>NC_138219.1:6906857-6979357 GCF_964194415.1 Vipera berus | reverse complement strand
AAGCCACAGGGACTGGACTGAGTCAATGTAATAATGATTCAAATGGTTACGTTGAACTGAAGCTGCCCAACATCCAAGCAGAACAATGGAATGTGTTTTGAATATGAAGTTATTAACCGTGATTAATAAACCACAGGGACTGGGTAGAGTCTGTATAATAACGGGTATTATAACATGCAAACGACACAATGAGTTCTGAATGGAGACCCACGTCGAGCTGTGCGGAACGCTTTTTCAGAGTCGAGGAACCGGGTGGGATTCTTTGCCAAGTGACGCTATGGGTGCGCCGCTTTTATTCTTCCCCCATTCTCGGGCCTAGCGTGCGCAGGCGCAAAAGAGGAAAACAAGTGGGAAACGGGGCTTTTAGCCGTTTCTAGGCGTCTCGGACGGAGCCTGCATGTCTGCTCTGTGCGATCCGGCGGGGGTGGTGGGGCCTCCGGGGTCCGCCCCGAGCCCCAAACCGGCCGCCGCGCCTCCGTCCCTCAGGTAGTTGGGGCGGGGGGGGGGGAAGGAAGGAGGCTTCTGAGGGGTGCATCGCTCCCAACCGTTCAGGGTTGCCATGGTGATCTCTGGCATTTGCAAAGGTGTAAAATGGGTGCAAAGTCTTCGCCCCGAAGAGTTTGCCAGCCCTTCCTCCGAGGGGGCAGCCGAGGAGGAAGGCGTGGGGGGTGGGAAGGAAGAGTAAATTAATGCTTGCAATTAGCTTTTTAAAATGAGGATGGTGTTGAATGGACAGTAAATACTAAGGGTTTTTTTAATATGTTGATCAATAAAGACTGGCTTTTTAAAACGATCGGTATATGTTAGGTTTCTTTAAAACGAGGGTGAAGAGGATGATGAGTAAATGCTACTTTTTTAAAAAAAATGATATCACGATCAGCAAATGTTATTTTTTTAAGAGGATGAAGTTGATGGTCATAAAGGCTAGGTTATTTTTTAAAATGAGGACATGATCTGTAAATCAGGATAAAGATAATAAAAATTGAGGATATGACTGGGATCCGTAAATGTTGTTTTGGGGTTTTTTTTGAAATAAGGATAAAGATGATGATCAATAAATGGTGGTTTTTTGTTTTTTTTAAAATGAGGATAAAAAGGATGATGGACATGGGAAATCGCTTCTGAAAATCTTGCCAAGAAAACTGCAGGAACTTCTCCAGGCACTCTGAGAATCCGACATGATTGAACAGAAGAAAAAAGAACGATGAAGATGACTGACATATTCATTTTTTAAATTAGAAGGGGATGGTTTCTGTAATTACATTTCTCTCCTGGGTACATACAGACGTTGTTTTTAATTGGTATTTAGCGTTGAACAAGGCCAGTTTTTTTTTTAAAAAAGACCTGATCTCGGTGGCATTACGTATACATTCCCCACCCATGATTTTTCTTAGGTTCTCTTTGAATCTTCTCCTTTGCTGTAAACCTAACTTCAGTTTTTCTTCTTTCTCCTGCAGTTCCCAAGAATTGGCCCAGGAGATCAAAGCTTTCCTCAGTGGGGTCGACCCCGTTCATGGGAACAAACTCACCATCAAGGAACACGCTCGTTGTGCCATTTTACTGCTGCGCAATTTACCTCCAGCTCGCAGCGCTGTGCTGGAACACCTCCGTAGTGTCTTTGATGAATACGTCTGCACCTACCTGCTGGAACTGGAGACCCGTGACGGTGGGATGGGAGGCTTCCGCTCCCAGGGCCCCAACTTGGACGACGTGGTGTCGGAGGTCCAAGCCGTGTTGTCGGAGTTTGTCCGCATGAATCCCAAAGCTTGGGCTGCCCTGGTTTCCTCCTGGTCGATTGATCTGATGGGGCAGCTGAGTAGCAAATACGCCGGGCGGCATGATGTACCCCACGCGAGCAGCCTGAATGAGTTGCTGCAGTTGTGGATGTCGTGCAAAGCCACCCGGGTCTTGATGGAGAT
The DNA here is from genome assembly GCF_964194415.1 of Vipera berus. NCBI lineage: Eukaryota > Metazoa > Chordata > Lepidosauria > Squamata > Viperidae > Vipera > Vipera berus. Next base: position 6,977,438 of record NC_138219.1, on the reverse strand, counting down.
TTACACCCAGTGCCTGTCCTCCATGATCAACACCTGTCCAGATGCTTGCGTCGACGCTCTCTTAGACACCTCCGTCCAGCACTCGCCTCACTTCGATTGGGTGGTGGCCCATATCGGTTCCTCCTTCCCCAACACCATCATCAACCGGGTCCTCTCCTGCGGCTTGAAGGATTTTTGTGTGCACGGGACCGCGTCGGCGGATCTCCTCCTTTTTCCCAGCTCCGCAGCAGCTGACAAGCGGGTCCCCAAGATCGCCTCGGTGGTTGGGATCCTGGGCCACCTGGCCTCTCGCCACTCGGAAAGCATCAAGCAGGAGTTGCTAAGGATGTTCCACAGGAGCCTGGGGCCCACCCGGGACCAGCAGCAGAAGGCCACCATCCCTTTCTTGCTGCAGCTGGCGGTCATGTCCCCCACGCTGCTGAGCACCATCTCTGCCGAACTGGTGGACTCTCTCAAGCCCAGCATCCTCAACCAGCTGCACCAGCACTTTGCATCGCTGCCCCGAGAAGAGCTGGAGAACATGGTCAGCATTGTGGTGCACCTCATCTGCCAGACCTCCGGGGGAGCCTACCGTACCTTGCAGTTCCTGGTCAACACCGCCATGCCAGCCTCGGTCATCACCACCCCAGGCCTGGCGGTGCACGACAGCGTCCGGGAGGCCTGTGACCGGGTCATCCAGCTGCTGCTCCTCAACCTGCAGAAGCTGGTCTACAACCGGGGCTCGGCCATCTTGGCGGAGGTCCCTCCTCGCGTGGTGCCGTTCTTGGACGAGCTGAAGAACCACATGCAGGAGCTTTGCACGGAGACGCTGAAGCTGGAGAGGAAGAGGTTTCTCTGGCTGCACCAGCTGCTCGTCCTGCTCTCGGTCTACTCCACCCCCAGCTGTGCCAGCGAGGCGCTCTTCTATCTGCTGACCCTGGCCAAGAGTCAGGAGGAGCTCAGCCTTGCCACTCAGCTCTATGCCGTCCTCAGCTCTTGCATGACCGACCTGCTGGCCGCCCTGGTGAAGAAGTGCGTGCGCCAGCTCCATGCAGGCTTTCTCTCCGAGCAGCACATGGCCCAGCTCTTCCAGAACCTGGCCTTGATCATGCAGTGGGAGGGGGAGAGCAAGGCCTCCATGGGCCACCAGCTGGGCCAAGCCGTGTCCACCCACATCTACGACTTTGGGCAGCTGCTCCTGCACAGCAATCCAGAGGTGGCCCAAGCGGCCGCTTTGCTTCTTTCTGTCTGCCCCATGCCCAAGGCCATCCGGCCGGCCCATTTGCTTTTCCTCATCCGGTCAGCCGTGCACCATTTTTTCTCGGTTTTGCGGGATAAATCTCCGGCCGGCATCAGCTCCGGAAGCCGGCTTCTTTGTGCGCTGAGCGGGGCGTCGCCCACAGCCAGCAAGGCCATCTTGCAGTACCTGGTGGAAGGAGCCTTGCACCAGGGCAATGCGGAGCTTTTCGGGGGAACGGCGGAGCCCCCCGCCACCAGGAGCGAGGCCGGGCTGGAGGCTACCAAGTTGTCCCTCATGGACATCAACCGGCGATTCATGGCGGCCGTCAACTTCTCCGGCAGCGTCTGGTCGGTGTTCCACGCGGGCGTGATCGGGAGAGGCCTGAAGCCACCCCAGGCTTCCCATCGGCAGGAACCGGAGGAGATCTCCCACAACGTCCAGATTTTCCTGGGTCTCTTGTTGCGATGCTGCGGGGCAGGACGCTCGGGTTCCCCCGAGACGTCCCAGGGCAGCGCCATCAGCCCCGAGGCAGCCAAGATGGTGGCCGTGGTGCTGGTGGAGATGGTGTGCCCAGATGTGACCAACAGCGAGCTGGCCTGGCCTCCTGAGGAACACACGCGCAACACCGTGGAGAGGGACATCCGGATAGGACGCTGCTTCCGAGACAACCCTTTGCTTTTCGAGCTCTTGAAGCTGGTGGCTGTGGGGAGGCCAGCCCTGTGCTACTGCTCGGTGCTGCTCCGGGGTCTGATGGCCACCCTCATGGCCCATTGGGAGGCGTCCCGGGAGAACGACACCACCAGCTCTCCTTGGCCTCTGCAGGCCTCTTGCGCGCTGGTGGCCTGCATGGGGGAAGGCCACCTTCTGCCCCCCGTCTTGAGCAACATGCATGAGATCTTCGACCAGCTGGCTCCTTTTGAGGTTCACCTGCTGCTGCTTAGCGTCTGGGACTACATGCGGGACAACAGCCCCTTACCCCAAAAATTCAGCTTCAACCCCAACACGGAGCTCTTTTTCCGGGACTTTTCGCGAGACACCGATGCGGGCAAATACCTCTACGTCTTGCACAGCGTCCTGCATAAGAACATCGACCGGTTGGGCTTGCTTTCGGGACGGTTCCACCCTTAAGAGGCTCAGATGCGGTTCGGAGAGGACCTTTGGTGCGGTGGATTAAGAAGAAGCCGGGGGGGGGAGGCGGTTGGGAGGGAAGATAGGTGGGGTGGGTTCTTTCGTGGATTGGAGAAGCCCGTGAGAGGCGTTGGGGCCCTTTGCTTCAGTGTGCAAGCAGAGGAACGGAGTTAGGGGTGAGAAGGAAGATTTATTTTGGGGCTCTCTGCCTGTTCTTGCACTTCAGCTGGTTGGGAAGGAAGGTGGCTGGCAGTTAAAGAAGGACTAAGGCAGGGGTAGGCAACCTCGGCTCTTTTATGACTCATGGACTTCAACTCCCAGAATTCCTGAGCCAGCCAAGCTGGCTCAGGAATTCTGGGAGTTGAAGTCCATGAGTCATAAAAGAGCCGAGGTTGGAAATCCGTGAAGGGAGAGAGTAAATTGCATTTTGTTTTCTTGTCTTCGTCAATTCTTCCTCCGCCTGCTCTTCCCGTATCTTCATCTCCTCCTCTCCTTTCTCCCTCCTTCCTTCTCTCCCTCCATTCCTTTTTCTCCTCCTTTCCTTCTCTTACTCTTTTTATTCCTTACCTTCTCCCTATCTTCCGCTCATCCCCCCCCCCCCCACACACACACACCTGTCCTTCCTTCCTTTCCTTTTTTTCCTCCTTCTCTTCACCTTCACTGTCTTCTTTCGGAACAAATCGCTCCCAAACGGAGACATTTTTTTAAAAGAAGTTCTTCACAAAAGTGTTTTATCACACTCAACAAACACAGCCACATGATCGTTTGCCGAGCGTGGCGGCGACAAGGGCAAAGCTAAAAGGACGTTAACCGGAGGTTCCCCCGTCTTCGTCCTTCAGTTCATTCCGAATGCAGTGAATAAAAAGCAGGAACTCACACCGCTTTGTATTTCTTTTATAATTAGAATAACGGGAAGATATTTAATTTCTTTCCTCTCCTAGAGGCTTTGGGAAGAAAGGAAAAGAAAGGAAAGAGAAAGAAAAACAGTGAACTGACGATTTACGGATTTGGGGGATAAAAAAGGGTTTAAAAAACGGAAGGAAAAGAATAAGATGTCAGTTAGTCAATCGAAGGGAGGAAGTCAGAATTTTGTAGTTTTTCCGCCCCCCCCATTTCCTAACTTTTTTTTTTTAAAAAAAGTTTAAAATATTTTTATTGTGCTGTCAAATCCTAATAAAAAATATATATGAGCAAACCAAGCAAGGCTGGGCATTGCCAAACATTTGTTTCCGTGCAGTGCTCTTGGACTGCCGCCCCCATCATCCTCAACCAGCGGGGGATGATGGGTTGGCGGCACTCCCCTCTCCTTTGCAGGTCGCTTGGAAGCGCCATCGGGCGACTCTTAAACCTCCCCCCTTTTTTCCCCAAAGAATCGACCCGTCCAGCAACTCCCCCCCCCCACCGATCGAACATGGGAAGCGCCTTCCGGAATAAAGCAATCGGTGGCGTGGGCGGAGCTCGCTGGGCCGTCGTCTGCTTTGACGATTGGCGGAGCGCGGGGGCGGGCCTTGAGGGGGACGCCAATGGCAGGTCCGCCTCCGGGAAGGAGGGGCTTAGCTGCGGCGCAGGGGGCGGGGGGTGGGTTCCGGCGGAATCCAAGATGGCGGAGTCCGAGGCGACCAGGAGGTTAGAGCGAGGCTCGCTCGGGGGTCTTTTTTTTTTTGAGGGAGGGGGCGACGTATTGTTGAGGGGGGGTCGCCCACCGAGCGGCTTCCCCTCTTTAGTAGCCTCTCTTTCATCCCCACCTCATTCTCCTTTGAACTTGTGGCGCCCCCTCCCCTAATTTCTCCCCCGCCCCCTCCCCGTGCCTCGGTTTCCCCTTTGTGTTCTGGGAGCCGTGTGGCTTTCCTCCTTTCTGAGACGGCCGTTTCCTTCCCTCCTCCTTCCCCTCCTCTCTCTCTCTCCCCCGCCCCGCCACGGCTTCCCCTTCTTGCAACGCCCCTTAGCGAGACCGACTACACTACCCATCGTCCTGAGCCGGGCGGCGTTCACTTTGGGGGGCTTTTCCCCTTCTGGCCAAAAGTGCACCCGAGCCCTCCTTCCCCAATATTTGGATCCATACCCTCCCACCCCAGCCCAGCTTGCTTGTCCGAAGGGGACGATGGGACTTGTAGTCCCAGCCCCGGCTAAAGCTGCAAACGAGAGAACGATTCGCGCAGTGGACTCCCCTTGCTCGGCCTTTTGGAGAGCTTTGGAGAAGGCCAGCAGAAGACCTTTGCCAACCTCCTTCACTCTGGTTCCCATCAGCCCCAGCCGGGGAAGGATGATGGGAGCTGCCTTCCTAAAGGGGGTTAGCAGGCTGCCTTATTGAAGCTGGCTCTTTATTTCCCAGGGACCCATCGGAGGGCAGCCTCCATCCCCTGCCCTGAGGCCTCCTGCAACAGATAAAGGCGGTCCTCCACTTACAACAGTTCATTTAACTTTGAACAAAGTTAACAGCGGCACTGGGGAAAAAATGACTTGTGACCGTTTTTCACAGTTGCGACCATTGCAGCATCCCCCAGGGTCACGTGATTAACGATTCAGATATTTGGCCATTGACTTGTAGTTATGACGGCAGTGTCCTGGGGTCACGTGGTCCCCTTTTGCGACCTTCTGACGTGCAAAGTCAATGGGGGAAGCCAGATTCACTTAACAACCGGGTTACTAACTTATCAACTGGGGCAGCAAAGTTCATAAAATGAGGCAAAACTCACTTAAGAAAGTCTCTCAGTTAGCAATGTAAAGTTTGGTCTCGATTATGGTCGTGTGTTGAGGATTACTGGTAGACTGCCCCTTGCCATGGAGGTTCTCTTCCCGACTCAGCCAGGATGGATTCAATGGATTTTTTTCCTCTGAACTGAGGAAGCTTCTTGGATGAAATATTTTCAAGGGGGGGGGGAAACCCCCTCAGAAAGTGCAATTGCCTTTTGGGAAAAGACTTTTGGGAGAATATCTTCAGCTTTTCTGGGAAAGTCTTATAAAATTGGGCATTTTTCAAGCTTGAAGGTGAAAAGCCTTTCTCTCTGTGTCTACTTTGTCTCTTAAATCTTGTAGTTGCAAAATATGTGGAGACAGGAAATGATCTTTGCCCGGGCAGCAATTTGTCCTTTGCTCCTTTTATGACCATGGTTTTCCCCTGTTTAGTACAAGAATACAATTTGTCAACCTTGACAGCTTCATGATAGGTGAACTTTATCTCCCAGAATTCCCCTGCCAACATGCATTGCTTAAAAATGCATCCTTCGTCTTCCACCTAGGATGTCAGCGGTCGCGTGGCTGACGCTTCTCCTGGCCGTGGTGTCTGCAGTCGACAGAAGCAACTTCAAGACATGTGACCAGAGTTCGTTTTGCAAGTAAGTTGTGCGAAAAGAAAAGAGATGGAGACGCGCGCTACCTTGTTCCCGTCGTCATCCTTCTGCCCCTGCGTGGCTCTGGGACTGCCATCTTGTGGATTGGGTGCTTGGGGGGGGGGCAATAACTTACCTTTCTCTCCCAAGACTGGCAGTGTGAGACACCTGAAAGAGGTAGCGTGATTAGTCTGTCTCCAGTAACCGTGGTTTCTCCTCTCCAGGCGTCAGAGAAACGTAAAACCCGGGAGTTCCCCTTATAGGGCGCTGCTGGGATCCCTCCAGCTCAGCCAAGACTCTATGAAAATCCAGCTTATTAATGAAGACAACAAGGTAAATTAAACCCCTCGGACTTCCTAGAAAAATAATAATCTGGCTGTGGGTTGCTGGCTGCTTTGCTTATCTTTGTTAGCTCTTTCGCTGGTCTCTTTTGAACGGTGGTGTGTCCCCCTGGGGCTGGCAAGAGGAGTCCTGGTGGAGCCCACGCTGTGGGGTTAGATTTATTTATTTATTTATTTATTTATTTATTTATTTATTTATTTATTTATTTATTTATGGGACTTATATGCCGCCCTATCTCCCGAAGAACTCAGGGCGGCTAACAACAATAAAAACGACAATACAAAAGTTAAAAGAAATTAAACAAACAGCCCCAAAGTAAATTAGCTAAACAATTAAAAATTAAAACATTTTAAAAAAACCGTCGTCAATCCAGGTCAGCCTGATGAAAAAGGAGTGTTTTGAGGCCGTGGCGAAAGGACTGGAGATCCGGGGCCATCCGGAGCTCAAGGGGGAGTTGGTTCCACAGGGCTGGTGCTCCCACAGAGAAGGCCCTCCCCCTGGGGGTCGCCAGCCGACATTGTCTAGCCGACGGCACCCTGAGGAGGCCCTCTCTGTGTGAGCGCACTAGGCGATGGGAAGATTTATCCGAGGCGGAAAGCCAGTGGGAATCTGTTCTTCCCCACCGCAGATTCCTCTCCTCCTGGAGTTTTACGGCTTGAAAGGGAACATGACTCGCCTCCGGATCAACGAACTGACGCCCCTCAAACCCCGCTATGAGGTACACGACGTCTTAATCCAGGACCCTCCCACCTCCAGGTATGGGGATGGGCGGCTGCGTTGACCCGTGGTCTTTGGGTGGGCTTCTGTGGGAGAAACGATTGCAGTTATGAGGGTGAGGAGGTTGACTGTCTTTAGGGCAGGGCTGTTCCAACTTGGCCCTTTGATGACTTGTGGACTTCAACTCCCAGAATTCCTCAGCCAGGCACGCCTGTGCCTGGCTGAGGAATTCTGGGAGTTGAAGTCCACAAGCCATCAAAGGGCCAAGTTGGAAGAGCCCTGCTTTAGTGCTTCCACACAACCAGGAGGTTTAGTGATAGAATCTGGCTAAAAGAGTTGGCATCACATCACCCGGGACTTCGTGAGGAGGGAAGTTGGTTTCTGGGTTTCATAGGGTGCCCGCTGGGTCTGGCGGTTAAGCTAAAAAGCGGGAGACGGTGAGAAAGTTGCTGACCTAGAAACCAGGAGATGGAGAGTTCTAGTCCTGCCTTAGGCCTGAAAGCCAGCTGGGTGACTTTGGGCCAGTCCTTCTCAGCCCATCCCACCTCAAGTTGTGATGGTTGTGGGGAAAACGGGAGGAGGAAGTTGTGTTGGATAAGTTCACAACCCCGAGCTGTTTGCAAAAAACAACAACAAAGGAGGGATAGAGGTAATAACAAATTTAAAAAATATATAAAATTCTGAGAGTTGAAGTCCACGTCTTCCTAAAGCAGCCCAGGTTGAGAAAAACCCTGAACTAGTTGAAACATCCTTCGGTTAACAGATGAGGCAATAGGGTGATAACATCTGTTGCTTCTTCTCATTTCTACTCTTTCCTCATCCTACCTCTGTGTGTGTGTGTGTGTGTGTGTGTGTGTGTACACGCATCCTCCCCGCCCCCAAGATTGTCTGTCACAGGCCGCGACGAGAACAGCGTGGAACTGTCGCTGGAGGAGGGGACTCACAAGGTGATCCTGACGGCGAAGCCCTTTCGCATGGACTTGCTGGCGGGGCAGGAGCTGGTGCTGAGCGTCAATTCCCGAGGCCTGCTGGTGTTTGAGCACCTGCAACAGAGGAAGGACTCGTGAGTACCTGGGGTCTCCCCCTTTTAGCAGCGGAGAAGGGTGTTTTGGTTCCTTGGGAAGGGGTCCTTTTCCTTAGAATGGGAGCCTGCCGCTGGGGGAAGAAGGAGCTGGTTTATTCAGGCCAGCATTCCTGGGCTCAGTCGAACAACTGGAGATGGACGCGCAGCGGAGCTCAACCATCCATCATCCGTGAGGTCCTTGATGCTTTCTGAGCTCGGCTGTTTTCTTGCAGACGTTCCATGGCCCAACTAGGTAACGTCATCAGTGCTAGAAGGCAGTGGGGCTTGCTCGCTATGTACATACAAGCAGCTTGCCCTGTCGGTGTTGCCGATTGACAACTTGGCAAACCACAACCTAATCCAGGCACCGGCAAAGAACAACCCCACAACTCCCGCAGCAGGGCAAACCACTGTATGTAATTCATATCAAGGGGGGGAATCACACGTAAGACTGCCTCCTGTGTTCCCAGGAATGGGAACCCTGTGAGGTGGATTGGGTTGAGAGAGAGGGGCTGGGCCCAAGTCACCCAGCCGCCTTTCATTCCTAAGGCAGGACTAGAACTCACCGTCTCCTGGTGATTGGCCCAAAGTCACCCAGCCTTCTTTCATTCCTAAGGCAGGTCTAGAACTCACCGTCTCCTGGTGATTGGCCCAAAGTCACCCAGCCGCCTTTCATTCCTAAGGCAGGACTAGAACTCACCGTCTCCTGGTGATTGGCCCAAAGTCACCCAGCCGTCTTTCATTCCTAAGGCAGGACTAGAACTCACCGTCTCCTGGTGATTGGCCCAAAGTCACCCAGCCGTCTTTCATTCCTAAGGCAGGACTAGAACTCACCGTCTCCTGGTGATTGGCCCAAAGTCACCCAGCCTTCTTTCATTCCTAAGGCAGGACTAGAACTCACCGTCTCCTGGTGATTGGCCCAAAGTCACCCAGCCTTCTTTCATTCCTAAGGCAGGACTAGAACTCACCGTCTCCTGGTGAATGGCCCAAAGTCACCCAGCCGCCTTTCATTCCTAAGGCAGGACTAGAACTCACCGTCTCCTGGTGATTGGCCCAAAGTCACCCAGCCGTCTTTCATTCCTAAGGCAGGACTAGAACTCACCGTCTCCTGGTGATTGGCCCAAAGTCACCCAGCCGCCTTTCATTCCTAAGGCAGGACTAGAACTCACCGTCTCCTGGTGATTGGCCCAAAGTCACCCAGCCGCCTTTCATTCCTAAGGCAGGACTAGAACTCACCGTCTCCTGGTGATTGGCCCAAAGTCACCCAGCCTTCTTTCATTCCTAAGGCAGGACTAGAACTCACCGTCTCCTGGTGATTGGCCCAAAGTCACCCAGCCGCCTTTCATTCCTAAGGCAGGACTAGAACTCACCGTCTCCTGGTGATTGGCCCAAAGTCACCCAGCCGTCTTTCATTCCTAAGGCAGGACTAGAACTCACCGTCTCCTGGTGATTGGTCCAAAGTCACCCAGCCGTCTTTCATTCCTAAGGCAGGACTAGAACTCACCGTCTCCTGGTGATTGGCCCAAAGTCACCCAGCCTTCTTTCATTCCTAAGGCAGGACTAGAACTCACCGTCTCCTGGTGATTGGCCCAAAGTCACCCAGCCGGCTTTTGTCGTGTATTGAAGCTGAGAGGAGGACATTTGTCAGTGTGTTACGTGATCTCCATCAAGCGGGTTAGGGTTTTTTTTGTGTGTGCTTTCATTTAGTGAGCTTGTAAAACGCAATAAAATCAAAGTAACGCTGCAAAGAGTTGACCGGTCGCCCAGAAAGCGATGTCAAATAGTATTAAGTGAACAAGGCCACGGTTATGAAGAAATCAGAAGAAAAATGGGTGGAAACTTAACCAAAGGTGGTATTTCTACGGTTTACACTTTTGCCAAGAGGTTTCCGCAATTTTGGCCCCTACTGTAGATAGGTGACAATAATAGGATGCATTGTGGGCTTTTTTTTCTGTGTGTTATCTGGGGTTTATTTGAGTGTGAAACCCTGTTTTCTGGGTGTTTTTTTTTTAAGTTAACTCATTAGGCAGGGATGGTTTGGGGGTGGGTGGGCATATTTCCTTGCACTGACTCTCCATTTCTCTGTTTTTTGTTGGTCTGTGCCCCCTCCCCCCACTCGCTCGGCCCCCCCAGTTTCTCGGATAAAGTTAGTGACACGGTCGTTAGCATTTGGGATAGGATCACGAGCCTTTTCTCTAGGTAAATCTGCAGCTTCTGCTACTGTTTCTCAACTCCTTTTCCCTCCGCACAGAAAAACACGGGGCGCTGCCCGGCTTTGCGACATGAGCAGCGGGAGGGATCCCACCATCCTTTCCCCACCCCACCCCTTTCTTTCTCCCTGGCCCCCATTGGGAGAATTGAGAACGACGTATAGAGGTGCAGAGGAGAGGTGGGGAACCCTCCCCCTCCCCCCATATCAGTCAGGGTCTGCCCAGCGAGAGACCCGCGCTCGGGATGGACTAAGATCCAGAGCTGGCACAGAATGGGGCTCGGGGCGGTGGTGGAAATAGGATATCCAGAAATGTTTTTAAATTCAGTTTAAACCCTGCTTCGCTATTGTTGAGGATTAGCATCTTGGCAGCTTTGCCAGCTGTTTGGGAAATGGGGGTGTGTGAAATCCCCAAACCAGGGATATTTCTGGATCCTAGCTTGTTTCTGACTCATCTGGATATTCCTTCCTTTTTTTTTTCCTGACAACTCACCTCCTCGGCTTCCCGTGTCCGGAAACGGATCTCTTGATAAGGAATCGGATCCTTTCAACTGTCCGGTTCTGGGTTTTTTTTTCTTTCTCTCTTCTGGACCCGGGCATTTCCTCCTGGTGGCTGGGTGGCTTCTTGAAATCTTTACCGCCTCGCCCTCTTTAGGAGACGCGGAGTGGGGAAAACGTAGGCTAGCTAAATGTCTACGGAGCTTCTGCGTCATCCAGGTCGCGGTGGTTCCCAACGGTGCTTTTTCCAGAGTCAACCTGGGCTTCCTCTGTTGTTCTTGGGGGACGTTTCGCTTCTCCTCCAAGGAGTTTCTTAAAATCCTTGCCTTCCCCACCATCCCAGCCCGGGCTGGAGAAGCTTCTTGGCGGGGAAGCGAAACGTCTTCAAAGAAAAAAAAAAAGGGGAGGTCCCGTTGCCTCCTGGGAAAAAAAAAGGCACCTTTTGGGACCGAAGTTAGCTGGTTAAAGAGGTTTGCTGGGTGAGCAGAAGACACGAGGTTGCCCTCCTTGGGTAGAAGAGTCGGAAGGGAAGGGATCACCGATACGGGTAGTCCTCGAGTTAACGGCGATCATTCAGGGCCCCCCCCCCCCCAAAATTACGTGGCTCAGCGAAGCGGGTGCTAAGGGCCCCGCCTTGGCGACTTTTCTGGCCGCGATCGTGAAGGGGATCGTTGCATTTCTGAAGACGGTTGCGAAGCGAGTCTGGCATCCTCGTTGCTTGTCAAAAAGCGGGGAGCGCAGGACAACGCGACCGTCGTAAAGGCGAGTCAGTTGCCAAGGCTCTGAATCTTGATCCCCTGACCACGGGTTGTAAGGTTTGGAAAACGGGCCTAAGTCCCCCTTTTTTCCCCCAGGGCCTTCGTAACTTCGAACGGCCCCTAAACGAACTCCTGCAACTCGAGGACTACCTGTTAAGCAGTTTCTCCCCGTTCTCTGCCCCGTGGCTAGCTCTTCCCCCCCCCTCCCGCCCATCCCCAGTCGCCTACTAACTAGCAGGGCTGCGCAACAGTGTGGTTGTGTGTGTGTGTGTGCCTCTATTGATCGATACTGCCATTTTGTTTGAGCCAGAGGGTGCATAAGGGTGTACCTCTGGGCACATGCCGGGCACCCTCGTTTTACATTCGATGGGCTTGTTCGTTTGCTGTTCCTGCGCGGGGAAAAGGTAGAGGGTCTCGGACTGAGGCCCCCCTCCCCTTTTCCCCATCTCTTTTCCTTCCAGAACGCCGACGAAGGAAGCCGAGCCGGAATTAGGAGAGCCCGACGACTCGGCGAATCCCGTTTCGCCTTCGGAAGAGGAATCTGCGGAGAAAACAGAGCAGGTGAATCCAGAAACCGAATTTATTTCTCCCCGTCTCCCAATGTCAGGCCAGGAAGATGGAGAGAAAGAAAAGAGAGAGAGAGAGAGAGAGCGCAAAAGTGAGGAGAGAAAGAGGGGAAAGAGAGAAAAGAGAAGAAGGAGGAAATGGAGGAGGAGGAAGAGGAGACAGATTGGAGGGAGGGAGAGGAGAACAAAAAGCGCTATTGTTGATCAGGCCAACCTTTTCCAAATTTTTTTTTCCCTTTCCCCAGCCTGAGGAGGCCTCCGAAAAGGACGCTGAAGAAGATCCAGGATCCTGGGAGGAAACTTTCAAATCCCACACGGATAAAAAACCCAATGGTAAGAGCTTGGGACGGGATAGATGCTTTTAAAGCTCTATTTATCTGCGTTATCTGCCTCTTCTCCTTCTCTTCCCCCCCTCCCTCTCCCCCCCCCCCAGCCCGCTTTTCAATTTGGAAAAACCAGGAAATGAAAATTCCAAGCCCTTCTTGGAATCAATTTCTCGGTGCAACGATAACGTTTAAAAAGCTCATCGTTTGAAAGGCTGAAAAAAAAGAAAGAAAAAGGATCAGCTACGTCAGTATTTTCCAATCTCCGCAGCTTTAAGATGGGTGGACGTCGACTCCCAGAATTCCCCAGCCTTTTGGGGGGTGGGGCCTTAAGGTCCCTTTCAGCACTGTGGCTTCCGTTATTTTGATTCTGTGGCCTGAATAAGCCCTGATTAGATAATCTCCCTCCTTCCCTCCCTCCCTCATCTTTTTTCCTCCCTCCCTATTTTTCCTTCCTTCCTTCCTTCCTTCCTTCCTTCCTTCCTTCCTTCCTTCCTTCCTTCCTTCCTTCCTATTTTTCCTTCCTTCTTTCCCTCCCTAATTTTCCTTCCTTCCTTCCTTCCTTCCTTCCTTCCTTCCTTCCTTCCTTCCTCCCTATTTTTCCTTCCTTCTTTCCCTCCCTAATTTTCCTTCCTTCCTTCCTTCCTTCCTTCCTTCCTTCCTTCCTTCCTTCCTTCCTTCCTTCCTTCCTTCCTTCCTTCCTTCCCTCCCTCCTTCCCTCCCTCCCTATTTTCCTTCCTTCCCTCCTTCCCTCCTCTTAAATAACATTCTGCGGACAAAACTTTGTGGCCCGTAACTTCCCATGGAACACCAAACCTTGGGGTGCTTACCTGGGATTCATAAACGGGCTTCTAGTTTCACACTCTGGGCTGTTGTTTCACGAGTGACCTCACCTAGGGGACCTTTTTAACAGCCACCTGGCCCATTTCCTTCTCCTCTCCCTCTTCCACAGGACCAACGTCGGTGGGACTTGATTTCTCGTTCCCGGGCGTGGAGAATGTCTACGGCATCCCAGAACACGCGGATAACCTCCGTCTGAGAACCACTGAGTAAGTTGGGGGTCGATGGGGATTTTATTTTATTTTTTTATTTATTTTAATTCCATTTATATCCCGCCCTTCTCCGAAGACTCAGGGCGGCTTACAAGCTTAGCAGTAGCCTTCATTCTATGTATATGCCTGCTTATTAGGGCTTTCACACACACCCCAAGCGGCATTATTGCAAAGTCAGCTTAATTGCCCCCAACAATCTGGGTCCTCATTTTACCTACCTCGGAAGGATGGAAGGCTGAGTCAACCTTGAGCTGGCAAGCTTGGGGGCCTCGGCTTTAGGCAAATGTTTTCTCCTCTAATGATCACAAACTCGGCAGGGCAGGGGATCCGTACCGCCTGTACAACTTGGACGTCTTCCAGTATGAACTCTACAACCCGATGGCGCTCTATGGATCGGTCCCGGTGTTGCTGGCTCACAGCGCCCAGCGTACCCTCGGCATATTTTGGCTGAACGCAGCCGAGACCTGGGTGGACATCACCTCCAACACCGCGGGCAAGGTAAGAGGCGTGGACTTTGCTGCTGGATAGGACAGGCTGTCCTCGATTTACGACTAAAACTGAGTCTCACGATTCTGTTGCCAAGCGAGACGCCCGTTAACGCGAGTTTCGCCCCACTTGCCCCAGTTCTTAAATGAATCCCTGCAGTTGTTAAGTTAGTAAACTGGTCCGGAAGCGAATCTGACTTCACCGTGGATTTTACTCGTCAGACGGTCGCAAAAGGGGATCACGTGACACCCCCCGGACAGCGCAACAGTAATAAATATGAGACCGTTGCCAAGCGGGGATGCTGCCACAGTCGTAAGCTTGAAAAACGGTCCGAAGTCCCTTTGATCAATCCCGTTGTAAATTTGAAGGGTCACGAAATGAACCATTGTACAGTAAGTCAAGGACTTACCTTTTAGGAGAGTTTCCCACCTAGTTGAGCGCAGAGGTCTCCAAACTTGGCAACTTTTAAAGACCTGGACTTCAATTCCTGGCTGGCTGGGGAATTCTGGGAGTTGAAGTCCGTGGGTTTTAAAAGTCGCTAAGTTTGGAGAGCTCTGATATTCAGCAAGCTAGATGGCTGGGGAATTCTGGGAGCTGAAGTCCGCCAGTCTTAAAGGTTGCTGAAGTTGAGAAAGATTAACCCAGAATTCTTTCCTGCAGACCATGTTTGGAAAGATGCTGGATTACATACAAGGAGGAGGCGAGACGCCCCAGACAGACGTTCGCTGGATGTCGGAGAGCGGAATCATCGATGTGTTCTTCTTGCTAGGCCCTTCACCCAGGGACCTTTTCCAGCAATACGCATCCCTCACAGGTGAGCTGGGTGGGAATCACGGGGGTCTCGAGGACCGAGAAGGAGCAGAGTGGCTGGGATTATCCATCCCGTCCTCCGAATTCTGCTTGGATGGAGGAATCAAGTCTGGAAACTATTTGAAGAATGAGGCAATGAACAGCCATTGATTAAAAAGACAGATAATCCTCCACGTACGACGATGCGTTTAATCTGGACCTGCCACCAGGTTCACATGGAGGCAGACACTTTTTCCAGTCTCGTAGCTTTGAACGGTCGCTAAGTGAGCTGTTGTAAGTCGAGGACTTCCTGTATAAAGTGATGCCTCCCCGTGAACCAGGTGGCAGGTCCAGACCTGTGTCCTTCCCCTCCCTTCTTCAGGCACCCAGGCCTTGCCGCCTCTCTTCGCTCTGGCTTATCATCAGAGCCGCTGGAACTACAACGACGAGGATGACGTGGCTGCCGTGGACAACGGCTTCGATGAGCACGACATCCCTTACGACGTGATCTGGCTGGACATTGAGCACACCGACGGCAAGCGCTACTTCACCTGGGACCCCAACAAGTTCTCCCGCACCCAGGAGATGCTGCAGCGACTGGCCGCCAAGAGGAGAAAGGTAGAAGGACAAAATGGCCCCCTCCTAGCACTAATGATGTTACCTAGTTGGGTCATGAAATGTCTGCAAGAAAACCACCAAGCTCAGAGAGCACCGAGGACCCCACAGTTTGGATAATTCCTGGCCCGGCCAGGATCTAGAAACCCAAACTAGAAACATATCTGGTGAAGTAGGAGCAGTTGTCTCCCTGGGGTCTTCAAAGAATGGGTACATTAAGCGTACCACTTGGCTTCATCGCTCCTTCCCATGTTATTCAGATGGTGAGCATTGTAGACCCTCACATCAAAGTCGACAATAGCTACCGAATCCACAATGAAATTCGCTCCCGGGATTTTTACGTCAAGACCCATGATGGGAATGACTATGAAGGCTGGTGCTGGCCAGGTGAGGAAAAAGCTTTTAAGATGCATCCAGTTCCTGGTACAATATGGAATCTTCCGTTCCCCTGTCTATACTGATCTGGACACAACCGACCAACTATTGAGAAGAAGACTCGGCTCGACGTTTAAAGTCCTTTCTCTGTCTTGAGTTCAGGTTCTGCGGGCTATCCAGATTTCACCAACCCTGAGATGCGTTCGTGGTGGTCCAGCATGTTTGCTTACAACCAATACGAGGTAGGAAGCTTCCCGGTCTGTCAAGACCATGGGGTCTTCCAACTTGGCTCTTTGATGACTGGTGGACTTCAACTCCCAGAATTTCTCAGCCAGCATGCCTAGCTGAGGGATTCTGGGAGTTGAAGTCCACCAGTCATCAAGGGGCCAAGTTTGAAGACCCTTGGTCAAGACCTTTTTTCTGCCCTTCCATCTCTCCCTGTCACTCACTTCTCCTTTGACTTCAGGGTTCCATGGAGAACCTCTTCACCTGGAACGACATGAACGAGCCTTCGGTCTTCAACGGTCCTGAGGTCACCATGCACAAGGACGCTGTCCACCAGGGCGGCTGGGAGCATCGCGATGTCCACAATCTCTACGGCTTCTACGTGGTGAGGGGTTGTTTGTGTTTGTTTTTTCCCTTTGAGGGCCGTCACAGAGTGGGCTTTTGGGATGTGGAAGAGGGAACCACCTTGAAAAATTCGGTTACCTTGTAGGCCAGTGTTTCTCTCCTTCAACAACTTGGAAGATGGGGGACGTCAACTTCCAGAATTGCCCAGCCAGCAGCTTTAAAATGAGGGGACTTCCAACTCCCAGAACCCCCCAGCCAGCAGCTTTAAAATGGGCATGGCTGGCTCAGGAATTCTGGGAGTTGAAGTCCACGAGTCATAATAGAGCCCAGGTTGCCTACCCTTTTCCTAGACCCTTGGGTTGACTCTGGATCAAAGTTTTCAACGGTTTGAATAACCACCTCTTTCCCCCTCCTCTATTAGCAAATGGCGACCGCTGAGGGACAGGTGCAGCGGTCTGGCGGCATGGAGCGGCCCTTCGTGTTGTCCCGAAGCTTCTTTGCGGGTTCACAGCGTTACGGTTAGTAGCGGGCGCAGAACCATGCGGGATGGAGTCGCTGCACAGTAGAGTCTTCCAAGCTGGGCCCAGAAGAGAAACTCGTTCCAAAGGTGTGATCACTCAGGCCCCCAAGATTGTAGGCCTGCTGGGAAGAGACCGTGGCATTGTGCAGGATGTCAGTTTGTCTCATGTACGACAGTTCACCTCCGTGTCTTAGTTGTTACGCTTTGTGGTTGTCGCCCTTTGCAGGGGCTGTATGGACCGGAGATAATGCAGCCGAATGGGACCACCTAAAGATCTCCATACCCATGTGCCTGAGCCTCGGTTTAGTGGGCATCTCTTTCTGTGGAGGTAAGCAGATGACGGGCCAATCCAGGTCGTGCTTGACTTAACGACCAGAGTGGAGCTCGAAATTTATGTTCTGAAGTGGCTTTCCCCCCATTTTACAACTTTCCTTGCCGCAGTTGTTAAGTGAATCCCTGCAGTTGTTAAATTAATAACACGGTTGTTAAGCGAATCTGGCTTGCCAAAAGGTCTCAAAAAGAGGATCACATGACCCCGGGACACTGCGGCGGTCATAAATACGAGTCAGTTGCCAAGCGTCCGAAAGTGGATCACGTGACCCTGGGGGATGCAACAGTCTTTAAGTGTGAAAGATGGTCATAAGTACCGTTTCCAGTACCGTTGTAACTTCGAACGGTCACTATAAACAAACTGTTACAAGTCGAGGACTTCCTGTACCATCCCAGACCATTGATTCTCCAATCTTTTCCGTATTAAACCATCCATCTCTGCAACTTCCTTCCGGCTTCTTCTAGCCGACGTCGGTGGCTTCTTCAAAAACCCGGAGCCGGAGTTACTGGTGCGCTGGTACCAAGCGGGAGCCTATCAGCCCTTCTTCCGGGCGCACGCACACTTGGACACCACCCGCCGGGAACCCTGGCTCTTCGGTGACGAGAACAAAGCGCTGATCCGGGACGCCATCCGCGAGCGTTACGCTCTGCTTCCGTTTTGGTATACCACCCTCTATCAATCTTACCGGACCGGGCAGCCCGTCATGAGGTGAGTGGAATGGCTGGGAAGAAGGAGAAAGAGATGGAGGCACTCTGATTTGGGTCCGTATCTTGCATTGAGCCATTTTAGCTAGGGGATTGTGGGGATTGAAGTCCACCCCTCTTAAAGCAGGCTGGCAGGGGAATTCTGGCAGTTGAAGTCCATCCATCTTAAAGCATTTTAACCTGGGGATTCTGGGAGTTGAAGTCCACCCATCTTCAAGCATCTTAACCTGGGGATTCTGGGAGTTGAAGTTCACCCATCTTCAAGCATATTGGCTGGGAGATTCTGGGAGTTGACGTCCATCCCTCTTAAAGCGGGGAAGGTTGACAAAAACCTTGGTATAAGCCACAGGTCTGCAACCCGCGGCTCCGGAGCCGCATGCGGCTCTTTCAGCCATCTCCTGCGGCTCCTGGTCCTCTGCCATGTGCAGTCCCCCCCCAAAAAAAAGTGGGACTAAAAAGGTTCAAAGAATCAATTCAAATATGCAGGGTAGGTACATATCTCGCCTTGGCTCCACTCTTCAGTCAAACCCTGTTCTGCGCATGCGCACATGTACGCACATGCGCACATATTTTTTGCGGCTCCCAGTTTTTCCTTTTGTGAAGGAACCGGTTCTGAGTGGCTCTTTCACTGTTTCAGGTTGCTGACCCCTGGTATAAGCGATGGTGTGATGTGAGCTGTGTTGATCTCTTCTCGTGAATCGTGTTTTCTCAAGGGGTTGATTACGCCAAGCCATCATAGTTAATCATAATCTGGCATAATTTTTCCATCTGGCGATGGTATTGTGCGATATTTTCTTATTTTGACCATGTTAATTTTTTGCTTTCTGACAGACCGCTGTGGGTTGAATATCCGCAAGACCCTACCGTGTATTCCATTGATGACCAGTATCTGCTTGGTGAGTTTTTCTTGTGTGTGTGTCTGTGTGTCTGTGTGTCTGTCTGTGTGTGTGTGTGTTTGTGTGTGTGTATGTCAGAACCAGGAAGGGCAAAGATGAAATCCCCACTTTCAGTTCCAACGGTTTGCATTGTTTTTATGCAGCAACTGGTGTTTACTTAGGCTTTCCAGCAAAAAACAAACACCCATTAGCTATGGTGGGTTTGTTTAACAACCACGATGCTCGCTTTAAGGTCTGCCAGAAGGAGAAAAAAAAAAGGCTGCAAAATTGTTCACAATCACATGATGACCTGCTTAACAACGGCCACAAATTAACGGCCGTCATTCTGGAGTCCGTCCTGTGATTAGTTGATCACAGTCCTGCGTTTTAAATTTGGGATCTCCCATGTGTATGGCAGAGATCAATTTGGTTCCTTCTTGAAGGAAGCAGGGATGCTGCTGCTAGAATTCGGTTGCTTTTTGAAATACGGTAAGCAGTTCATTCACGTTTCTAGATCTCATTGACCATCTCCTTTCCAGGCGATGCATTGTTGGTTCATCCAGTGACTGCCCAAGGAGCCCGGGGTGTGCAAATATATTTACCTGGCAAAGGAGAGGTGAGTGTGATTGGTGACTTTGGAGTGAGCTGTTTAGTTATTAGGTGTTTATCCCACCTCTTGTTATTCTTAGAAAAAATTGAGGTGGTGAACATTCCTAACACCCCTTCCTCTTCCTATTTTCTACACAACAACAACCCTGTAAAGTGGGCTGGGTTAGGACAGAGGGACTGGTCCAAAGTCAACTAGCTGGCTTTCATATGTAATGCTGGACTAGAACTCACCATCTCCTGGGGATTGGCTCAAAGTCATCTAGCCAGCTTTCATGGCTAAGTTAGGACTAGAACTCACCATCTCCTGGTGATTGGCCCCTACGCACCCAGTCATTTTCATGCCGAAGATGGAACTAGAACTCACTGTCTCCTGGCGTTTGGCCCAAAGTCACCCAGCCGTTTTCATGCCTAAAGTGGGTCTAGAAGTCACCATCTCCTGGCGATTGGCCCATACGCACCCAGTCATTTTCATGCCGAAGACAGAACTAGAACTCACCGTCTCCTGGCAGTTGGCCCAGAGAGACCAGCCATTTTCATACCTCAGGCAGGACTAGAATTCCCTTCCTGGCGATTGGCCCATATGCACCCAGATGTTTTCATACTGAAGACAGAACTAGAACTCACTGTCTCCTAGTTTGTAGGCCAGAACTTTAAAACCACTACGCTCTCGCTCTCTCAGTGTTAACACTGGCTGGGAAAAATGATTCCCTTTAAAAAGAGGAATATTCCCCGCCTATCGCCACCGAGAAGAACGTTCTGCCCTTACTGGAGCTGAAGAGGCATTGCGTCATCTCAGAATAAACCGCTCTGCCTGGGTTTAATGTTGTGCCCTTAAGCACAACATTACAAAAACCGCAAGTTTATCTTAATGAAAACAAGCTGTCGGAAGAGAAGCTTGTCGCCTCTCCAAATCTTTTTTTTTTTTTTTTTTTTGGCCTCTTAAAGGAAGCACGGGCAGCCTGGCGCTTTTTCAGACAGAAGTCGTCCTGGGGCTGCCAAGGTTTTCCGTAGATCCGGCTCAGCAAATCCTCTAAAACAATTTTTTTTTTCTCGGCAGGTTTGGTACGACGTCCACACCCACCAGAAACTCCACGCCCCACAGACGTCTTATTTGACGGTCAGCATGAGCAGCGTAAGTCTGCCAAGATTCGGGGGTTAGGCAAGCCCACCTTGCAAAGAGCTTGGGGGGTGGGGATTTTCTCAAAGCTCCCCCCCCCTTGCACACCTGTAACAGATGCTCAGCCATCCTGTCAAGCACAGAAAGTCAGACAGCTGCCCGTCCACTTAGAAGGCCTTTCTACAGGCAATCCTCGACTTACAACAGTTCGTTTAGTGACCATTCCAAGTCACGACGGCACTAGAGAAAAAAGGGACTCGTGGCTGTTTTGCACAGCTACGACCCGCTGCGGCATCCCCACGGCCACGGGATCAAAATTCAGACACTCAGCAACCAACTCGTATTGACGACAGTGGTCGCGTCCCGGGGTCGCGTGATTCCCCTCCCCCCCTTTGGCGACCTTCTGACGGTACAGAGTCAATGGGGGAATGGGATTCCACTTAACAACTTAACAGCTGCAGTGATCCCTTTAGCAACTGTGGCCAGACGGGTCGTAAAACGGGGCCAAACCCGTTTGACAAAGTCGTCCCATTCCGCCACTGAAATTTTGGGCGCAAATTGTGGGCGTAAGTCGAGGACCGCCTGATAACAGGTTTATTGCACGATCAGACAACACTACGAGAATCCAAACTAAACGGTCAGAGAGAATTGGGGGGTGGATAAGAGTCAGAGGAACTCAAGGTGGGCTGGACTTTTGAGGTTTCGTGGGCGCGACGGGACTGGAGACTAATGACACGTTTGACCCCTCCCTCCGTCGGTCTCAGCCTGGTCGTCTCCTGCACGAGCCTCCTGAAGTCTTAACCTTTCCTCTCTTCCCAAAGATTCCCGTCTACCAGCGTGGCGGCAGCATCGTGGCTCGGAAGGAGCGGGTCCGTCGGTCTTCGGACTGCATGCAGGACGATCCGTACACGCTCTACGTGGCTTTGGGGCCTCAGGTGAGACTGGGAGGTGGGGGGTGGGGGAGGATGGATAGGTGTAGGGCAGAGGCTCCCAACCTTTGAGGCACCAGGGACCAGTTCTGTAGAGAGAGGTTTTTCCACGGACCGGAGAGTGCGTGGTTTGTGTGCTGCCTGCATCCCATGGACAGGGCTTTGCTTGTTTGCACAGACCGGTTGCTGGCATGCCACGGGCCGGTACTGGTCCACGGACCAGGGGTTTAGGAGACTGTGATTCTTTATTTTACCCCTGGGATAACATCCTGAAAACCTTGGGAAAGGATTCAACCCTGTTCATGGAGATGCGTGTAGGCCGTTCTTCGCTTAACAACCCTTTGTTTAGCAACGGTTCGGTTTACAACGGCCCTCGGGGGCGGGAAAAACGGGACTGATGAACTGTCAAGTCAACCATCGCAGCCTCCCCAGGGTCACGTGATCCAAACTCAGGGCGCTTGGCAAGCGGCACACCTTTAGGATGGCTGCAGGATCCTGGGGGGGAGGGGTGTCACGTGACCGCCGTTTGCGGCCTTCCCAGCCGGCTTCTGACTAGCAAAGTCAACGGGGGGGAAGCCGGTTTTGCTTAACGACTGCGTGCTTCGCTAACAACGGCAGGGATCCAGTTTACAGCCGTGGCGAAAAGGGTCCTCGTTTTATCAGTCTCGGAAGGATGCAAGTCTGAGTCCACCTCGGGGATCCCCCAATCATTTCGCGCCTGTTCTTTTCTGCTTTTCCTGAACCCGCCAGGGAACCGCACAAGGGGAACTTTTTGTTGACGACGGACACACGTATAATTTTGAGACGAAAGGACAATATCTGCACCGCCTCTTCCGTTTCTCCGGCAGCGTGCTGACGGCCAGGTACCCAGTCTAGGAGGGGTGGGTTTTTCCCCCCTCCTCTTCCTCCTCCCCTAAACCATCCAGCACCCCCCCCTTTTCTTCTCGCTGAATCCCCCCAATTTTTATTCCAGCACGGCAGATCCAAAAGGCAGCTTTGAAACTCGGGCCTGGATCGAACGGGTGGTGATCCTCGGCGCGGGCAAACCGGGAGCCGTCTTCCTCAAACAACACGGTGAGTTGGTGGGCGGGGTGAAAGTTACACCTTCTCCGCTCTTTGCTCTTTCCCGGTTGGATGGAAATAGTAAATCAGGGAGAGGAGCAACCTAATAGAACTTCCTGACGGTGAGGAGAATGGAACCTGTGGAACGGAAGTTGCCTTCAGACGTTGTGGGTGCTCCAATGTTGGAGGTTGTTAAGAAGAGACTGGGGTCTCCTCCTTTGAGCAGGGGTTTGGACTACATGACCTCCAAGGTCCCTTCCCACTCTGTTACTCTTTTCATGGGGCAGAGAGGGAAATGGCCAGGGAATTTTTGCACACCGTTAAGTCCTTACTCAGATCCTGATTGCACGTGGTCTTCGAAATAGGGGGTTGGACTAGAAGACCTTCAAGGTCCCTTCCGACTGGGTTATTCTTATTCTCGCTGAGACTGAAGGTCTTTCTCTCTTTCTCTTCCCCCTTCCCCCCCCTTTCCACCTCCCAATGGTCCAGGCGCAGGCGAGAGGCGCCTGGATTTCAGCCACGAAGCCGAGTCCTCCGTTCTAACCATCCGCAAGCCTGCCGTGAACGTCGGAGAAGACTGG
Organism: Vipera berus; assembly: GCF_964194415.1. Classification (NCBI taxonomy): domain Eukaryota; kingdom Metazoa; phylum Chordata; class Lepidosauria; order Squamata; family Viperidae; genus Vipera; species Vipera berus. Next base: position 6,954,671 of record NC_138219.1, on the reverse strand, counting down.
AGCATCTCGCTACGATAATGGCGGGGGCGGGGGAGACGAGAATTAGCTGGGCAGAAGGGCAGGGGGGGATGTCTGGAGGGGCGGGGGTTGAAGGGTTCTGGGGTCAGGATCCTATTCCCGATCCATGGGGCAGGTAGATCTGGAAGCTCCCCACTGCCGCTGTGTCTGTGATCCGGTGTCCCAGTTCAGAAGGCACGACAAGAAAGAGGGATCTCTCTCGCATTCTTTTCCTCTGCTCTTGTTATCCTTCTCTTCCTCTCTTTCCTTTCTTCCTTCCTTTCCACTCTCCCCTTTTTCCTTCCCTCTATTCCTTCCTTGCTTCTTCCTTTCCTCTTTTTTCCCTTCTCTTCTTCCCTCTGTTCCTCTCTTCTTTCCTCTTTCCTTCCTCTTTCCCTTCTCTTCTTCCCTGTTCCTGCCTTTCTTCCTCCTTTCCTCTTTCCTTCCTCTGTCCCTTCTCTTCTTCCCTCTATTTCCTCCTTTCCACTTTCCCTTCTCTTCTTCCCTCTATTTCCTCCTTTCCTCTTTCCCTTCTCTTCTTCCCCTTCCCTCCGCTCCTCCCATCTTTTTCCTTCCTCCTTCCCTCTCCTTTCCCTTCTTCCTTCCTCCCTCCCTGCCCTTTTTTCCTTCTTCCCTCCCTTTCCTTCCTCTACTCCCATCTTTTTCCTTCCTCCTTCCCTCTCTTTATTTCTTCATTCTTCCCTTCCCTCTTTCCTCCCTTTCTGTCTTCCTGGTACCTGTATCCCTCCTTCCAACCTTTAGCAATATTTGCTGTAAAATGAAGTCTCTCCTGGCGACGCTGGATTGCAACTCGTGTTCCCTCTAGGGACTGGTGGCCAACACATCCCGTCCCCACTTAATCGCCCCTCCCCATTATTTTTCCCGGATAATGCCCACCTGGGTTGCCTCTTTCCAAAGCTGGTGGTCCTGACTCTCTGCACCCCCTCTCCCCTCATCTCTGCCCCCTTAATTCTGGCTGAAGTTTTAAATCAGTTCCTGGACCAATTGTGGTGGTGGTGGGACATTAAGTGGGGGCGGCAAAGACTGCCTTTTAACCCCCCCCTTCCTCCCCACCTGGGGAATGTACTAAAACTTTTCGTTGTTTTTTTTTCTCCCCACAACCCCTGTGCGTAAGCCCTTGCAGTTTGCAAGAACTTGTGCATGCAGCCAGACCACAAAATGTCAGCCTAATTCCTGCCCCTTCCAAGAGGTTCCCCTTGTTAAATTCCCCCCCCCTTTTTTCCCAGACGGGGTTACCTCTGTTTCTAAGGGAGGGTGGCGACCTAGGTGTCAGTGAATCACTGTCACTTCTATTTATGGCTATTTTTATTTTTGGCGGGGAGGGCAGATCAGACAGATCATGTGAAGATAAAAGAGGTGGGGTGTTGTTGTTAGGAACCAGACTTAGACTTGTGAGCAAGTGGAAATGACTGTCCTGCACAGGGATCAAGGGAAAATGGGGTGGTGGCATGAACTGCTATAGAAGTACCCCCTTATTTGCAGGAAACGGAAAAACGGATCCATCTTCCCGGGAGAAGGGCTGGAATTCTTTTTTTTAGCTGCTCTGCCTCCATTCTCCCATTCCTGCCTCCGAGCTTCGCTCCTGCCTACAAGCCAGAAGCTTTTGTTTTGTGGTTTTTATTATCCGTAGGTGTCTGTGTGGATTAACATTCCTGATTCTGGTGGGGTTTTCCCTTACATATTTGCAGGCCAAAAAAAAAAAAAGGCACAGAGCAGGGCTTTTAGAAAGAAAGAAAAATCCTTCTTAACACACAAACACACCAAAATCTTTTCTATCCCTTCCTGATTGCCATGACATCCGCAGGTAGAGCTTTTACTGACTTGAGTGTTTTGATAAGAGATGGAGAATTAAAAATAAAAATGCCGTAAAGTCTCGCTGTTGTGATGGTTCCTTTCAAAGTGTACATATAGGGGTGTGTGTGTTTGTCTGTGTCTGTCTCTCAGTGGTGGTATTCAAATGTGTGAATAACTGTTTTTTTGTGTGGATGCCGCTTCTGGAAATCCATTCTGGGCCTGGGCAACAAAAAAAATAGCTACTGGTTCTGCCGAAGTGGTATGAACCGGCTGAATCCCACCACTGGTATGTGTATGTGTGTGTATAGATTTAATGATATTTAGATAGAATGATTGATAGATTAGATTAGAGATTGATGGATTGATATGGATAAAATGGTATAGAATAATAGAACGATTGATAGAATGATAGATTTAGAACGATTGATGGATAGATAGTGATGCGATTATTTCTGCCGCCAGAGACATTGGCGTCTCCAGGGTGGCAATGCCTGCATCGACATCTAGATGTCCCACCATCTAGAGCAGGGGTCTTCAAACTCGGCCCTTTTATGACTTGTGGACTTCAACTCCCAGAATTCCTCAGCCAGGCACGCCGGCTGAGGAATTCTGGGAGTTGAAGTCCACAAGTCATAAAAGGGCCGGGTTTGAAGACCCCCCCCTGCTCTAGAGACAATTCCCGACAACTGTGGCTTTTCTTGACACCCCCTATGGCTCCCCTTTCTCCCACTGCTTTCATGAGTTCAAGGGTGCCTCTTTCTCTTTTAATACACTTAAGTAGAGCCTAACAGCGACGTTGTGTAAAGCTGCCTGGAAGATTTGTCTTTTTTTTCAGGAGGCAACTGGGCTTTCTTGTTTTCCTTTGAAGACGTTTCGCTTCTCATCCGAGAAGCTTCTTCAACTCCGCTTCATCCCGCCCTGGTGGGGCTCCATCCCTTTCTGTTGAGATGCCTCTCTCTCTCACCGCCGCTCGCTGATCGGCTCCCCTGGCCGCTCTATCCGTCCCACTCGTCTGCTCGGCTTCTGGCGCGCTCTTCTGTTCTGTGGCCCTCGGTCCCCTCTCCGTTCGGCTTCTCAGCCTCTCTCTTGCGCGCGTCTCCCCTTTTTTTCCCGCCTCTTTTTGAATCTCTCCTATCGCGGCCCGGCCCCTCCTCTGACGTCATTTGCGAGTCAAGTTCCCACCCCGAAGCGCTCCTAACGGAGCCGGCTATACACTGCTTTCAAAGAGAAAGCGATTTCTAGAAAGCTAAGCTTACAAATGTAGTTGGTTTTTTTAAAAAAAAAATGGAATAAAACCCAAAATGTGTGGACGGCTATTATATTTATTAAGATGTTTTTGAACTGGTGGGGCGGGGCGTGTCCTGAGGAAACTGACGAGGCCGGAAGTTGTTGCTCGGGGACCCCCGGACGGCGACGGACGCCGCAGGAGTCCGAGAGCCGACGGACCGGAAGTGGCTCGATGGACGAGCAGAAGGGCGAGGGAAAGAAAGCGCGGACCCCAAATAAGATGGAAGGTCTTTGACGAGCTGAGGAGAAAGGCCGCCACCTCTTCCTTCGCCCTTGGAGGCGGCCACCGCGAGCGGTGAGCTGAGGCCTGGGCTCCATTGCCATGGTAACGGTGTCACACCGTCTCCCCGCCGTCGGGCTGAGGAACCTCAGGGGGGTGCGACATAACTGCGCCTGCGCAGATGGGGAAAACGCCAGCGGGGAGGCTTTCCCCAACCTGGCGCCCTCCTTGATACTTTAACCTGCAATTTCTCTCCCCCCTTCCCAGAGTTAGGCGGTAGGGGATGATGGGTTCTATGCCAGTGCATTTAGAGGTGGACAGGTTGGGGACAGCCGCTTGGCATCTCTCTTGGAGGCTGAAGAGCGGATGATGGGTGTTGTAGTGCAGCACACCTGACTCGAACGCGAGAGGTGGGTGGGCGGATGATGGGCGTTGTAGTCTCTCCCGAGGAGCTTGCAGAGTTAGGCAAGAGAGTACAGTAGGAGGAGGTGGCTGGGGGGTGATGTGAGGTTCTGGATGAAGCAAAGCAGGTCTGGGGATGATGGGAGTTATAGTAGCACAGCAGGCCTTTATGGGACACCCTGTGGCAGGTTAGATGGGAGAGCTTTAAGCAGGGGGAGAAAAAAAAATGGAAAATTTAAGTGCTTAAATTTTTCACAAAGAAGCAGGATAGGGTGCTTTCTTGGCTAGACGTTGAAATTTATATTTCATATATCTTAACAAAATGCCTCAAAGAGGGGCTATGGTTTGTGCACAGTAACTAACAGAGAAATTAAAAATGCCTTAAATGAACCTCAAAATTAAAAATGAAGTTAGGATTAAAAAAAATTCAGTGATAGAATAATCTCAGTTTTATTAATGGAAACCACCCAGAGTTAACTGTAGTAAAATAAGACCTAGTTTTAAAAAATGGCATTTCACCTCTCTCTCTCTCTCTCTCTCTCTCTCCTTAGGCTGTGCCATGAAGGTGAAATTGAAAAATGTTTTTGTCATCTACTTCCTGGTGTCTCTGACTGGCCTCATGTACGCATTGCTGCAGTTGGGTGAGTATCAGAATTGGGGTCAAGAATGTGTCTCTCCTGGCCAAGAGGATAGAGAAAAGTCTGGGTTTGTACAGGTAGTCCTTGACTTATGACCTAATTGAGCCCAAAATTTCCGTTGCCAAGCAAGACGGTCCTTAAGCAAGTTTTGCCCCTTTGACAACCTGGCTTGTCACCATTGTTGACTCAACCACTGCAGTTGTTGCCAAGTGCCTGAATTTTGCTCATGTGACGGTGGGGATGCTACCGCAGTCATAAATGCGAACAATCAGTCATAAGTCACTAGTTCCGATGCCGTTGTAGTTTCGAACGATCGCTAAATCAGAGTCGCTATGAAATGAGATGGGGGCAAATAAATTTAAAAATAACCCCAGGGTGAGATGGACGGCAAATAAATCGGATGGATGGATGGATAAATATTTCAATCAGAATAGAACTGGAAGGGGCCTTAGAGGTCTTCTAGTCCAACCCCTTGCTCCAGCAGGAAACCCTACACCGCTTCAGACAAGCGGCTGTCCAGTCTTTTCTTAAAAACCTCCAACGTCTGCAGGCAAGCCTTTCCACTGGTTAATTGTTCTCATTATTAGGAATTTCCCCCCCCCCCCTTATTTCTCGGTTTGATCTCTCCTTGCTTAGGTTCCATCCATTGTTTCTTGTCCTGCCTTCTGGTACTTCGTAAAATAAGTTGACCCCCTCCTCTTCTTGGTGGCAGCCCTTCAAATACTGGAATGTAGGAAACCTGTGATATTTCCACCTTAGGCTCACATAAAATGGCGCAGGTCTGGCTCAGGGCAGAGACAAGTTTCGTTTCTGTACATAAGTTGCAGTTTACCAGAAATCAGATGACCTTGCTACGTGCAGACGGACAATCCCGTTGGAACACGTACAAGAAAGTAACACAAGAAAGTTACAGGAACAAAGACATTCTATACAGGGCTATAGCTGTAATGTAACCATTGCATAGCTGAAATGTAACCATGAGATAGCTGCTTGTTGCTTGCTTGTATCTTAATAAAAGAGAGCTTGGGACTTTGGTCTTGGCCTCACTCCGAGAACGCTTCAGAGAGACGTGTCCTCATTTATTGGCAAGTTCATGAGGAGCCCGCCGGGTGCGAAAAACCCGCACTGGAAGGCAGCTATTATGTCACCCCTGGTCCTTCTTTTGTCTAGTCTGGCCCTAGCCAATTCCTGCAACCGTTCTTCACCATTTTTTTAGTCTCTAGGCCCTTAATTATTTTAGCTGCTTCGATACATCTCAGTTTATCTTAGTTGCTATAATAAAGAATAAAAGGGAAGGAAAAAAAAGGATTACCCGTATAGACTTGGGAAATGCAAAGGAGAGGGAGGAGCGACTTCACAGTGCAGGATTCATTTTGTCTGGCTGTAGGGCAGCCCTGTGATTGCAGCCAACACCTGAAGGCTGCTAGCGACCTCATCCACGCCAAGGAGAAGCGGCTGTCCCAGTTGCAAAGAGAAGTGAAGCGGCTGCAGGGCCTCGAAAAGGTGCTGGAACCCATAGAAGACACTCCGGTGGTCATCTATGTGGTCACGCCCACCTACGCCAGGTAGGTGATGGAACTTCCTGGAGGAGGATGCTGAGCCCGATTCCAGAAATCTCTGCCTCTGGGAATTCTTTGGCCCTCTTACTCCTTTTTCCCCCCCCGGTGATATTATTTCTGCCCCTATTGTTGAATCTTCAGAAGGTTGGCCTCGTCCCACCTGAGCTTCCGAAGGTCCCTCAAGCCTTGGTTATGCCAGCTGGCCAGGGCACTCTGGGGGAACAGGTGAACTGGTGGGATGGCTCCCTTCGTACCAGCGTCCCTCCGTCTCTTACTCTCCTTTCCTGGTTTAGCTTTGTTTTTCAGTCTTTTGAATAATTATTATATAATGGTTTTGAGTAAGGATTGCCTTATTTACTGTTTTAATGGAAGATAGATAGATAGATAGATAATTATTTAATGGTTTTCAGTAAGGATTGTTTTATTTACTGTTTTAATGGAAGATAGATAGATAGATAGATAGATAGATAGATAGATAGATAGATAGATAGATAGATAGATAGATAGGAGAGATGATGGGCAGGTAGGTAGGTAGAGAGAGATAGAGAGAGATGATTGAAAGGATAGATAGATAGATGATAGATGACAGATAGATTGACAGATTATATAGTGGTTTTCAGTAAGGATTGTCTTATTAATTTACTGTTTTAATGGAGGGATGGAAGGAAGGAAGGAGGGAGGGAGAAAGGGGAGGCGGAAGGACGGAAGGAAAGGGAGGGGAGGGAGAGAGGAAGGAAAGAAAATGGGGATGGAGGAAGGAAAGAAGGATTCTAGTCCTCATTCTAAGCAAATGCCTAGTGCTTAAGGGAGGGAGGGAGGGATTGAGGGAGGAGAGAGGAAAGATGGAGAGAAACAGAGGAAGAAAAACGGTGTTGTTTGATGCAAGCATCTTACACAACCGCTTGACCGCTCCTTCCCGCTTCGCAGGCTGGTTCAGAAAGCCGAACTGGTCCGGCTCTCCCAAACGTTGATGCTCGTCAAAAACCTGCACTGGATCGTGGTCGAGGACTCGCCGAGCCGGACCCAGCTGGTCTCCGAGTTGCTGGCCCAAAGTAAGCTGCCTTTCACCCACCTCCACGCCGAGACCCCCAAGGAGCACAAGCGGAAGGAGACGGATCCCAATTGGCTGAAGCCGCGCGGAGTGGAGCAGCGGAATCTGGCCCTGCAGTGGCTGCGCCAACACCGCAAGCTGACCGACGCCGGCGTGGTGTACTTTGCGGACGACGACAACACCTACAGCCTTCGCCTCTTTGACGAGGTCAGCGGAGAGCTGGGGGGAGGCAGGGGTCACCCGGGGGCTTCCCTCCAAGGCGAATAATTGGCACAGGTGGTCCTCCAGACCGGGCCACAATCCAGCCCAAGGTTTCCGTTGCTAAGCGAAACGTGCGTTAAAGGGAATTTGGCCCCGTTTTGCGACTTTCCTTGCCACAGTTGCTAAGTGAGTCCCTGCAGTTGTTAAGTTCGTATTACGGCTGTTAAGTGAATCTGGCTTCCACCATTGACTTTAAGGTCGCAAAAGGGGATCACGTGACACCCCCTCCCCCTTCCAGGACACTGCGACCGTCATAAATACAAGTCGGTTGGCGCAGTGGTTTAGAAAGCAGTATTGCAGGAGTTTGATCCTGACTCAGCCTTCCGTCCTTCCGAGGTCGGTAAAATGAGGACCCAGATTGTTGGGGGGCAAATATGCTGACTGTAAATATTATCGTAATCAATTTGTCAGCTACTCGCCCAGAAGTCTTCTTCCTACTGGTATATATTCAACGTTACATCCTACAGATCACGTTCCTTTCTCTCTAACCCGTTTTTTCTAGCCATTGATAAAAAATTGCCCCATCTTCTAAAACACACCGAGAGGTCTTTCTCTTTTTAACGTCAATCCGTCGCCAAGGGTCCCAGGTTTTGATCCCGTGGCCCTGGGGATGCTGCAAGAGTCATGAGAGTGACCCACGGCTGTAATTTTTTTTCAGGGCCAGCCTAACTTGGAACGGTTGCTAAATGAGCGGCTGTAAGCCCAGGAGTTGAGAAGGGCCTTTAGAGCAGTTGCGGACCCAGTGCGGGTCCAGGATCCTGCAAAGGCAGACCCATTGTCACGGAAGAGTTACGGTTTAATCCTCGAACTGTGGTTGAGGAAAGGAGGCAAAGACTGTCGCGCGGTGACGTTCTTCCGCTGATTTTCGCTTCTCTTCCTGACACAGATCCGTTCCACCCAGCGGGTCTCGGTCTGGCCCGTCGGCCTGGTGGGAGGCCTCCGTTTCGAGCGGCCCCTGGTGGAAAACGGCAAAGTGGCGGGCTTCTACACAGCTTGGAAGCCCAACAGGCCCTTCCCCGTTGACATGGCCGGCTTCTCCGTGGCCCTGTCGCTGCTCCTGGCCAACCCGGAGGCTCGCTTCGACTTGCTGGCCGAGCGCGGCTACTTGGAGAGCAGTCTCCTGCAGTCCCTGGTCTCGATGGAAGAGCTGGAGCCGAAGGCGGACAACTGCACCAAGGTTAGGAGGAGGGGACGACCTTCCCAGCCGGCAAGGTCAACCGGGGACAGCCGGATTCGGTGAATGGCCATCTGATTCCCTTTAAGAACTGTAGTTATTCTCTTAAGAACCGGAGACGAAAAAAAGGTCATAAAATCAGGCAGGTCTCACTCAATTGCCGGTGGAGAAGAATATTTGTAGCTCAGCGTCGAAGAGTGGGGTCCTTGGCGCCGTCCGAGCTTGGTGGCTTGCTTACGGACGTTTCCTGACCCAGCTAGGTGACCTCATCAGTGCTGGAAAGGAGTGGAGTTTGTGGAGGGGAGGAGAAGGAGAATGGAAGGGAGGGGAGGAGGAAGGGGAGGGGGAGCAACGAGGACCCCACAGTTCTCCTCCTCCTCTCTGCAAACCCGCTCCCTTCTAGCACTGATGAGGTTACCTAGTTGGGTCATGAAACGTCTGTAAGAAAACCACCAAGCTCAGAGAGCATCAAGGACCCCACTGTCCTCCTCCTCCTCCTCCTCCTCCTCCTCCTCCTCCTCCTCCTCTCCGCAAACCCCATTCCCTTCTAGCACTGATGATTTTACGTAGTTGGGTCGTGAAACGTCTGCAAAGAAACCCCCAATCTCAGAGAGCATCAAGGACCCCACAGTCCTCCTCCTCCTCCTCCTCCTCCTCCTCCTCCTCCTCCTCCTCCTCCTCCTCCTCCTCTCCGCAAACCCCACTCCCTTCTAGCACTGATGAGGTTACCTAGCTGAGTCATGAAAGGTCTGCAAGGAAACCTCCCAGCTCAGAGAGCACCAAGGACCTCCCCTAACTACCTGGCTTATCAGCGGATGTTCTGCTCCCAGTAGTGGTCATAAATTGAGGACTACCTGCAGACTGATCATCAGGCAGTCAGGAAGCATCGCCCCTCTCTCTCTCTCTCTCTCGTTTCAGGTCCTCGTCTGGCACACCCGCACAGAGAAGCCCAAGATGAAACAGGAGGAGATTTTGCAGAAGCAGGGCCTCGGCTCCGATCCCCGCATTGAGGTCTGAAACCAGCCCTCATCCAGGTACCACAACGGGGGTGGAGAGCCCACCCCAGATGGAATGGGAGTGCCTTGTATAGAGAGAGAAAACACGTTTATTTTAATTTATGAAGGCTGAATCCTGCGCTCACCCGAGCTCTCTTCGTGTGATGGGGCCGGGGGGGCAGGATGTTGCCTTACAGGAAGAGAACTCTATGATCCAATATTTAAATAAATATGGACTGGGGGAAATGGGGAGGGGCTGGTTCCTGTCCCGCTTGCTGTGTGCGTCTCTCAGTGTTGTCCTGCTCTGATAATATGCATGGGAACCTTTCAATCCCTCTGTCAAGTTTCATAGATTCCCCCCACCCCCCTTCACTCTCGTAACAAATCTTTTAACAAATCAAGATTGGCCAATTAATATTTCCTATCGGTGGTGGTGGTGGGGGGGAAAGGCAGTTTTTGCCCATTTCAAAGTCTGACCCTTTAAAGCAAGGGTTCCCAAATGTGGCAAGCTTTCAGACTTCTGGACTTCAGCTCCCAGAATTCCCCAGCCAGCATAGCTCAGAGAGCAAAAGTCCCCAAGTCTTAAAAGCTGCCACGTTTGGAGACCCTTGCTTGAAAGCTGTGTGAAAATGTCTTGGCTACAACTCCCAGAATTCCCCAGCTAACATGCTTTAAGATGGGGGGACTTCGACTCCCAAAATTCCCCAGCCAGATTGCTTTTAAGATATGTGGACTTCCACTCCCAGAATTCCCCAGCCAGCGTAGCTTTTAAGAGGACTTCGACACCCAGAACTTTCCAGCCATCATGCTTTAAGGTATCTGGACTTCAGTTCCCATTTAACTTTATTTAAATTTGTTTTACTAAAATAAAATAAAAATTGCAGGGGGCATTCTGGGACTTCACACGCCTTAAAGCATGCTGGGCTGGGGAATTCTGGGAGTTGTAGTCAAGAAGTAAGTCCACCCACTTTTTCTACTGCCAAGGATGAAAAATGCCGCTTTAAAGCATACCCTGTAACGTGTTTAATTTCGTGAATTTCACCTAAGACGGTTATTTAGCAAACGGGGGTTTATCCCGATTTGTCCTTTTTGCCTACATTTTGGGGGAAATTACTCCGCTTTCCGGCATCCGGCCATATTTTACTCCTATCGTGTTTGCTTTGGGGTGGCGAACAAGTTGCGGAAATCGCCTGTCTAGTTTGCCTCAATCTTTGCTGCGTCGGAACCCCTTTTGTTTCTCGGACGCGCCTGGAATTAACGAGCCGCTGTGAGGTCCCCCCGCGTGGAAAACGAACGTGGGAATGAAAATCCCCAATCCGGGCGGGTTTAAATCCTCCATTTGCCGCCGGCTTGATTGACACCAGAAGAGACGAAATGATCGAAGAAGAATGAAGCTGAATGCTTAGCCTGGCGTTCCTCGAATAATATGCTCCCCACTTTGCCACACCCAGTTGTTACAGCCTTTGACTCTGAGCTAAGGTGTGTCTTTGCAAGACACACCAGCCTCGCCCAAAACTTTCTCAACACACAAGAGTGTCGCTGTGGATGGATATTTCAGGAGCCGGGTTCATTTTTCGCCGATGACTGAAGGAATGGATACAGTACCTTACAGTGACTTAGCACAGTTTTCCACACTTAACGACGGTCGCAGCGTCCTGGGGTCACGTCATCAAAATTCAGACGCTCGGCAGCTGACTCGTATTTACGACGGTTGCAGCGCCCTGCGGTCGTGTGATCAAGATTCAGAGGCTCGGCAACTGACTCGTATTTACGACGGTCGCAGTGTCCTGGGGTCACGTGATCCCCTTTTGCGACCTCCTGACAAGCAAAGTCAATGGGGACGCCAGATTCACTTAACAACCGTGTTACTAAGTTAACAACCACAGTTACTCTCTTTAACAACTTTAGCAGGAAAGCTCATAAAATGGAGCAAAAGTGACTTGACAGCGCTCTCGCGTTAACAACAGAAATTTCGGCCATAAGTTGAGGCGCCCTCGGCATTGGCCATTGTTTATCCCTTAAGCCCCAATGAAAACCCTTAGCCTGGTGCTAAGCCACAATTCACAGGACTGGAATGGCTGAGTTTCCCTTGCGTCCCCAACAGTCGTGTCCTCCCTTAACGTGGTTTTTAAACCGCAATTCATGGCTTAGCACAGGGCCGTGGTCCTGGCCAGTATTTGCTTGAGTGGAAAAGCAGAGCAAAAATTCAATAAATCGTGTCGTAAGCTTTTGGCTGCTGCTAATTTATTCCAAGGGTGGTTTGTGCAACATTGCCTGGAGGTTGGAAGCCAAAATATTTGGGAGTCGAAGGATGGGTTCGCACACTAAGCCAGGATGAGTTCGGCTTAGCAGGTTGTGTGAATGGTGTTACTTGTGGCCGATGGCATAAAAGAGGCAAAATCACAGCCCAGGTGAGTCGGGAGATGTTTTTCAGCCAGATAATCAGTGGCTTCTTAGAAGTTTCTGCAACTTGATCCTCTCAGGATCTGAGTAAGGGGATTGGCGTGTGATCGATGAAGTTGCCAATTCTTGGCCAAAACAGACCAGCCAGGAAAGAGACTGGTGCTTTTTGGCAAGAGATCCAACTGAGCATGAAATTGAACATTGGTTGTAATTGAAAATTGCTGGGCCAGTTCTATCTCGCCGTGCTATTGTTCCTTGGAAGCAGCTGTTTCCCCCACCTGCAAAGCTGCAGGCAGGAGCCAGGTTTACTAGCCAAGAAATGTAGCTTATCTGGATAATGGCTTTCCTCCAGATTTCCGTCTTTGACACCCCCCCCCCCCGGAGAATAAGACAATGCTGCCGTCCTTTGCTTCTCCATCCCTCCTTGTAAAAAAGCTGCCAGCGCAAGAGAACAGGCTAGCAAAAAGCAAGGGATTTTGAAACTGCTATCAGCATTCTAGTCCTCAAGGAGATCTGCCAGTGCACTCAGAGGAGGCTGGGAATAATTATGCAGCCACCTCTGGAAGCTGTAGATCTTTTCTCCCGAATCCTGGCGTCTCTTCCTGCTGAAGAGAATAGGTGCAGGCTGAGGAATTCTGGGAGTTGAAGTCCACAAGTCACAAAAGGGCCAAGTTTGAACACCCCTGGACTAGGGTACCTCTGACTTGTGAGCGCCGCAAACCATAGTTGGCTTGTTTTAAGCTTAACCAGCAATTGTGGTCTGTGGGCTTGACCGTGTCTCAGTGAGTGAATCCGAACTCAGCCCTAAGTTGCCCGGGAGAATCACACGGTGGTCCAGTTGCCCTGTGTGCGAGTCGGAGGTGACCCTGTGTCCCTAAGAAGTTTCCAGTGGGGCTAAAACCTCTGTGGAGCCTCCAGGCTTGAGTGCAGTCTACCTCAATGCATTCATTGCCTCCTGCACCAGCCCTTCCCCACCCGCCCCACCCCGCTTCCCCTTGGCCCAAAACCATTCCCAACCTTTGCTCCCCTTTTGGCCCATCTGGTTTCTATTTTGTGCCACACCTGCAATCTTGTTTTTATTACCTTACACAATTTCTTTATATATACATATATTAAAAGTGCTTTGATAATTGGGACACGGTTTTAATTATTGGTTGTATGCCAGCGCAGAGTCTTGTTTAGTGAGACGGGTGACTATCTAAATGGAAGAGAGAGAGAGGGAGAGGAAGGAAGGATGGAAGGAAAGGAAAGATTAGGAAGGAAGGAGGGGATAGGTGGGAGGGAAGGACGGAAGGAAAGAAGGAAGGAAGGAAAAGATCAGGAAAGGATAGATGGAAGGGGAGGAAGCTGAGAAAAAGAAGGAAAGAAGGAAGAGGGAAGGAAGGAAAAGAAGGAATAGATGGGAGGGAGGGGAGGAAGCAGAGAGAAAGAAGAAAAGGGGGACGGAAGGAAGGAAGGAAAAGATCAGGAAAGGATAGATGGAAGGGGAGGAAGCCGAGAAAAAGAAGGAAAGAATGAAGAGGGAAGGAAGGAAAAGAAGGAATAGATGGGAGGGAGGGGAGGAAGCAGAGAGAAAGAAGGAAAGGGGGACGGAAGGAAGGAAGGAAAAGATCAGGAAGGGAAGAGGAAGGAAGCCGAGAAAAGGAAGGAAAAGATCAGGAAAGGATAGATGGAAGGGAAGGAAGCCGAGAAAAAGAAGGAAAGAATGAAGAGGGAAGGAAGGAAAAGAAGGAATAGGTGGGAGGGAGGGGAGGAAGCAGAGAGAAAGAAGGAAAGGGGGACGGAAGGAAAAGATCAGGAAGGGAAGAGGAAGGAAGCCGAGAAAAGGAAGGAAAAGATCAGGAAAGGATAGATGGAAGGGAAGGAAGCCGAGAAAAAGAAGGAAAGAATGAAGAGGGAAGGAAGGAAAAGAAGGAATAGATGGGAGGGAGGGGAGGAAGCAGAGAGAAAGAAGGAAAGGGGGACGGAAGGAAAAGATCAGGAAGGGAAGAGGAAGGAAGCCGAGAAAAGGAAGGAAAAGATCAGGAAAGGATAGATGGAAGGGAAGGAAGCCGAGAAAAAGAAGGAAAGAATGAAGAGGGAAGGAAGGAAAAGAAGGAATAGGTGGGAGGGAGGGGAGGAAGCAGAGAGAAAGAAGGAAAGGGGGACGGAAGGAAGGAAGGGAAGGAAGCAGAGAAAAGGAAGGAAAAAGGAAGGAAGGAAGCGACACCCATCCTTCCAGCCTCCAGAGAGCTACGGCTCCGCGATGCCTCCCCCTCCGCCGCTGCGGCTTCTCCTGCCCGCCCGGGAGGGAAGGGCCAGGCCAGCCGCCCACTGGCTTCCTGGGGGAGGCGGGCGCGGCTTCCTCCTCCTCCTCCTCCTCCTCCTCCCGGGCTCCGCTCCATCCTCGCCTGCCGGGCCAGCTGGCAGCAGCGCGGACGCGGGAGAGCGCGGGCAAGCCGGACCAGCCGGGCTGCGCAGCCCCCATGGACGGTGAGAGCTTCGCGGTCCCGCCGAGCTGCGGCTCCTGGCTCCGTCTCTTGGCGGGGAGAGCCTTCCCACCCCTCCGGGACTCGGGCTGGCTCCGGGCATCCCCGCCTCTCTCCAGACGACCCGGGCTGGAGGGGCTTGGCAAGGGACGACCCCATCCACACGTACTAGAGACACGCGGGCAGAGAGAGAGAGAGAGAGAGAAGCGGGCTTGGGAGTCGAGCTTGCCTGTCGCAACACGCGTCCCTGGCGGGGCAACGGGCGTCGCTTCCGCGGAAAGCAGCCAAAGCAGCCGGGCTGCTGGCAAGGATGGGAAAAGCAAAGGGCGCCCGGTTGGGGAAGGACGAGGCTGGAGTGGGACGCGTAGGGTTGCAGAAGTTGGGGTGCGTGGTTAAAGTTGTGTGTGTGTGTGTGTGTGTGTGTGTGTAAAGACAGGGAAGGGGCAGGAAATGGGGATAAAGGAGGGGGGCTGGCAAGGACTGCCCCGTCTGATTCGGGTACCCGTGACCCAGATAGGGGTGTGTTTGTGTGTTTGTTTGTTTGTTTGTTTTGGCAAAGTTGTGGCTGTCGCTGCACACCCCCCACGCACACAATCCCAGCCTGGGAGGCTCATGTGGCCGCTCTCAAGCGGGGTTTTTTTTTTTCCTGGGGCAGGAAGTAGGCAGGGCGCTTGTGCCACAAGGCGAACCTCTGCCAAGTTTGACAACCGCAAGGGAGACGGTTCTCCAGTTGTGCATTTTAACACACTTCAGTGGGTGCTTCTCTCAAAAAAAAAAAACCCCATTCGCAGGTCGGTGTGCCAAGCAGATGGAAAACCACCCTCCCGTTTTTTTTTCTCCTCCTCTTGCAAGCATGCCCCCCATTAAACCCCCCCTCTTTTTTTTTAGCAGAATTCTCCTCCAGATCTACTTCATCCCCAAATTCACAAAAATCCACAATTTTATTTTATTTTATTTTTACTTCTGCCACTTTTCCGGCCCTTTGGGGTTTTTTTTTTTTGAGCTTTTTTTTTTTTTGTATCCAGGATCGTTTTTGCATGTCAACATTCTCGTGCTTCTGATAAACTTCCTTCTGAAGCCACATGTTGCAACATCTGGAGGCCCCTAGAGCAGAATGCGACTGGGCTGGACGCAGCATGGAGTTAAAAGTACATTTTATAAACGCCAGAACGACTCCCAAAGGGGTGGATTTAATTTCTGTTTGAAATCTCGCCGTCCTTGTTCTTATTTTTTCTTTGAAACTTAAAAATGAGATTGTGTGTGTGTGTGTGTGTGTGTGTGTGTGTGCTGAGCTCAGATTTGGCAACTGTTCCGTTTCCGTTCTCACGGCCGGCCGCCTGTTTCCATTGCATTGTTAGAAATATTTATTAATTGTTGCGTGTCCATCGGCTCACCTTAATTCAGATTTATCGCAGGGAAATGAAAGGACACAAACCGCTAAAAGAATCCCTACGGACCGCGGATTCTTCAGTGGAAGTCCCCGACTTGCGACCGCCATCAAGCCCCGAAATTTATGTTGCTAAGCGAGGCAGTTCTTAAGGCTGTTCTGCCCCGTTTTACGATCTTGCTTCCACAGTTAATAACGGCAGTTATTAAGTTGGGACACACGGTTGTCATGTGAATTTGGCTTCCCCCATTGACTTGGCTGTTCAAAAGGTCGTAAGAGGGGAGGATGCTGCAATTGTCATAAACAGGAGAGTCCGAATTGTGATCACATGACCACGGGGAAGGTGTGACGGCCGTAAGTGTGAACAATGGTCACAAGTGACTTTTTTTTTCCAGCGCCGTTGTAATTTCGAACGGTCCCTAAAACTATCTGTATTGGCAGGACTTTTTAAAAGTTTTGATGTGACATCTTGGTAATTTTCTCCTCCTGACGGCTTGGAGGTGACTTTAATAATTAAAAAAGAAAGGGTTTTTTTTTAAAAAAAATATTGATCGTTTCTTCGGAAGTTGATACGCGTTGTGTGGTCTTGCTACATGAAGTTTGGAGAGAATTAGCAATAATTTCCTGCCCAGATGTGATCTGCAAATCTGAGATACATGATGCCCAGCCACAGAGAAATAGCAGAGATGGGTTTTGGGGTGCATTTGTTAAAAAAAAAGGGGGCAGTGTATTTATCTCTAGGCCAAGGGAAGGGGAATTTCAGGCAGAGTGTCCAAAACAGTCTAATGGAAGTGGACAATTTTACAATCAGGAATCATGCTTATTATTAGCCAGGTTTAATACAGGTATTCTTCAACATACGACCGCCATCGAGTCCAAAATTCATGTTGCTAAGTGAGATATGTGTTCAGTGGGTTTTTACGGCGTTTCTTGCCACGGTTGTTAACTGAATCCCTGCAGTGATTAAATTAGTAACACGGTTGTTAAGTGACTGGCTTCCCCGTTGACTTTGTTTGTCGGAAGGTCACAAAAAGGGAATCCTGTGACACACACACACACCTCGGGACACCGCAACTGTCATAAATGGTGAGTCAGTTGTCAAGTGTCTGAATTTTGATCCTGTGATCCTGGGGGTGTTGCAACGGTCGTTAAGTGTGAAATTGGTCATAAGTCGCTTTTTTCGGTGCCGAAGTAACTTTGAACGGTCGCTAAATGAACTGTTGTTAAGTCAAGGATGAGCCATAGTGCATTAAACCATTATTGTTATGGTTTACTATCCGTGTCTGCTGAAGCCTCACCGAAGCTAAAGCTTGCTTAAAAGAAGCTTATGATGGCGTTATGTAATAATAATAATAATAATAATAATAATAATAATAATAATAATAATAATAATAATAATAATAATAAGTTGGAAGGGACCTTGGAGGTCATCTAGTCCAACCCCCTGCTAAGGCAGGAAACCCTATACCATTTCAGACAAATGGCTGTCCGGTCTCTTCTTAAAAACTTCCAGTGTTGGAGCATTTACAGCTTCTGGTGGCAGGTGGTTCCACTGGTTAATTGTTCTAACTGTCAGGAAATTTCTCCTTAGTTCCAGGTTGCTTCTCTCCTTGACTAGTTTCCATCCATTGCTTCTTGTTATGTTATGTGATGTGATGTGATGTGATGTGATGTGATGTGATGTCATGTCATGTCATGTCATGTCATGTTATGTTATGTTATGTTATGTGATCCCAGGGATTGAATGCCTTCTCCATTTAGCTGGTTTTGGTAGCTGAGATTTTTTTTTTTAAAAGGCAGGCAGTGAACGATGGGATCCTATCGAAACAAAGGATTCAAAACTTGGAACTTTGAAAAACAGCTCAGTTTTGATCGGCGACCTGTCCCAGAATCCATTGCAACGTTGTGTGGTTTGTTGTTTTTTTGCAGTAAACAAGTGGCAGCACAAAGAGCTTTCTGAAAAGTGGAAAGTTTTATATATTTACATATTTTAATAACACTGGTTAAAAACTGACGAGGCTGCGTCTGGCTTGGCAGAGTAAACAGAACAAATTGAGATTTTCTAGGGGACTTTTCTGCTTACTAAAAATAAATTTTAATTAGTTAAAATATCTTAGTCCTCTTGTGTTATATAACTGGCCTACCTTATAGGCTTGTTGTGTAGAACACTGATAGAACTACAAGCAGTCTTGACTTACAGCCATTTTAGTGACCGTTTGAAGTTACAACTTCTGGCCGTTTTTCACACTTACGACCGTTGTAGCATCCCAGTGGTCACGTGATGAAAATTTGGAAACTTGGCAACTGACTCATATTTATGACGGTCGCAGTGTCCCGGGGTCACGGGATCCCCTTGGGCGACCTTCCGACAAGCAAAGTCATTTAACATCTCCAGCGATTCATGTGACAACTGTGGGCCAAAAAAAGAAAAAAAGGTCGCAACATGAGGCAAAACTCATTTAACAACCGCCTTGCTTAGCAACGGAAATTTTGGGCTCCTGGTGGCCGTAAGTCGAGGACAACCTGAAAAAGACAGAATGGGAGCTAGATAGCCCAACTGTTTAGGCCAGGGGTAGGCAACCTCGGCTCTTTTATGTCTCGTGGACTTCCATTCCCAGAATTCCTGAGCCAGCATGGGGGAACTTTGGACCCTTCATGACTTGCGGACTTCAACTCCCACAATTCCTCAGCCAGCACGGCTCAGCTTGGAAACCTCTCCGTTTTCCCTCAGCATGGCTGGCTCAGGAATTCTGGGAATTGAAGTCCACGAGTCATAAAGAAGCCAAGGTTGCCTAACCCTGGTTTAGGCCCAACTGGGGAATCTGGCTTGTCCACCTAGAACCCAGTTTCTAGATAAATTCTGGCATCTGAAACGAGAGAATAGTTGGCTTTTTTTGCCCTTTTTCTGCCTCTAACCAAACTACAGAGACTGGTGAGCTGTTTAGACATAATTGAGTTTTGTTTTCTTCTCTCTTTGGGGCAATCAATGCCACATACTTCGAATTCCTGGCTCTGTCCACCCCTGGGATAGAAAAAAGTTTCAAACAGAATTAACAGGAAGAGGTGGGGGGGGGGGGAAGATCTAAATCTGAATCTTGGGGCAAGGGACAAAAATGCGCACACTGGCATTTTGACGAGCAGATTGTGCAATCTTCAAGAGACTTGGTGTGTCTATAACATCCCGTGGGTTTGCAAATAAACCCGATTTTATTGCAGAGGAAATTGGCATTATGCAAACCCATCCAGGGGTATCATTTCCAAAACAAAGAACGCTAACAGAAGAAGAAGAAGAAGAATTTTGGAAATTATAGGTAATCCTTGACTTATAAACAGTTTCGTTTAGTGACTGAAGTTACAACAGCACTGGGGAAAGTGCACTTAGGACCGTTTCAGCATTCCCCAGGGTCACGTGATGAAAATTCAGACAGTTGGCAACTGACTCATATTTGTGACGGTTATAGTGGTCCCCTTTTGCGACCTTCTCACAAGCCAGATTCACTTAACAGCCGTGTCACTCACTTTAACAACTGCAGGGATTCACTTAACCAACCTCCGTGGCAAGGAAAGTCGCAAAATGGGGCAAAATTCACTTAACAATTTCCCTCGCTTAGCAACAGAAATTTTGGGCGGTCATAAATTGAAGGACTACTTGTGCTAATGTAATAAGAAGAATTTTAGAAATTACATCCCTGGGATACGTTTTAAATCCTCCAGTTTTGGGTAGGCTACCGCCAGTCCTGTGCATACACTTCCTCCAGCCGAGAGTGCGTTGGATTCCATCACCCATCATCCCTGCCGACCTGACCAGAAATCGGAGTTGTAGTCCATCAAACTAGAAAAAGGTTGACTGGAAGAGTCCCTTCCATGCTAAAAAAATGTGCTAGAACAAAAACAAGGAAGCTTTGGTCGCTCAGGAAGAAACAGATTTGGTGATGGAAAACGGTATGACATGTTTTGGACTTGTGAGCCAGGCTTCCACGGATTGGTGGGGGGGAAAAAAAAGAAATTATAATATTTGTTTTTTCCAAGCCCCGTCTTGATTTCCCCACGTCTTGTCTGAAATGGGCCCAGCCACTAGAGCAGAGCGGAACATTTTGGCTGTGGCTTTGACCCATCTTTCCTTCTTCAAAACACAGCCTGGGAATTGTGGGTGCGAGAGTGAAATGAAATGTGGCTGTTTTGTCTCCCCGGGTGGGAGGAAGTTGTGGACTCACCCACGGATGACTGGGAAAAACCCAGCCAGACTTGTTTGCGTGAGTTTGTGACATCAAATGCGCAGCTCCGACTTTGCAACCCGGCCGCCCGTTGAAGGATTTCAGTTTGCAACGTGCCCAAAACGGCCTTTTCAACTTCCATACAAAGGGCCCTAAAATTACAGCGATGGTATAAAAGTCCTCAACTTACGAGCAGACTTTCCATGGCTAAGCAAAGGAGTTGTTCAGTGACCCAGTTCCTTTTTTTTTACCTTCTTTGCCACGTCGGTGAAGCCGACGCTAACCGAGTCGTGCAGTCGTTAAGCGAATCCGATTTCCCCCACTGACTTTGCTTGCGGGAACTTTGCAGATGCCGGTCACACGACCTGGGATACGGTAACCTTTCCTAAATACGGCGCCAGTTGCCCAGCGCCCAAATTTTGATTGCAGGATGGTTAGAATCTTGCAACAGGTGTTAACTGTGAGGCCTGGCGGTGAGCCATTATTTTTTGCTGTGACGTAACTTGGAGCGGTTACGCTAAACCAACGGTTGTTAAGTCAAGGACTACTGTTTTCTTGACTGAGCCTGAAAAAGGGGCACAAATTCAGAAGAGGTTCATAAAAAAATTCTTTTTTAAAAAAATATGTAAATGGTTTATGTGTACAGCTTGGCTTTGCAAAGATAAAGGTAAAGGTTCCCTCGCACAGGCGTGCTAGTCGTTTCCGACTCTAGGGGCCGGTGCTCATCTCCGTTTCAAAGCCGAAGAGCCAGCGCTTGTCCGAGGACGTCTCCGTGGTCATGTGGCCGGCATGACTAGACGCCAAAGGCGCACGGAACGCTGTTACCTTCCCACCGGAGTGGTCCCTATTTTTCTACTTGCATTGTTTTTACGTGCTTTCGAACTGCTAGGTTGGCAGAAGCTGGGACGAGTAACAGGCGCCCACTCTGCTACGCGGCACTCGGGATTCGACCCGCCAAACTGCCAACCTTCTGATCGACAAGCTCAGCGTCCCAACCCACTGAGCCACCGCGTCCCTTTGCAAAGATAAACCTGGCCTAAAAAAAAGAAAAGTGTATTCTATTTTTAAAAAAATATCTACAAAGCATAAAAAAACCACAAAAAAAAACCTAGGAAGTGGTTAGAAGCAAGTATCAAACCGGATTTCTGCCATCAGATTGGACAGTCCAAGGAAAATCACCCCCAATATAGAGTGAAAATCACTTTTGGAGGAAAGAAAAGAAAGCTTTAGGCTTTTGCAAAAGGCCCTGTCTTTTCTAATAAAGGACAGGTGGTTACTGTACTTAAAATGGTGTTTATTTAGATTAGATTAGATTAGATTTATTTGATTTTTATACCGCCCTTCTCCCGAAGGACTCAGGGCGGTATACAGGGCAATAAATATCAAAAATACAAAAATACAAAAGTTAAAAAACTTTAAATAGAGGAAGAACGGGCAATTTAGCAGCGGTTTAAAAGCTGGGAGCCGAGAGGACGAATGGCAAATGGATGTGGCGCAAGGGAGGACAAAAAAGCCTGGCGGGTTTTCCGTCCGTGGAAATGAAATTCCAGGGTTGATCATCTTCTCCAAAAATGTCACCCAACGTGTTTGACGGAAGGGTGGGGTGCGGGCAGGGTGGTGCTTCCGATGGGAACTTGGGAGTTCAAGAAGAAGGTGGGGTAGGTAAGGGAGGTGGGGGGGGAAAAAAGATAACCTGAATTTATTGAAGCTGAATTTAATCTAAGTGGGCGAGAATTTCCAGCATCCGGCTTTCTTCCTTGTTGAAACTTAGTCAAAACTTAAAAGAAAAAAAAAGAAATAAAAACAGGCTGAGATCTGCCGAGATGCTGAGCAGGAAAGGGGAAGGAGGGAAATCTCATGGCCTTTTTTTTTTCTGGCGTTTCTTAGCCAATCAGGGAAGGAGAAGAAAATGCAGGTTGCCCATCCACACAAGGTGGTGAGATTTGAACTCGGGCTCAGATTTGCAAAGAGCTTTGTGTGTGGCCGATACCGCCTCTTCAATTCATCATTCAGCTCCGAGCTTCCTTCCTTCCTTCCTTCCTTCCTTCCTTCCTTCCTTCCTTCCTTCCTTCCTTCCTTCCTTCCTTCCTTCCTTGTTTTTCTTTTTCTTCTTTCCTTCTTTTTCCTTCTTTTTCTTTCTTTGTTCTTTCTTATTCTCTCTCACTCTCTCTCAGAAAGGGCTTTGGGTGAACTAAGAAGGTCACTGAATGAAATGGCTTTTTTTTTGCTTTGCCAAACATCATCGCAAAGAGAGTTTGTGGGCGACGGACAAGCAAACAAAGCCGGGTCTGTTTGCGGGGGCTTATTTCTCCTAAACGTGCATTGGGTTGCTGGGCTATTTGGCTCCGAACAAAAAGAGCATCGGTTTCTCCATTTTATTTTTATTTATTGATTTATTTATTTATTCATTATTTTTTTAAAAAAAAACACCTCTTAACTTTTGTTCCATTGCAATGCGCTGAGCATGCGACGCAGAAGCTGGCTTGGTCTCTCCCAATCCTGGCAGCCAAGCCTGGATGACCAATTTGGTTCAAACTGTCAAAGGGTGGGAAGCTTCGGCCGAGAATTCCTGCAAGTTTTTGGCTCAGCTTGCCAATTTTTTTTTGCTTTCCTGGTATTTTCTTTTATCAGATATTCTTTGTCCACTGTAATGTGTTTTTCTTGCTTGGCGTCCAATTCTGCGCTCGCCGTTTGAACAACGTGCTGGCTTGCACCCACGCTGGCTTCTAAACACCGTGTTTTCAAGTCACCTTTGTTCTCGAATGACTTAACCAGGGTTTACACGGCTAACTCATTTAGCGGCGGGTTTGTCTGACACCAGACTAAGCCATGACAACACGGCCGGGCTAAAGGCAGTCGAGTCATTTAGAAGCTTAGGTCATCAAGCCACAACCAAGTTAGTGCCCACAAGATGGACTTTCTGCAGTTCACACATGGCCAAATTCCTGCCTTCTCTCCCTCCTCTTTTCTGCTCTGGGGACGGTGGCATTTGAGGACAGGCCCACAAATCTTGTATATTTCTCCCTGCCCGATTAATTAGAGACATGGGGCTGCAGCTTTCCCAAAAACGTTTGGAGAATATTTGTTTTCTTCAACCAAGTAAAATAAGGATCAGATGGGTGCATTGTTCAGCTGCCTGAAATTCCCCAAAGTTAGGCGGGGATGCCAACCTGCTAATCCCGGAAGCCAGAAACGGCCTTTCAAGGTTTGTTTGGGTTTTGACTCTGGCACTTGTGATCTGCTTAGTCCCTTTTTCTGGAAAATTGTGGACTTAGAGACTTTTTTTAAATAAAGGTTGGATGTTGCTCTCGGCACGGGCATCCCTTGGTTATGAACATTGTGGTTGTGACTTTATTGCTCGGATGCCTTATATTTTATTCTGGTTGGCCTGCTTTTTCGCTGGCTGATGGCATGAAGGACATGTCACAAGACATGAAATCCACAAGTCCTAAAAGGGACAAGTTTGAAGACCCCCCCCTCATAAAAGGAAAAACAGTCCAGGAGGGAAGAGGTGAACAGCAGCCACAGCAGCTACATTTGATTTAGATATTTAGATTTAGATCTGTGTGTTTTTTTAAAAAAAAATTATGATAGATTTGCTGTCCATCGCAGTCGTAGGTCATGAAGGTCGTAAAGCGGGTCATGGCGCAACCAACCCGATTTTATGCTTTTTTTCCCCCCCAATGGTCATTAAGGAATTCTGGGAGTTGAAGTCCACAGGTCTTAAAGTTTCTGACTGAGGAATTCTGGGAGTTGAAGTCCACAGGTCTTAAAGTTTCTGACTGAGGAATTCTGGGAGTTGAAGTCCACAAGTCATAAAGCTGTCAAATTTGGAGACCCCGGGTCTAGCCCACCCATTGGGGCCAATGATAGCCTTTCTTAATTGGTGTGTGCCCCTCAAATCTCCTGCTAGGATTCTGGAGGCTGATTGCAATGCTCTTTCCATCTTCTCCATCCCAGGTGAGGACCTCTTGAACTGCCACAGTGCCTTCTCTCACCCGGATTGGCTGGTCGACATCGATTCCCGCCTTCGGAGCCAGGAGGAAGAGCTGACCCTGGTGAAGTCGGCCTTAGCCGATGCCCTACGGAGACTCAATGCCTATGACCAGCAGATCCCATGGCTCAAACAGCAGCTGCTGGAAGGTGAAATGCTGTAGAGTAGGGATCTCCAGACTTGGCAACCTTAAGACCTGTGGACTTCAACTCCCAGAATTCTTAAAAGTTGCAGGTTGAGGGATTCTGGGAGTTGAGGTACACAAGTCTTAAAGTGTCTGGCTGGAGAATTCTGCGGTTTGAAGTCCACAAGTCTTAAAGTTGCAGGCTGGGGAATTCTGGGAATTTAAGTCCACAAGTCTTAAAGTGGCAGGCTGGGGAATTCTGGGAATTTAAGTTCACAAGCGTTCAAGTGGCAGGCTGGGGAATTCTGGGAGTTGAAGTCCACAAGCGTTAATTTGGCAGGCTGGGGATTCTGGGAGTTGAAGTCCACAAGTCTTAAAGTTACAGGCTGAGGGGTTCTGGGTGTTGAAGTCGACAAGTCTTAAAAGTTGCCAAGTTTGGAGACCCCTGCTGTAGTGTCCTGAGTGAATGATCGTGGAGGACCGTAGACAGGACCATCGCCAGGGCAGTGGATAGACAAGAGGGAACTGAGGCCAGTCCACGAAAACAGTGGGGGTAAAACTCTCAGACCAACCCTTACCCGATTCCTCTGGGGAAGCGCATTCAGACATGCAAGTTTTTACAAAGTCGATCTGACTTAGATGCCCTCGGTTCCTGCAATAACATATTTCCTCCACAGCAGACGCTAAAGAGCCTGCCCTCCTTCCCAGAGGCAATAATGCCCAATGGATCCTGTCTCCGGTGGCCTCCAGAAATTCCAGGTACTTTCCCGCAATATATGTATAATATACAGGTATGTCCTCGGCTTACGACAGTTCGTTTACTGACCGTTTGAAGTTACAACGGCACTGGGAAAAAGCGACTTATAACACGACCGTTTTTCCACACTTAGGACCGTCGCAGCGTCTCGGGATCAAAATTCAGACGCTGGGCAACCGACTCCCACTTAACGACGGTCGCAGCGTCCGTCATAAATTAGTTTGGGGTCGGGGGCAGTGGCCAAGTCAGAGGAACCCTGGAGCCCAAACGAATTACGGACTCTCTTCTTTCCTGTTTGCAGTTCAAGCCTGGCCCCCAAATTCGGAAGCCGGGGAGAACGGGCCTTTGAAGCGGAGAAGATCCAGGGCTCCAGGATCAGCGTCGGGACACAAACCGAGGACCTTTCGATGCCGGGGAGGGATGCAGAAAAGCCTCTGAGCAATGGAGGCCTTCGACGGGCAGAGGAGACCTCAGCTACGAGGGGAAAGTCTTCCAGTCTTGGCGAGGTGGACTTGGCTGGAGCTCTGAATGGTGGTGGTGACCTCGTCAAAGCAGAGAAGACCTCTCTTGGGCCGTCAGCCGAGAGGGAGAACGTGGCTGCCGAGCTACAGACAGTCCAGGAGGACCCCGAAGCTCTCAGCTCCAACCAACATCCTACCGGCAGCTGCCTCCAGGAAGCTCAAGACGTTGGAGAACCCCCGCCAGGTGCCACCAGGGACAAACCTCCAAGCCCGGGGCAGTCCAGGCTTGGGGGCCAGCCTCCGGGGCCAGGATCGGCCTCCCCGGAGCCCCCCTCGGAAGGGAGCAGCGGCACCCCAGCCTCCCCGCTGCCCACCCTTCAGAATGTGATGGCCACCAAAAAAGAGCTGTGAGTTTGTAAACTTAAGAGGGATGAGGTTCCTCCCGCTTGGAGGAAGCAAAAGGAGAACTGGCTTTGCAGGAATTGGATCTCTCCCCCCCCCCCGGATTTATACAGGGTTAGGGTTGTGGGGGGGAGTGTGTGGGAATCAGCCATCTGGGGAGGTCCCGGTGGGCTAAAATGAGGATCCAGATCGTTTGGGGTGAGATGCTGACTCTGTAAACGGCTTAGAGAGGTCTCTTAAGTTTAAGGGCTTATCGCTATGATGATTCTATTTCTCTTGCAAGAAATCTGAATGTTTCTATGATTATCCTTCTTCTTCTTCCTTTGCACTAAACCTGAGTCTTCCCTTGCTATTCTATATAATCCAGTCTATTATATATTTATATATCTTTCTATTATCTTTCTTTTCCTTTCTTCCTTTGCACTAAACCTGAGTCTTCACTTTCTGTTCTATATAATCCAGTCTATTATATATTTATATATCTTTCTATTATCTTTCTTTTCCTTTCTTCCTTTGCACTAAACCTGAGTCTTCCCTTTCTGTTCTATATAATCCAGTCTATTATATATTTACATATCTTTCTATTATCTTTCTTTTCCTTTCTTCCTTTGCATTAAACCTGAGTCTTCCCTTTCTGTTCTATATAATCCAATCTATTATATATTTATATATCTTTCTATTATCTTTCTTTTCCTTTCTTCCTTTGCACTAAACCTGAGTCTTCCCTTTCTGTTCTATATAATCCAATCGTGTGTGTGTGTGTGTGTGTGCGCGCACACACACACACACACATACATATGAAATATTTCCTTTACATCTCTCCATTCCTTTTCTTGCTATTATCTTTCTTTTTTCCTTCCTTTGCCCTTTTTCCTTTCTATTATATATATAATCGAATCCATCACGTCTATTTATATATGTCTCTGCTATCTTTCCTTTTCTTTCTTCCTTTCCGTTCAAACCCGACTTCTTTCTTTCGTTTCCCCCCCCTTCTTCCTTTGCATGAAACCGACGTTGATTCTTTCTATCGTTTTTCCTTTCTTTTTTTTTAAATCTTTGCGTCACCTCTGCCTAATTCCTTCCTGCCTCTTGTATTTTCTTTCATCTCCTGCCTTTCGCTGGAATCTGTCTCTTCTTCCCTTTTCCCCTGAAGTTTTTTCCTTTCTTCCTCCGCATTAAATCCTAAATCCGACTCCTTTCCTTTCTTGTTCTTTTCTCCCCCCCCCTCCCTCGTCCTTTGCGTGACGGTCGGGTTTCTTTCCTTTCCAGGCTGCGAAGGAACAGCTCCTCCGACAAGCTCGCCAGGACCAAACAGCCTCCCCCAAAGAAAGCGGCTTCGACAGCTAACCTTTTTAACCGTTCCAGCAGCCTGGAAAAGTGAGGAAAAAGGCACTTTGTCTACCACACAGGAGCTTCCTCGGTTTTGCAAACGTTCAGCACTGAAAGAAAAAAAATGACTAACCTTTTTTTTTTTTTTTACCTTGCAGCCGATCGAAGGATCCCACTTTAAGTCCAGGTGAGCTCTGCTGGCTGTGTTTGTGTGTTTGCATTTTGCAAGCATGATTTTTTTTTTGTTTCTCCAGGACCAGGAGAAATTTTATTGTGATGATGATGATAATTGATCATCACACAGTCAGCCAGATGTTCGGGCTGGGTTTGGCATTTTTGTCTACCAGTCGAGTCCTTCCCAAGGACCTGGGATAGGCAGATGTGGATGTTTGATGGGTATTACAGATCTCGTCGCAGGATGGAAGCAGTTCCCAGTAAGGCCGCCTTTTGCAATTGACTGATGGCGAATTTGTCAATGCCGATGGATGGTGTCCAAGTGGTGCTCCAGCTGTTTTGGGATTGCACCCGAGGCGCCACTTGTGAGGTGATCTCACGATGAATCGTTAAAGGTGCTTCCAAGTAAAGGCATCACGCAGAGATGCAATCATATTAGCTTTATTCAATGATAGATCAAAGAGAAAGAAATACTTGGCATGAAAGCATTCATGCCTGCATGTGAGAGAGAAACAAAATAAGAGCAAGCTAGCATTACATAACTAAAACAGAAGAAGGACTAGGGGCTAGGAGTAGAGATAGAACTAGAAGTGGAACTAGAATTAGAACAAAGAGCAGCCCCTCGTGCAGAGGTATTTATGGGGGGTCTTGGTCCCTCCCTGACCATAAAACTCTCTCGCCAATGGGGCTGTCGGGTCTGAGACCCTTGGCTCATCAGTGGAAGCAAAGAAGCCTCTTTGCCTCCATCTGATGACCCTTTTGGGGAACTGCCAATGGCTGGCACTAATCATCTAACACCTATTACTATTGGTAGCACCCTTGCTCGCCTTTGCCACAGTCGTTCTATTGCTATTTGTCGGTCTTCATATTTTGTGATCTTCTCCAGTTCTTTCTCGTCTATTTTGCTGTCTCCGGGCACTGCCACGTCCACTATCCAGACTTTTTTGTCTTTCTTATCGACAATTGTTAAGTCCGGGGCGTTATGTGGCAGGTGCTTGTCTGTTTGAATTTTGAAGTCCCAGAGCAGTTTAATTTTACCATTTTCTATGTTTTTATTATTATTATTATTATTATTATTATTATTATTATTATTATTATTATTAATAATAATAATAATAATAATAATAATAATAATAATAACGTTATTTCTGCTGACAAAAGGCCAAATAGACTCTTTCTGTTTTTCCCTACAGGACCAACAAGCTCTCGGCGTTTGAATTATAACCTGGGTGAGGATCTTCTAAAAAGGAGTTACTGGCTGGTGGGCTTATTTAAGGGTGGGTGGGAGATGGCTGTTTGTGTGGGTGTGGGTGGGGAAGCACATCCCAGAGTTAATTAATTATTCCTTCTTTCCACCGTCCCACCAGAGGGGCTTTCCATCAAGATGTTTCTGCGCGGACGGCCCATCACCATGTACATCCCATCCGACTTCCCTAACTATGAGGATCTGCGCATGGAGCTCCCAACACAGAAGCTGCAACTGGACTGGGTGTATCCTTAAAAAATTAAAAAAAACTGACTGGTCCATTTTATAATTGTGACGACCATAATGGGAAAGCTCCGTTATGGTCATAACTCCAGGCCTACCTATATCTGGACTTCAGCTCCCAGAATTCCAGGCGGGTAGTGGAACTCTGGGAATCGAAGCCCCCAACGGCTTCCAGTGGCCAAGGTGAAAACTCAAACTCCTCTCAAAAGGGTCCCGCTGGTTTCCTTAACACCCCTCCAGTTATGGTTACCGGGGACGTGACTGCCGTTCCAACCTCTACGTCTTAACATCCGGCGAGCTGGTCTACTTCATTGCCTGCGTGGTGGTGCTTTACCACGTCCAGCGGCGCACGCAGCGCCACTATCTTCGCCACACCGACTGCGTGCGCTGGTGAGTGGGTGGATCATGGTGATCTTCGTTTGATCACAGATCCCGGAGGATCTAACGGAAGAAGCATCTTCCCCCCCCAGCCAGGGTGGCTGGATGGGGTGTGGAACAAATTGGACGAACATCAAAAGGGTTCCGGAAATGAAGAAATCCTCTTAAGGATTGCATCAGATTGATGGTTCCCCCTTCCAAGCTCCCTCACTTTAGCAGTCCACCATTTAGAACAGGATCTCCAATCTTCCCGACTTTAAAATTTGGGGACGTCAGTTTCCAGAATTCCCCATCCCCATTTCATGCCTAAGGCAGGACTAGAACTCGCCATCCACTGGTGATTGGCCCAAAGTCACCCCATTGGCTTTCATGCCTAAGGCAAGACTAGAACTTACTATCTCCTTGCGATTGACCCAAGGGCACCCAGCTGGCCTTCATGCCTAAGGTGGGACTAGAACTCACCGTCTCCTGATGATTGTCCCAAAGTCACCCAGTTGTCTTTCACGCCTAAGTCAGGACTAGAACTTACCAGCACCTAGTTTCTCCTTCAGAAGGGAAGCGATGGGGGATAGAATCGGAAAAGGTTTGCAAGTGGGATTTTTTTCAATTTCTTGTAGTCTTGCAGTACATCCTGACGGAGTCCGTGTGGCCTCGGGGCAGATGGCCGGCGTGGACAAGGACGGCAAGGTAATCCCGCTGTTGACCTTTCGAGGTCGTCCAGACAAGAAGCACAATCAAGAACGCTATAGTGAGTCCTCGTTTAGCGACCATGCAGGGGGATGAAAAACCAACTTTTACTAAAACGAATCTTCCTATTTGCAACCTTTGCTGGTCTGTAAAACCAAATAAAGCCGAAGCAAAATTATGCGGGCTTAGTCGTAGTTTTACTTAGCGCTGCTTTATTTCATGACCAGGTTTTGGGGGTAGGGCTTATATTAGGCCCACCCCTGCAAAAATCAAGCTAGGGCTTATTTTTTGGCATAGGCCAGGGGTAGGCAACCTCGGCTCTTTTATGACTCATGGACTTCAACTCCCAGAATTCCTGAGTCAGCATAGCTGGCTCAGGAATTCTGGGTGTTGAAGTCCATGAGTCATAAAAGAGCCGAGGTTGCCTACCCCTGGCGTAGGCCTTACTTTCGGGGAAACATAAAGTAAGTAATTCTTTTTCTGCTGTCGCAGTTTTTGCTGCTCAGAAGCGCTGACGTGGGTTTTGGGGGCTGGGGTGTCTTCCCTACAGCCGCTGCAGCCCTTTGTTCACATCTGGGACTCCGTCACGCTTCTGACCTTGCAGCAAATCGGCCTGGGCAGCTTTGAGAGAGGCGTCGGTTCCTTGGCTTTCTCCAGAGCGGTAAGTTCCTCCCCGGCTTGAAAGGCAAGGCGAGAAATGAAAAATAAACTTTGTTTGTTTTTTCTTTCTCTCTCTCTCACCCGTGCCCTTTGCGGAACATCTCGGTCTGGCTTGCGGTGTGGGATTGCAGCCCGGAACCAAATAGTACATTCCAAAAGTCTTTCCCACCTAGCTGCACAACTCTGAACCCTTTTCATTAGATCTAGATCCGTGGTGGCGAACCTATGGCACGGGTGCCACAGGTGGCACGCAGAGCCCTCTCTGTCCGTGGGCATGCGCACCGTCGCCCCTGTCCTAGGCCTTCAGCTGGGTTTTATAAAACCGTTTCGCTTTAGGCCTCTGCCGCCGTGGACACCCCAAAAAGGTTCAATTAATCGTGGGGGGAAAAAAATAAATCTCACCAAGTTGAAATTGATTGATTGAACTTTTTAGTCCCACCCAGTCTGGAGCTACCACTGCAGTCACGCTCACCCAATTGGCCACACCCACCCTATTGGCCACACCTACCCAAAGGGCCACGCCCACCCAGCACCCGATGATACATAAGTGGGTTTTGGGTTGAAGTTTGGGCACTCGGTCTCTAGATTCTCTCACACACACACACCCTTTCCTTTAAACTAAGGGGAGCGGGTTGTCCCTTCCGGACCTCTTTCTCCATCCCTTATGCAGCCCAGGGCTCAGTTGTCTGTTATCTGGCTGTTCCTTTGCAGCATCTCTTCTTTCTCCTTCGCAGCTCGGGAAACTAAGCAAGGTCCCTTCTGAGTCTTTTGCGCTGCCCCGTCACGCAGCTGTTTCTTGGCTGGCCGTTCCCTTGGGGGAGGGGGGGCATCTTTTTCATCCATCCCCCAAGGTCTTTCCCGCGCACCGTTCCACCCTGACCTGCCGTTTCTTTTATGCCCCCAACCAGGACGAGGGCGCCTACCTGTGCGTGATCGACGAATCCAACGAGCACATGCTCTCCGTGTGGGACTGCCTCCGTGGCACCAAGCAAGCTGAAATCAAGGTGACGAGAGGGGGAAAGAGGCCGACGGGAGATGCCGCGATGCTGGCTTGTCAGCCAGATGGGCTTATGTTTTTTTTAAAGCGGGAGGAGCATGCAGGGATGGAAGCGGAGAAACCGGAACAGGGAGACGGTTCCAAAAAAAAAAAGGGGGGGTGTTGAATCGCCGATTTTGGGTTTGCAAAAGACCAAATGGGAAGACGTGGAATATTTGTTGTGGGAAGACAGCTCGTTTTGGGACCGTTCAAAGTCACCACGGCCCCGGGAAAAAAGGGACTCGCGGCCATTTTTCACACTTAACGACCGTTGCAGGATCCCCGTGGTCACGCGATTTACATTCGGACGCTTGGCAACTGGCTCGCATTTATGACGGTCGGAACGTCCCGGGGGTGTGTGTCACGTGATCCCCTTTTGCGACCCTCTGACCAGCAAAATCCAGGGGGGAAGCCGGATTCGTGTAACGACCGTGTGACTAATGTAACAACTGCAGTGATTTCCTTAAGGACTGTGGCAAGAAAGGTCGTAAAACCCGGGGCCAAACTCACTTAATGACTGTCACGCTTAGTGACGGAAATGTTGGGCTGAATTGCGAATGTAAGTCGAGGAGTACCTGTATTTGCAGGTAGGATGGCGGCCTACGTGAATTGGTATTTTGATCCTGCAGGAGATCTGTTACGCACTCAAGAATGGATCCTAGCCTGAGGGTTTTGTTTTTTTGCTCTGCCTTTTCCTATCCAGAGTACCAACGAATCCGTCCTGATGGCGGAGTTTAATCCCCAAGACAGCAGCAACATAATCACAGCTGGAAAATCCCACGTCTATTTCTGGACCTGGCTGGGAAGCAGCCTAACCAAGAAACAGGGGATCTTTGGGGTAAAAGAATCTCAGAAGGATTATATCTATGTAACTCACTGTCTCTTGGCGATTGGCCCCCAAAGTCATCCGGTTAGCTTTCAGGAACTAAGGTGGAACTAGAATTCACCATCTCCTGGTGATGGGCGTAAAAACACCCAGCCAGCTTTCACGCTTAAACTAGGACTAGAATTCACCGTCCCTTGGTGTTTGTTCCAAACTCACTCATGCCTAAACTAAGCTAGAACGCACCGTCTCCTGGTGATTGGCCCAGAGTCACCCAACCGGCTTTCATGCCTAAGGCAGGACTAGAACTCACCATCTCCTGGTGATTGGTCCAGAGTCACCCAACCAGCTTTCATGCCTAAGGCAGGACTGGAACTCACTGTCTCCTGGTGATTGGTCCAGAGTCACCCAGCTGGCTTTCCTGCCTAAGGCGGGACTAGAGCTCACCGTCTCCTTGTGATTGGCCCAGAGTCACGCAACCGGCTTTCCGGCCTAAGGTGGGACTAGAACTCACCGTCTCCCGGTTTCTAGCCTGGCGCCTTAATCCCGAGACCAAATTGCCTCTCTAGGCACTTTGCAGAGCTGACACACTTCACGCAAATGGCCCCCTTGTCATATTCAGCTCTTCCCTTCGTTTCCCTGGCTTAGAAATACAAGAAGCCGAAGTTTATCCAGTGCTTTGTCTTTGACACCCATGGGGATGTCCTCACGGGGGATTCCGAAGGCAACATCCTCACCTGGGCGAGGGCAGCGGCCGACGTTCGCACGCTGGGCAAGGGGGCGAAAGGTAAGCAGAAGCGGAGAGAGGCCGAGACCCTCGTCAGGATGGGCAAGGCGGACCTCGGGACTGTGAGCAATCCCCTTGTCGTAAAACGGGGGTGGTGGTGGCGGCGCATACTCACTTAGCAACTGTCTCGCTTAGCAACGTAAATTCTGGGCTGGGTTGCGGTGGGAAAACGAGGACCCCCTGCAAAAGAGTGGATTCCGTTGATTTAAAAAAAACAGAATCCGATGAAAAGCTACACCGGATAAACTTGTGACTGTACGTGGGCCCAGCTCTGTCTCTCCCTCCAACAGAGACCTATCAGATCAGCAAGCAGACCCACGCGCACGAAGGGAGCATCTTTTGCCTTTGCCTGTGCCGTGACGGTTCGGTCTTGAGCGGGGGCGGCAAGGACCGTCGTTTGGTTCAGTGGAGCCCCCTCCTCACTGTCCTCCAAGAGGTGGAGGTAAGGCGTGTGTGTGTGTGTGTGTGTGTTTGGAGGTGGGAGGGGAAGAAACACTTCAGCAGGTGCACGTCAGTAAAAGTTCCTTCCTATAATGTTCGGCTCAGATACCGGAGCAATTTGGCGCCGTGCGCACCATCGCAGAGGGCGAGAGTGGGGAGCTTTTGGTGGGGACCACGCGCAACGCTCTCCTACGGGGCAGTTTGGCCGAAGGCTTCAAACCCATCATCCAGGTGAGCAGAGACGACCCCACTTCAACGCTCCTCCTAGCCCCAGCCTCCTGCCTCCCACCTTATGATGATGATGATGATGATGATGATGATGATAAGAAGTACCTGGTTGATACCTAGGATGCTGGCAGCAACCTGTGTCAACCACCAGCACCAGTCAATTTGCATGTTCAGTTGACTGAGGTTCATGTTTAATGAATAATAATATAGTTGGAAGGGACCTTGGAGGTCGTCTATTCCAACCCCCTGCTCAGGCAGGAAGCCCTATACCATTTCAGGCAAATGGCTGCCCAATCTCTTCTTAAAAACCTCCAGTGTTGGAGCATTCACCACCTCTGGAGGCAGGCTGTTCCACTGGTGAATTCTTCTAACTGTCAGGAAATTTCTCCTCCGTTCCTGGTTGCTTCTCTCCTTGATGAGTTTTCATCCATTGTTGCTTCTTGTCTTGCCTTCAGGGGCTTTGGAGAAGAGCTTGACTCCGTCTTCTTTGGGGCAGCCCCTGAGAGACTGGAAGGCTGCTATCCTGTCCCCGCTGGTCCTTCTCTTCATTAGACTGGACAGACCCAATTCCAGCAGCCGTTCCTTATATGTTTTGTCCTCCAGTCCCCTGATCATCTTGGTTGCTCTTCTCTGCCCTCTTTCTAGAGTCTCGGCAATGTTTTTTACATCGTGGTGACCAAAACTGGAGGCAGGATTCCAAGTGACTCCGTATTCTCAGCCGTGACTCAGTTTCTCCTCCTTTGCAGGGCCACACAGACGAACTCTGGGGTCTGGGGACTCACCCCTCGCGGGACCTTTTCGTCACTTGTGGCTACGACAAGCAGCTCTGCCTGTGGGATGGTGGTGAACACATGATGGCTTGGAGTCTCACCTTAGAGGTACGGCGGGAGGGAATAGAACAACTGCAGCCCCCCACTCCCGGGCTTACAGCCGTTCATTTAGCGACCGTCCAGTTGCAAGGGCACTGAAAAAAGCGTTTTACGACGGATCTTCACGCTGAACAGCTGTTGCAGCATCCTCAGGGATCAAAATGTGGGTGCTTGGCCACTGAGATGTTTTTATGACGATTGCAGTGTTCCGGGTTCTTGCTGATTGCCCTTTCTGACCTTCCCAGCTGGCAAAGCCAATTTGGGGGGGGGGGAAAGAGCTGGATTCGTTTAATGACCGTGTTTTTCATGTAAACAACCGCCAGGTTTCGCTTAACATCCGTGTCCAAAAAAAAAAAGGTCCGAAAATCGGGCACAATTCTCCCCAATAATGTACGTGGCAATAGATGGCTTCCAAATGAATGTGAGTTTTGCCACTGCAGTTACCAAACCTAATTCCTCTCCTATCAAGAGCCTGGTCCCAGGCACAAGGATCCTTCTACCTTTTTACAAATAACCACCTTACCAACATCTTTCTTTCTCTCTCTCTTTCTCTCTCTCTTTTTTCTCTTTCTCTTTCTCTTTCTCTTTCTCTCTTTTTTTCTTTCTTTCTCTTTCTCTTTTCTTTCTCTCTCTCCCTCTTTCTCTCTTTCACCTTCCCAGGAAACAGGACTCTGCGCTGATTTCCACCCTAGTGGGAAAGTGGTGACTGTGGGACTCAGCACTGGACGGTAATTTACCTCCCATCAAGCTGTTGGTTTGGGGAACAGCTTCTCCGAAACCAAGACGGTAGCAGACCAAAGCTTAGTTCCTCTGCCCTACCCTGCAGGGTGTGTGGGTGCCAGCTCGGATCAAAGAGATCTTTCCTTTTGTTCCCATAGCTGCTAAAACCCTAGACAAACAATATTTTGGCAAGATCAAAGGTACATCAGCATCGCTTTTATCTCCCTCAGATGGCAGGTGCTGGAGACGGAGACGCGACAGGTTTTGTCCAGCTATGCAGATGGAAACGAACAGCTCTCTGTAGTACGTTATTCCCCAGGTTAGATTTTCTGTTAATTTTTGATCTTCTCGTCTTTGCTGAATTCTTGGTATTCTCTGAGCTTGGTTGTTTTCCTGCAGACATTTCATTACCAAGCTAGGTGATATCAGCAATGCCTGGGAGAGTGAAGTGATTCCTCTTTCCTCCCTCCCTCCCTCCCTCCCTCCCTCTCTCCTTCCTTCCTTCCTTCCTTCCTTCCTTCCTTCCTTCCTTCCTTCCTTCCTCCCTCCCTCCCTCCCTCCCTCCCTCCCTCCCATTCTCTCCTTCCTTCCTTCCTCCCTTCCTCCCTCCCATTCTCTCCTTCCTTCCTCCCTCCCTCCCTCCCTCCCTCCCTCCCTCCCTCCCTCCCATTCTCTCCCTTCCTTCCTTCCTTCCTTTCTTCCTTCCTTCCTTCCTTCCTCCCTCCCTCCCTCCCATTCTCTCCTTCCTTCCTCCCTCCCTCCCTCCCATTCTCTCCTTCCTTCCTTCCTCCCTTCCTCCCTCCCATTCTCTCCTTCCTTCCTCCCTCCCTCCCTCCCTCCCATTCTCTCCCTTCCTTCCTTCCTTCCTTCCTTCCTTCCTTCCTTCCTTCCTTCCTTCCTTCCTTCCTCCCTCCCTCCCATTCTCTCCTTCCTTCCTCCCTCCCTCCCTCCCATTCTCTCCTTCCTTCCTTCCTCCCTCCCTCCCTCCCTCCCATTCTCTCCTTCCTTCCTTCCTTCCTCCCTCCCTCCCTCCCATTCTCTCCTTCCTTCCTTCCTTCCTCCCTCCCTCCCATTCTCTCCTTCCTTTCCTCCCTTCCTTCCTCCCTCCCTCCTTCTATTGTTTCTTCTTTGATTATTCATCTGGTGTTGTTTCCTGCTTATCTGTGTGTTAGAAACCACAAATTAAGACTGGTGGGGCAAGCTACTTATATCAACAGCCAGAACAGTTCGCTCCCCCCGTGCGCGGATGATGTTATATAGCTTGGTAGCATAACGTCTGTGAGAAAACGGCCAAGCTCTGAGAACATCAGTAACCCCCACTGTTCAACTCGGAGCAACCAATAATTTCTATAATTGGATTTATGTGGGGTTTGTTGTTGGGGTTTGTTTTTCGTTTTTTTGGGTTGGAAAAGGTTAAGCAGAAAAACAGGGAGCAAGATCAGATCCTAGGGTCTGTCTCTTCCCTTCTGATCTGGCAAATGATGGTCACATCCCCGATTGTTGGGAAGGACTCAACTAGTGGATAAAAATGCCAAATCCAGACTAAACATCTGGCTGACTATGCAGCCAACAATCATAATTCCTTTGCTGATGGAGATAGGTGAGACTTCCTTTCTCTCCGGCCTACTTTAAACTTGTGTTTTTTTAATTTTGTCATTTTTTTTTATGCTAGATGGAGAGTTCCTGGCCATTGGTTCCCATGACAACTTCATCTATATATACAGTGTGGAAGAGAAAGGGCATAAATATACTCGTTTTGGCCGCTGCACGGTGAGCAGAAGGGCGAGAAATATAGATAGAGCCAGCCGGAGGGAACGGTTAATCTGGGTGGTGGAAAGAATGAAACGAACACATCAACTTCCTGGAAATTTGTTTGTTTATTTATTCTGCAAATTGTGATGGGTGCTCGTCTTAATGAAATAACTCTGGGCCACGGACAAGTATACAAAACACAGAGGTTTGTACAGAAGCGACCCTAAAAAGCCAATTAAAAACACCAGATAAAGAAAAATAAACTATTCCGCTGACGTAAGGGAAAAATGGAACTTTTGTTCCATCTTAGCCTGAAAGGAAAATTAAAAGTTTAGTAAACTGCCATAAACATTCGAAAACGTGTTTTTTAAATTTTTTTTGCGTTTTGGGTCTTTCGGCCTGATTCTGCTTGCTTATTATCCTTTGTTATCTTGCCACTCTGAAAGTATCGGATAATCGATCTCTTCTTTTTCTCTCACTTCAGGGGCACTCCAGCTTCATTACCCATCTGGATTGGTCCAAAGATGGGAAATTCATCATGTCCAATTCCGGGGATTATGAAATCTTGTATTGTAAGTTTACTTTTTAAAATGCAGCAGCAGGCTTTTTTCTCACAAGAGAGAGAGAGAGAGAGAGAGAGAGAGAGAGAGAGAGAGAGAGCAGGGGGGGAAAGGGAGGGAGGGAGGGAGAGAGCAGGGGGGGAAGCACCAGGCTAGAAAGCAGGAGACAGTGAGTTCTAGTTCCGCCTTAGGCATGAAAGCCAACTAGGTGACTTTGGGCCAATCACCAGAGGAACTGAGTTCTAGACCCACCTTAGTTATGTAAGCCAATTGGTTGACTTTGGGCCAATCACAAGGAGGCGGTGAGTTCTAGTCCCGCCTTTGGCATGAAAGCCAATTGGGTGACTTTGGGCCAATCACCAGGAGGCGGTGAGTTCAAGTCCCGCCTTTGGCATGAAAGCCAGCTGGGTGACTTTGGGCCAATCACCAGGAGGTGGTGAGTTCTAGTCCCGCCTTTGGCATGAAAGCAAGCTGGGTGACTTAGAGCCAATCACCAGGAGACGGTGAGTTCTAGACCTGCCTTAGGCATGAAAGCCAATTGGGTGACTTTGGGCCAATCACCAGGAGGCGGTGAGTTCTAGTCCCGCCTTAGCCATGAAAGCCGGCTGGTTGGCTTTGAGCCAATCACCAGGAGGCGGTGAGTTCTAGTCCTGCCTTAGGCATGAAAGCAAGCTGGGGTGACTTTAAGACAATCACCAGGAGACTGGGAATTCTAGTCCCGCCTTAGCCATGAAAAACCGACGAGGCGCCTTCTGGCTAGTCCGTCCCTCCCTCCCAGCCCAACCCGCCTCCCAGGATGGCTGTCGTGAGGAAAACAGGAGAAGGAACGGGTATTTATTTATACTCACCACCTTGAGTCATTCATTAAAAATAATAAGGGCGGGATAGAAAGAAACACCCCAATCGCAATCGTGGTTTTCCTTTCAGGGGAAGTGGCCAAAGGTTGCAAGCTAGTACGGAATCGGTTTGACAACCGGGATCGGGAATGGGCCTCCTACACCTGTGTGCTGGGTTTCCACGTTTTCGGTAACGGATTTACTGTTTTTTGACAGTGGTTGGGGTTGGGTTTTTTTTTGTGAGCGGTCTGGAATCTCCCAAAATGGGCAAGCATCACAAAACCAGATGGACAAAATCCAATTAAACTCTCCTTTTCTTTTTCCTCTTTCCAGGGGTTTGGCCTGATGGCTCGGACGGCACGGATATCAACTCCCTGTGCCGTTCGCACAACGAGCGGGTGGTGGCTGTGGCGGACGATTTTTGCAAAGTGCATCTCTTCCAGTACCCTTGTGCCAAGCCCAAGGTAGGAGTCGGGGGTGGGGGGCGGGCGGTAGGGAAGAAGGGCACTCTTACCGGGAAGAATTTATTTATTTATTATTAATTCAATTTGTATACCGCCCTATTCCCGAAGGACTCAGGGCGGTTTACAGGGCAAAATTGAAAAACAATACGGTATAAAATTAAGTTAAAATTAAATTAAATTAAATATGGCCCCAAGAATTAAAATCTCAATTTAAAATCATTAAAACCCCTCAGTCCAGACCTGATTATTAAATATTTTTGGCTGGGAAGCAATGCCCAGACATTGTTCAATGGTTCTTATCCTCCTCCTCCTCCTCCTCCTCCTTCTTCTTTTTACAAATATTTTATTGATTTTCTATTTTTACAATCAAGCGCCTAATTAAACAACGTGATGACCGAGCCCACTAGTCATTTCGTGGTACACGTAAGCTTCTTCCCACTTAATCCAATGTGACACCCTCCAGTACTTCCTCTTTTCATCTGCTAATGAGACATTTTTCCACACTAAGCAAACGCAGCTCTTGTTGTCGTAAGTAAATGTACCGTTGCCTATCAACATGGGTTGTATTTTTTCTAAAAGGTATCAATAATATCAGTTTAAATTTATCTTCTAACCAAACTGAAAGAACAGTTTGTAAATTGAGGATTACCTGTATCACTGTCAACCCTGGCCTGAATTCTTCTCCGCCTTTCCCCGCCCTTCAAAATAAGATCGGCAGGAGAATTCCACCCCACTTTGGAGTTTCGGGGCGTCCCAATCAAACAGCGTAGTTTTTAATGTCTCTTTCTTTCCCCCCCTTCCCCATGTTCCTGATCTTCTGCAGGCTCCCAGCCACGTCTACACCGGCCACGGCAGCCACGTCACCAACGTCCGTTTCACCCACGACGACGGCCACCTCATCTCCATGGGGGGCAAGGACACCAGCATCTTCCAATGGCGGATGTTGGGGGGCTTCACTCCCCCGGCCAGCCGTTCCCTCTCCTCCGTTTCCTCGCACGAAGCCGGGGCCGGCACCTGAAGCTGCCGAAATCCGGAGGGAGAAACCTTAAGGATGGCGACCGAGTCCTCGGGTGTGGAGGAAATCGCTCGGAGAGACCTCCTGCGTTTGGACCGGTTGGCTTCCCTTCCGCCCTGCTTACCTGGAGAGTTTTTGTTTGCTAACCGTCGTCGCCGTTTGCTTATTAACACAAGGTGGAGGGGCAGCCGCGACGCGCGGCCGGGTGGCGCCCGCGGCCGTCGCCAAATCAAACGTGGTGCGTCGAAAAAGCATCCGTGGGCTGGGTGGATGGAGAAGCTGCCGAGACGGCAGGCAGGTAGAAAGGACCATTTGGGATTTCCTCGGCTTTCGCTCTGTACATGCCTCTGGATCTTCAAAGCCTAGAGAAAGATTGGGGAATTGGATCCTCCGTCGCTGTTCCCTGTTGAAGTAGTGCTCAACTTCGCCACCGCATTTGGGATCAGAATTCCCGTTGGCAGGCCGAGGTGCTTGCTAATTGGGCGACCGGTGTTCGACACGGTCGTTAAGCAGATCGCTGCGCTTGTTCAGGGAGTCACCCCGTCCTTAAGTGGATCTGGCTTCTCTCACGGTTCTTCAGCGGAGCGGCGCCTGATTTTATGACCGTTATGGCCACTGGGGTTAGGCAGGTTGTTAAACGAATCAGGCAGTCGTTAAGTAAATCCAGCTCTCTCTCTCCCCTCCCCCTCCCATTGATTTTGCCTGTCGGAAGCCGCTTGGGAAGATCACCAATGGTGATCACATGATCCTGGGACACAGCAACCCTCGTAAATACATGTGCCTGAATTTTGATCACGTGACCATTGGGGATGTTGCAACGGTCATAAGTGCGAAAAACGGTCATAAGTCACTTTTTTCAGTGGCGTCGTAACTCTGAACGGTCGCTAAACGAACAGAATTGTAAGTCGCGCACCACCTTTATAGCAGTGCTTCCCAAACTTGCCCAAACTAGGTAAATGTGGGGTTTTGGGGGGTACCAGCAACACACAAACTTACTAATGGTTTTGCAGAAGGAACGGTGAAACTCGTGTCAGTGCAAAACGCTGTTTTTTGAAGAAAACAAGGGACCGTTTGGGGTCCTTTTGGTTAATAAATTCAGGATGAATCTCCTGCGAGGAGGCGGCAATCGTGATCCGTGGGCCTCACAAAAATTTAATTCAGTAAATAAAATTAAATATCCAAGCTTTTACCTCTGTTGAAGTAGGATTTTTTTTTCCCATTTCGGCTTTCATAAAAGTGCAACAAAATGAAAACGTTTGCTAAAGCCCAAAAATAGATTGTGGTTTTTAGACGGAAAAAAGGTTGGGGAAGCACTGTTGTATAGATTTTTTTTAAAAAACCCACTTTTTTGATTTTGTTTTTCCTTTCATTATGGACCTGGTTGGGAAGAGAAAATAAATGTTTGCATCTGAAATCTTGATAAGTCTTTTTTTCTTCTTTTCTGCTGGATCTGGGCTTGGCAAAGGCAAGCATCCCCAAATCTGGTTTAGCGTGACAGGTTTTGAGTTGCATGGAGATTTTCTGCCAAAATTTACTACCCCTTCGAAAGCTTTGAACTGTGCTGTAGATGTACAGGTAGTTTCGACTGAACGACTGTTAAGTCGTGACGGTCATAAAGCTGGTCACTGTGGCCATTACTGAGGGATCCTGGGAACTGTAGTCACTATTCCAAGTTCCTTTTGTTTACATCAGCGTTTCTCAACCTTAGCAACTTCAAAATAGGTGGACTTCAACTCCCAGAATTCCTCAGCCAGCATGCTTTAAGAGGGGTGGACTTCAGCTCCCAGAATTCCCCTGCCAGCATGCTTTAAAATGGGTTGGAGTTCAGCTCCCAGAATTCCCCTGCCAGCATGCTTTAGAGGAGTGGACTTCGACTCCCAGAATTCCCCTGCCAGCATGCTTTAAAATGGGTGGAGTTCAGCTCCCAGAATTCCCCTGCCAGCATTCTTTAGAGGAGTGGACTTCAATTCCCAGAATTCCCCTGCCAGCATGCTTTAAAATGGGTTGGAGTTCAGCTCCCAGAATTCCCCAGCCAGCCACGCTTTAAGAATCGAAGGCTGTGGATTTCTGGGAGTTGAAGTCCACCCATCTTAAAATTGC
Organism: Vipera berus; assembly: GCF_964194415.1. Classification (NCBI taxonomy): domain Eukaryota; kingdom Metazoa; phylum Chordata; class Lepidosauria; order Squamata; family Viperidae; genus Vipera; species Vipera berus. Next base: position 6,912,714 of record NC_138219.1, on the reverse strand, counting down.
TAATGTTGAGGACCGCCGTCTTCAAACTCTTGCAAGATTAAAAATATCTCACATATTGCACGTACGCAATGTGCTCATCAGTGCGTTGATTGCGCACTTCCCGCTTGACAGTTGTGACCACTAAAATATTAAAAATTTCTGCATCTGCTTGTTCGCTTTTAATAAAGGTTTGTGTGTTGGGCGAGGGGGGCCCTTGCGGGTAGGAAAGAGTTAACCTCCAATTCCGGAAAAGGCCGAAGTTGGCCGAGAGTACTCGATTCTCCTCTTCTCCCCCCGAAGGTGGGCGGAAAGACCCGAAGGAGCCCGCTCTTTCTCCGAAGTCCCGCTGAGGCCCCGCCCACGCCTCCTAACGAGGTGAGCCGAACCCCTCCGGGAGAAAGAGCCCGAGTCTTCTTCGTCCCTTTCCGGCAACACTCGGGAGGAATCTCCGCCCCTCTCGCTATCCCAGACTGGGGGCGAAAAAAAAAAAAAAAAACCACCTTCCTTTTCCGGAAAAGCCCGAGCCGCTTCCGCCGCCGGCCTGCCCTTCCCACGAAGCCCGACCGGAAATGCCCGAGCGCTTCCGGAGATTGCCGAAGGGCGCGCGGCGGGGCCGGCCCAGGCTGCGTGAGGGGGAGCGACGGAGCGGCGGCGGCGGCTGAGGCGGCTGAGGCGGCGGGAGGCGATGAAGAGCAGCCGGGCCCGGAGTTGCTGAGGCGGCCGAGGCGGCCGGGAGGAGGTCGCGGGGCGCCATGGCGGCCAATATGTACCGGGTGGGCGGTAAGGAGGCGGCGGCTCTGCCCAGGGCTCGTTATTTGTCCCGGCGAGGGGGGGGAGGGGCGGGGGGGGCGCCCGAGGGCTTTATTTAAAGCACAAAAGGGGGGGCTGGGGGGCCTGAGGGGGGGTGGTCCGGGTTTGGGGGGGCTCTTTTTTTCGGGGGGAGGCCCCGACCAGGAAGTGGGGGCGCAGGTTTGGAAGGTGGGGGAGGGGTCAACCCACCCCCCCTTGGAGGGTGGAAGGGCTGGTTGGAAATTTGGAGGGGGGTCCCCAATTGTTTTGGGGGGGGCAGAGTCCCCTTTGGGGGGGGCTTTCCCCCCCTTTTTGTGTGGGGTTGCAAACTGTTAGGAGGTAATTCTGCCCCCCCCAAGAAAAAAACTTGGTGCACCCCAAGAATGTTGCTGGACCTCTGGTTCCATCCTCCATTCCTCTTGGAGGGGAGAGCCCATCGTCCCCATCCAGGCCTGCTTCCTTCCAAGATGCCCTGGGCTTAAATTGCCATCATCCCCAGCCTGAAGTCTCCATCCTCTTGGTTGTAGGCTCGAACTCCCATCGTCCCCAGCCTGAAGTCTCCATCCTCTTGGTTATAGGCTCGAACTCCCATCGTCCCCAGCCTGAACTCTCCATCCTCTTGGTTATAGGCTCAAACTCCCATCGTCCCCAGCCTGAACTCTCCATCCTCTTGGTTATAGGCTCAAACTCCTATCATCCCCAGCCTGAACTCTCCATCCTCTGGCACTCTCCAGGTTATAGGCTAGAACTCCCATCATCCTCAGCCTGAACACCTTTTCGCACTCTCCAGGTTGTAGGCTAGAACTCCCATCATTCCCCAGCCTGAACTCGCCGTCTCCTGGCACTCCAGATGTGCTAGCCTGGAACTCCCATCGTCCCCACCGGAGCTCTCTGCCCCCTGCCACTTTCCAGGTGCGCTGGGCAATAAACCCCATCATGCCCCAGCGCAGCTCTCCACCCCGTGGCACTTTCCAGATGTGCTAGACTAGAACACCCATCATCCACGGCTGAGTTCTCCCAACTCCTGGCCCATTCCAGATGTTCTGGGCAGGAACTCCCCTCGTCCCCAGCCAGACTCCCTTGCTCTCTCCAGATGTGCTGTGCTGAAGTCCTCGGGCGTGAGCGTCACATGGATATGAAAAGCAACTTGATTAAGAAAATGGAGCCATTTAGGAGGGCAAGGGGAAAAAAAACGGAAAATAGTTTGGTTATGAATGGAGATAAAGAGAGGGGCGAAAGCCTCTTGCTGAGATTGGCGGAGAAGCTAAAAATAAATGGGGAGGGGTATAATTAGCTTTCCCCCCCCATTTGGTTAAAGAATGGCCTGGGCATCACAGGGGTAACAACAAACTTTGTTTTATTTTTAAACTGCCTGGATTATTTTTATAAATAACTCAAGGTGGCAAAAAAACCAAACATCCAACGCAGCTTCCTTCTCTTTTCCCCACAAGGTGGGTTTGGGCTGAGAAAGAGAGAGGGACTGGCCCAAAAGTCACCCGGCCGGCTTTCGTGCCAAAGAAGGGACTAGAACTCACCGGCGCCGGCTTTCGTGCCAAAAGCAAACTACAACTTACCATCTCCTGGCCATGGGCCCAAAAGTCACCCGGCTGGCTTTCATGCCAAAGGCAGACTAGAACTCACCCCTTTCCTGGTGATTGGCTCAAAGGACACCCGGCTGTCTTCATGCCAAAGGCAAGACTAGAACTCACCAATTGGCCCAAAGCCACCCGGCTGGCTTTGATAGCTAAGGCAGGACTTATCCCTGTCTTTCAAGAGAGAAGGGGGGAATTGGGGGGGACGTGAGATGGACGGACGAGCAAAAGAGCTGCGGTTTTGTTGAGGTACAGGGCGTGATTTGACTCTCCAGAGTGGGGAGAATAACGAAACCCATACAAAAGGGCAGGGGGTCTCCACTTCAGAAACTCGAGTCAACATCCCTGCAAGGTCTGGCTAATCCTTCAGTGCTGAGAACCAGAAACGGAGTGCTAAAAGAATATACAGAGGAGCAATAGAGCTTCCATATACAGAAGCAGTACGTCTGAATTCCAAGCTGGCAGAAAAACAAAAAGCAGGGAAAACTCTCTTCGTTTTTTTAGATCTTGCCAGCCTTTCCGTCCAAAGCCGAACGAGGATTTTAAGTTGGACCCGGCCGAGCTGTTTTATCCCTTCTTCCTCTTTGGGTCAGGGCAGAATCCTTTTGCCTGCCGCCCCTCTCAGCCGGATCGCTTCCTGCTCAGGCTGGACAGGTGAGATGGAGGCCAGCCTGGCGTCTCCCACCTCACCTGCAGAAAGCCCGGTGTTGAAGCTTGGCATCGCCAGATAAAAACATTGGGTGCCCCAAACGAAATGTTGCCTCTGCACCAAAAGCCATCTCCATTCAGAAAAGCTGAAGGCCGTCTCTTATCTAAACTCAAAATCTCCAGCTCTGAAGATCATCCATTCCGGGGTATCTGGATGGATTCACCTGGGTGGTTAAATTCTCTATAATCCCCTTTGGATCCATCACTGGCTTTTCTTGGCTCTTTTTTATTATGGACTGCATCAGAACCGGTCCAATGTTGATTCGCGGGGCCTGAGGTTTTTGGTAGCAATGGAAACAGACCCAGATGAGCAGAGGAGAGGAAACCTAACATTTGGGCACAGCCGGGGGACAAGCAACCTAGAACTAGGGAGAAACTTCCTGACAGAACAATTAACCAGTGGAACAGCCTGCCTCCAGAAGCTATGAATGCTCCAACACTCTGGAGGTTTTTAAGAAGAGACTGGACAGCCATTTGTCTGAAATGGTCTAGGGCAGGGGTCAGCAACCTGAAACAGTGAAAGAGCCACTCGGAACTGGTTCCCTCACAAAAGGAAAAACTGGGAGCCACAAAAAATGTGTGCACATGCGTGTACATGCTCACATGCGCAGAACAGGGTTTGACTGAAGAGTGGAGACAAGTCGAGATATGCATCTACCCTGCATATTTGAATTGATTGGTTGAACGTTTTTAGTCCCACTTCTTTTGGGGGGGACTGCACATGGCAGAGGACTGGGAGCCGCAGGAGACGGCTGAAAGAGCCGCATGCGGCTCCGGAGCCGCGGGTTGCAGACCTGTGGTCTAGGGTTTCCTGCCTGAGCAGGGGGTTGGACTAGAATACCCTGAAGATCCAAACCAAAGGACACGTACATTGATGAGAAAACAGAATTATTATTATTATTATCAATAACATCCTTTGTCCCGCACAGTCAGCCAGAGGTTTAAACTGGTTTGGCCTTTTATCCACCTACGAGTCCTTCTCCAGGGCCTGGGGCAAGTGGAGATGTTTGATTATTGTTTTGTCTCCTGGCAAATCGTTCAGGTTTTTTGAGAGAGAGAGAGAGAAAAAAAAAACAACCACGGTTGGACTGATTTTTCCCGGGCTTGCCATTTCACCACCTTCCGTCCTCAAAATGGCAGGAAACTTTGCTGCTAGTTCTCAACCCTCACGTTCAAAGGAGGAAGTGAAACTTGAAAAATAGAATGAGCTACCTGGATCCCAAGGCTGATGCAAGGCAGGATATGGTCAACCGGGACCTAATACCTCCCATGACCCAGTCAATAGCGGTCTCTTTGCCAAATCAAGAGTACAGGTAGTCCTTGGCTTATGATGGCTCATTTAGTGACTGTTCAAAGTTACAACGGCAGTGAAAAAAAGCGACTGATGACTGTTTTTCACCGTTACAACCTTTGCTGCAGCACCCCCCCCCCCATGGTCACGTCATCAAAATTCAAGATGCTTGGCAACTGACTCACATTTATGACGGTCACAGTGCCCCGTGATCCCCTTTTGCGACCTGACAAGCAAAGTCAACGGGAGAAGCCAGATTCACTTAACAACCATGTTACTGACTTAACAGCTGCAGTGATTCACTGAACAACGGGCTGGAAAGGTCGTAGAACGGGGCACTTAACAAAGGTCTCCCTTAACTGCAGAAAATTTGGTCTGAATTGTGGCCATAAAACAAGGAGACTCTGTATAATGTCGAACCTCTGTTCTAAAATTAGTGGAGCTCAGAGTCAACCTCAGCAACTTGAAGATTTGTGGACTTCAAGTCCCCATCCAGAAAAGGGAATTCTGGGAGTTGAAGTCCATACATTTTAAAGTGGAGAACTTTTTTTTACCCCTCCCTGGGAAATCCCGTTACAAACTCAGTTCTGCCGTGGATTCGCATTGGGATTTAAGGAAGTTCAGATTTTTTTTTTAATGTTTTACTGACGTGTTTAAAAAACAGCACGCTTGCTCATGCAACACACATTAAGCTGTGGCTTGTTGAACAAACCAGGGTTGGCTGGATTTTCCTCAAACGCGGTGCTGAAAATACCTTTTAAGTTGTCTCCCAGCATAAAAGTTGGTAATAATAATTCTGCCCAAATATTTGGCTCTAGAGTTTAGGAATGTTTTGCTAAATTGCAGTCGGGCCAAAACACTTGGATTTATTATTTCAACAAAAGCTATTACCCACCCACCCACCCACCACTGCCTTTTCCATTTTTTTTCTTGATTAAGCCACCGAATCAAAATTGTAAGGGGAGGCTAGGAGTAAATTTGCACATTTTTTTTAAAAAAAAACACACACACCAGGAAGTCATTTTTGCAACTGTTAGCCCTTCAGGATGTGTTTCATTGCTAGAGCTAAGTGTGGATCCATTTTGCCCTCAAAATTGTTTCACCCCCACCTGGATAGAGAAGGCTGGGTTGGAGGTCGAAGTCCAAAATCAAAATCCACCCACAAGCTAAAAATTGGTCCAACTGCCTGAGTTACCCTACACAGAATAACAGAGTTGGAAGGGGCCTTGGAGGTCATCTAGTCCAACCCCCTGCTCAAGCAGGAAACCCTAGACCACTTCAGACCAATGGCTGTCCAGTCTCTTCTTAAAAACTTCCAGTGTTGGAGCATTTACAGCTTCTGGAGGCAGGTGGTTCCACTGGTTAATTATTCTAACTGTGAAGAAGTTTCTCCTTAGTTCTAGGTTGCTTCTCTCCTTGATTGGTTTCCATTCATTGCTTCTTATCCTACCTTCAGGTCCTTAGGAGAAGAGTCTCTCTCTCTCTCTCTCTCTCTCTC
>NC_138219.1:6684357-6901857 GCF_964194415.1 Vipera berus | reverse complement strand
TAGAGGCAGGGAGGATGGGAAATGTTGAGGTTCTTCGGAGAACGCTGGGATCTGGGCTTCCACGACAGAGCACATCCGTGGAGAAGGAGAAGGAAGGGAGGGAGGGAGGAGAGAAAAGGGAGGGAGGGAGAAGAGGAAGGAAAGGACAGGGAAGGAAGGGAGGGAGGAAGTGGGAGGGAAGGAAGGAACGAGGGAGGAAAAAGAAAGGTAAGGGAGGCAGGCAAGTTGGCAAGAAGGAACGAGAGAAGAAGGGAAAAGGGCAAAAGAGCAGACAAGACATTTGCTGTCTTTCCCCCCCCCCCTCTAGGACTGTTTTTTCTACTCGCTGGTCTTTGACCCGGTTCAGAAGACTCTCTTAGCTGACCAGGGGGAGATCCGGGTGGGCTGCAAGTACCAGGCAGAGATCCCTGAGCGACTGGCGGAAGGTGAGCGAGGACGGCTCCGGCTTCCAATCTGGGGCGAGGGGAGCCCAGCTGGAGAAGGGCCGACCACGAATCCTGACCCTCCCCATTATTCCTCCTCCTCCTCCTCCTCCTCCTCAGGGGAATCCGACAACCGGAACCAGCAGAAGATGGAGATGAAAGTGTGGGATCCGGACAACCCCTTGACCGACCGACAGATCGACCAGTTCCTCGTGGTGGCTCGGTGAGGCCCGAGGGCGGCAGAGCGGCGGGGCTGGTCGGGGCCCGGTGGAGAGCAGGCAGTGGCTAACCCTTCTCTCCTTTCTCTCAGGGCGGTGGGCACCTTTGCGCGAGCCCTCGACTGCAGCAGCTCCATCCGTCAGCCCAGCCTTCACATGAGCGCGGCGGCTGCGTCTCGGGACATCACGCTGGTGAGGATGGGCCGTTGCTTTCCCTTCCTTCCTTTCTTCCTTCCTTCCTTCCTTGCATTCTCACCTCTTTCCTTCCTTCCTTCCTTCCTTCCTTCTTTCCTTCCTTCCTTCCTTGCATTCCCACCTCTTTCTTTCCTTCCTTCCTTCCTTCCTTCCTTCCTTCCTTCCTTCCTTCCTTCCTTCCTTCCTTCCTTACTTCCTTCCTTGCATTCCCACCTCCTTCCTTCCTTCCTTCCTTCCTTCCTTCCTTCCTTGCATTCCCACCTCTTTCCTTCCTTCCTTGCATTCCCACCTCTTTCCTTCCTTCCTTCCTTCCTTCCTTCCTTCCTTCCTTCCTTCCTTCCTTCCTTCCTTCCTTCCTTCCTCTTTTCCTTCCTCTTTTTCTTTGTCCTCCTCTCTCCCCCTCTCCCCTCTCTCTTTTTCTTTCTCTGTTTATCGGTCTCTCTTTTTTCCTCTTTCCTCTCCCCTTCCTTTCCTTCCCCTTCCCCTCCTCTCTCTTAGTCCTTCCTGCCTCCCTCCCTCCCTCCCATTCTTCCTCTCCTCTCCTTTCCCATTCTTTTTTTCTTTCCTTCCTCGTCTCGTCTCCTCCCCTCTCTTTGATTTCAGCTTCTTCTCTTTTGCCACGGCTAAAACCTTTTTAATAAAAAGTACAGAAGAAGAAGGAAAAAAAGGCGAGGGATTCTGACGCCCCAGACCTCTTCTCGGCCCGTGACCGCCAACCGCTCACTGCTTGCCTGTTCTCTCCCGCCCCCTCCCCTCCCCCTCCGTCACCAGTTTCATGCGATGGACACCCTGCAGCGTAACGGCTACGACCTAGCCAAGGCGATGTCGACTTTGGTGCCCCAGGGTGGGCCCGTGCTGTGCCGGGACGAGATGGAGGAGTGGTCGGCCTCGGAGGCCATGCTGTTTGAGGAGGCCCTGGAGAAATACGGGAAAGACTTCAACGACATTCGGCAGGATTTTGTGAGTCCGATTGTGCCTCCGCAGCCCTGGTTACGTAGGACCAGCCCCCTCGTCCCCGGTCAGCGCTCGTTCCCCTCCCTTTCGTGGGGGAGGACGTCCTTTTCAAGCCAGCCACCCCCTCCCTCTCTTCCAGCTGCCCTGGAAGTCTTTGGCCAGCATCGTGCAGTTCTACTACATGTGGAAAACCACAGACAGATACATCCAGCAGGTGAGGGGTGTGTGTGTGTCTTCCTGCAGCTCCTTTGGGGAAGGGGCCGATTCCTTCCTTCCTGGAGGGGGGAGGAGGATGCATTTTTCTGGAGAGCCCTTTTTTTTCCGGACGTTGCAACTCACCCTCTCCCCTTTCCTTTGCCGCGCAGAAAAGGTTGAAAGCGGCAGAAGCGGACAGCAAGTTGAAACAAGTATACATCCCAACCTAGTGAGTGTCCCCATCTCGGGGTTTTTTTGGTGTTTTTTTTTTGAAGGGGGTCAGCATTGGGACAGAAGGATGCCTCAGCCAGCCCCCCCCCAAAAGACCCAGGAGAAAAGGAAGACACACAATGTGAGCAGGGGGGAGATCTACGTATCCAATGCCAACTCTTGTTTATTCCAGACGGGGGGATCAAATTCTTGCGCCCTGCTCCCTGTTTCCTACCAATGCTTAGGAGCACGTCTGTCGTTATCCGGCAGTGGGGTGGACTCCGCCGGTCCCTTTCCCCCCCCCCTTTTTTTATGATTGCAGCCAGATCTGGGATTGGTAGAAGAACACATTTGTAATTCGGGGTTCAAATGAGGGGTTCGGTGGGGTTTTTTTTGCAGACGTTTCATGACCCAAACTAGGTAACGTTATCAGTGCTAGAAAGAATGGGGATGGAGGAGGAGGAGTTGGAGGAGGAGGAGGACTGTGGGGTCCTTGGTGCTCTCTGAGTTTGGTGGGGGGTTTTGCAGATGTTTCATGACCCAAACTAAGTAACATTATCAGTGCTAGAAAGGAGGAGGAGGAGGAGGAGGAATAGGAGGAGGAATAATAATAATAATGATGATGATGATGGGTCCTTGGCGCTCTCTGAGCTGGGTGGTTTCCTTGCAGACGTTTCAGGACCCAAACTAGGTAACGTTATCAGTGCTAGAAGGGAGTGGGGATTGAGGAGGAAGAAGGAGAGAAGGAGGAATAATGTTGGGTCCTTGGCGCTCTCTGAGTTTAGTTGTTTTCTTGCAGACATTTCATGCTCCAAACTAGGTTTAACGTCATCAGTGCTGGAAGAAGAGGGGAAAAGCAGGAGAAGGAGGAGGGGGACTGCGAGGTCCTTGGCGCCCTCTGAGCTGGGTGGTTTCCTCGCAGACGTTTCGTTATCCAACTAGGGAACGTCATCAGTGCTAGAAGGGAGTGAGTTTTGTCCTTCTAGTCTTTCAGCACTGACCATGTCCCCCAGTCCGGTAACGAAACGTCTGCAAGGAAACCCACAGATCTGGGACCAACCAGGCTGTTGGCTCTGGGCCTATGAAAGTAAAACGTTAGCTGACTTATTCCCTCCCCTCCCCCCCCCCCCCCCCGTGCCCTTCTTGCTCTATCTCCCCTTCTCCAGTACAAAACCGAATCCGAACCAAATCATCTCCGTGGGCTCGAAGCCTGGAATGAACGGCACCGGCTTCCAGAAAGGGCTGACCTGCGAGAGTTGCCACAGTACGTTTCTACCCAGGAATCGGGGCTGCCTCTTCCTTCTGCTGGACGCGGGGCCCACGTCGTCTCTGCCCGTCCGCACCAGAGGAGACCGTTAGGGCTGAGCCCCTGCGGCCGGCGGGGTGGGGGTGGGATGTTGACGAGGTCCTCATTTGGCCCCCCCTCTCTTCCTCCCCTCCCCTCCCCTCCCCCCACAGCCACCCAGTCAGCCCAGTGGTACGCCTGGGGCCCTCCTAATATGCAGTGCCGCCTTTGCGCCTCTTGCTGGATCTACTGGAAGAAGTACGGGGGCCTAAAGACGCCGACGCAGCTGGAGGGAGCTGCCCGCAGCATCACAGTAAGACCGAGACGCGCGCACATGCACCCGCGCGCGCACACAGCCTTGTGGCTTTGGGTGAGAGGCTGGGGGCTGGCTCAGGACCTACATTTGCTTGGAGGCTGGTTGCCAATGAAGGCCGCAACAGGAATTATTCGTCTGCTTAATGGGGAAGGCATCTGTGTGTAATGTTCCCCACCGTTGTGGGCTCGTAACTCGATATCCAACACACTTTTCTTCACCCTCTTTCACCTATAACAGCAAACCTACGAGGTGGGTTGGGTTGAGAGAGGGATGCAGCTGCCTCTCGCGCCTAAGGCGGGACTAGAACTCACCGCCTCCTGGGGATTGGCCCAGAGTCACCCAGCTGTCTTTCACGGCTAAAGTGGGACTAGAACTCACTGTCTCCTGGGGATTGGCCCATGACGAAGGCTTTCATGCCTGAGGCGGGACTAGAACTCACCGCCTCCTGGTGATTGGCTCAAAGTCACCCAGCCGGCTTCCATGGCTAAGGCGGGACTAGAACTCACCGCCTCCTGGTGATTGGCCCGTGACGCAGTGTTTCATGACTGAGGCGGGACTAGAACTCACCGCCTCCCAGCTTCTCGCGCGGTGGCTTCGTCCCTAGGCCAAGCTTTCCGTCCGAGCCCCCTTATGACGTCCCTCCCTCTCTCCTCCTCCTCAGGAGCCCCACTCTCGAGGCCACACGTCTCGGCCGGAAGCCCAGAGCCTCTCGCCGTACACCACCAGCGCCAACCGGGCCAAGTTGCTGGCGAAAAACCGTCAGACCTTCCTCTTGCAGACCACCAAACTGACCCGCATCGCGCGACGTATGTGCCGGGATATCTTGCAGCCACGGCGGGCCGCCCGGCGCCCTTACGCGCCCATCAACGCCAATGCCATCAAGGCTGAGTGTAGGTGGGGCAGAGAGAGGGAGGGGCAGGCCGGACGAAGCGGGTGGCTCTCACGCAAGCCCTGCCTTCCTTCCCCTCCAGGCTCCATCCGGCTGCCCAAGGCGGCTAAGACGCCCCTGAAGATCCACCCTTTGGTCCGTCTGCCTCTGGCCGCTATCATCAAGGAGCTGGGTAAGGGGTCTCTGCCCAGGGCGGGGTCTCTCCTGGGGAGGGAATGCTCCCCGTTCCTCGTTTCCTGGACACGCACCAGCGAAATAAGATATCCCCCCCCCCACTTTCCCCACCCCCGCCCCAATGCAGCCCCTCGGAAGGGAGGAGGAGGAGGGGGGCCAGGTAGAGCCCGGAAGGAGGGAGGAAAATGGGTGGATGGATGGGAGGGAGGGAGGGAGGAAAGGAAAGCAGGGACAAAAAGACAAGAAAGAGAGAAAGGGAGAGAAAGAAGAAGGAAGGAAGGAGAAAGAAACCAAGAAAGAGGGAAGGAAGGAAGGGAGGGAGGGAGGGAGGGAGGGAAGGAAGGAAGGAAGGAAGGAAGGAAGGAAGGAAGGAAGGAAGGAGAAAAAAACCAAGAAAGAGGGAAGGAAGGAAGGAAGGGAGGGAAGGAAGGAAGGAAGGAAGGAAGGAAGGAAGGAAGGAAGGAAGGAAGGAAGGAAGGAAGGAAGGAAGGAAGGAAGGAGAAAAAACCAAGAAAGAGGGAAGGAAGCAAGGAAGGAAGGAAGGAAGGAAGGAAGGAAGGAGAAAGAAACCAAGAAAGAGGGAAGGAAGGAAGGAAGGAAGGAAGGAAGGAAGGAAGGAAGGAAAAGACAAATCTACAAAAAAAGCAAGGGAAAGAAACAGGAAGGAAGGAGAAAGCAAGAGAGAGGGAGGATGGGAAGAAAGGAAGAGGAAGGAAGGAAAGCAGGAACGAAAAGGCAAGAAAGAAAGAAGGGAAGGAAGGAGATGGGATGGATGGGAAGGAAGGAAGGAAAGCAGGAACAAAAGGAGAAAGCAAGAAAGAGCGAGAGAAAGAAAGAAAGAAGGAAGGAAAGAGAGGGCACCTTCAGCACCACATTTTTATCCCTTTTGCAGCCGCCCAGGCGCCCCTGAAACCCCGCACCCCTCGCGGCACCAAGACGCCCATTAACCGGAACCAGCTGACCCCAAACCGAGGCCTGGCTGGCATCGTGGGCAAACGGACGTTCGAGAACGTGAGTCGCTGAGCTGCAAGCGACGGATGGGACAGGCCTGGAGGGGGTGGGAGGAGGAGGCGGCGTGGGGGGGGGTCTTTTTATTATTACTATTATTATTAGGGGGGGCAAAAAAAGAACATCCTGAGATTCGGAAAGCCAGCAAGGGTAGAAGTGCCCCCCCCCACACACACACACCCCTGCCCCCGATAAAAAAAAACCCTTCCCACCTCCTTGTAGTGGTCGCTGCAGCTTGGGAGTCCTGCAACCCATAATGCTCTGCCCTTTGGCAGGCGTTCTCTCCTCCGCCTACGAGGGAAGCCAGCTCTGCATCCTCTCTTGTTTTTCTCCTGTCTCCGTCTCGCTCGCTCTGCGGGGCTTTCTCCCCCCCCCCCCCCCCCGGAAGCGGGCACGACCCGCTTTGATTTATTCATTCATTGAAAAGGCTGACGCAACCAGCCGTCTTTCCACCCAATCTTGGCTTGTTATCCCCCTTGTCCGGCGGGCAGAAGGCGGCGGATCCCAGGGGGGAGGGCGGCTAGGCGGGCGGGGGGATCCAGCAAGAGGTAGACACTGCTTTGGTGGGGGGGGGGTGTTCCTCTCGCTGATAGCTCTGTGTGCGACCGGGCGCAGGTGGCAGGGGGCGGGCTCCCCTTCTCGGCCAACGGGCGGTCGCTAACTTCCGGCATGAGGTCAAGCAGTCAGCCTGCCCTGAAACGTCAGAAGCTGAACCCCGCCGACGCCCCCAATCCTGTCGTTTTTGTGGCGACCAAGGACACCAGGTACGCAGGCCGGGGGGTTGGACTGGATGACCTCCCAGGTCCCTTAGACTCTTATTCAAAGTGGCGTCCCGGGGCCCTGTGGAATGGTGTCTTGTGGGGAAGACGGCCGGGAGAAGCCGTCGACTTAAACGTCGGCGGACAGGTCAAGGGGCGGCTGAGCCCTCCGACAGAAAAGGGGGACCCTCCCTAGTTTCCCGAATTGTAGAGGCAAAAGTGGGGAGGGGAAGACTTGCCAAATTCTGCTCCCGGGATGGAGGAGGAGGAAGAGCCGCGGACGAGGCAACGGTCCGATAAGAGGAGGCTGAGCCCTCGGGAGGCTGCGTGGGAAACATTTCAGGAGGGACGCCCCCCCCCTAGATTCTTCATCTATAAAGGTGGGGGGGGGGGACCCTGCGGGGAGATGGACATTCAGATCTGCAAGATTCAGTTACAAGAAAAATAAGAGCTTGTATTTTGGAGCGGACTACCTGGCAAGGCTGGCAGGGAGGTAAACGGTGGGCCGCTTCATCGACTCCCTCTCCGGCCTCGGGGGGGGGGGACGTGGCCCCTTCTGTTGGGTCCCCCTGGCTTTGATGCGGAGTAGGTGACAATGCCCTGGGTCAGAATGGTGGAAGCAGCTGGATTCTGGCCTGTGGTTCTGGAATGGCCAGTCTCCCTTTGGCAACCGTCAAGCGGTCTTGCTCAAGCTTCTTTCTCCCCTTTAAAAGGGGTGGACTTCAACTCCCAGAATTCCACCCCTCTTCAAGCAGGCCGGCTGGGGGATCCTGGGAGTCGAAGCCCACCCCTCTTCAAGCAGGGGCCAAGGTTGAGCAACCTAGAGACTTGCTGGCTGGGAACATTAAAATGTTTCCGAAGCCACCAGTGAATACGGAGACCACTGAGATATTTTTTAGAAAACTCTGTTTCTGTTTGTGTGTGTGTGTCTTTGTGTGTTTGTGTGTGTGTGTGTGTGTGTGTGTGTGTAGAAGCAAACGGTTCTCTCTCAGTCCAGGGGTTTGTCTGCCCCCCGCTCCGCCAGGCTGGGCACCCTAAAAACCCGCCGCTCTTTCATTCCCCAGGGCCCTCCGCAAGGCGCTGACCCACCTGGAGATGCGTCGAGCTGCCCGCCGGCCAAACCTTCCGGTGAAGGTGAAGTCAGCCCTGCCGCTCAGGCCTCTGGGGGCCCCCCTGTTGCCTGTCCCCCCAGTCCACCCTGCCAGCACCAGCGAGCCCATCATCCTGGAAGACTGAGCGCGGAGCTCCTTTCTCAGCCCCTCTAGGAATCCGGTAGCCACCTCGCCCAGCACCAAAACGAACGCCCCACCCCACCTCTCGATCCGCACCGGAGGCCCCGTTCGCAGCAAGCCGCTTCCGAGGGTCCCGTGGCCGGGCTGGGGACCTGCCGTTGGGTCCTGGGTCTCCCGCCCTCTCTTTTTTTATATATAAATATATTTTTAATTTCCACATTTTACATTTGTACTCTCTTTCCCCCTCCCCGCCCAGACTCCTCCGCTCCTCGCTGATCTGAATGCACAAAGTCCCCCCTCCCTCCATCCAGACGTGTGGGGTTTTTTTGTTGTTTTTTTTAGGGGCGCCCTCGTTTTTTCGCCTTCCTCGTTTCGGGACGGAGGCGACGCTAGGAGAGGTGTGGAATTAGGAGGATCAGAGGCGTCCCTTTTTTTTCAGAAACGGCCTCTTTTTTCCACCGGGATCACTCTTTCCCTTCTCTGTGTGGGTTCCCCCCCTCTTTCTCTGGTCCCCTAAAAATCTTTCCTCTCTCCCCCCCCCCAATTTGAGAACAGGGAACCTTTGCGATTCCTTGTTAATGCGTCCATCTTATGAATCCCCCTCCTCTCTTTCTCCTCTCCCCCCTCTGCCTTTGACGAATTCCTTTCTTTTGTACATGGTTTGGAGAGCAAAAAAAAAGGGTTTTTTTAAAGTCAGCCTCTTAACTGGTTCTTATAAGCAGCGACAGTGGGAAATAATAATAATAAATGCCGTTTTCTTCACTTGTTTCTCTCGCTCATGGTTTTTGGAGAGGGATAGAAGCAGGAACTGGGGCTGCGTCGTTGTTACTTGGAAAGGACCCTCAGTGGCAAGAGGGGGGGGCATTTTTCTTGCCTGATTTGATAAGGACTTGATAAGGGGCACATTCCTTTATTTGCATCCGGGGGGGGGGAAATGCAGAGGGGTGCTTCTTGCTTGGCTATCGTTGCTCAAAATTCGGTTAATCCAGTTTAATTGCAGAAGCTGGTTGAAAAGTAGGATAAACTGCAAAGGATCGTTATACCCTTCCCAGGCAAAATAATAATAATAATAATAATAATAATAATAATAATAATAATAATAATAATAATAATAATAATAATAATTCTACGTTCACCTTAATGGCTATATAACTTAAGTGAAGACAAAGAATATACTTCAAAGACTTTCTTCCCCCTATTTTCCCAACAGCCCATGTGGTGGGTTGGGCTGAGGGACACCCGGTCATCCAGCTGGCTTTTGTGCACTCGCCGTCTCCTGGCGATTAGCCCAAAGTCACCCAGCCAGCTTTCATGTCTTGAGGCACGACTAAAATATAATATAATTTTTTTAAAAATTTGTTTTTAACTTTTGTATCTTGGTTTTTTAATCACCCTGTAAACCGCCCTGAGTCCTTCGGGAAAGGGCGGTATATAAATGTAATAAAATTAAATAAATAAATAAAACCCGCCGTCTGACCATTGGCCCCAAATCACTCAGCTGGGTTTCATGACTAAGCTGGGTTTCATGACTTAAGATGGGAACTAGAACTCACCGTCTCCTGGCGATTAGCCCAAAGTCACCCAGTGCCTTTTATGCCTAAAGTGGGACTAGAAGTCACAAACCCAAATTTCTAACCCAGTCACTTTTATCACTAGGCCAAACCAGCTCAAGAAAATGTATTTAGCGTTGATTTTGGATCGTATTGTTGGCATTAGGAAACTTTTCCTTACAGAGTGGAACCTTTTCATGTTCAAATTGGAGATATCTATGTGGTTTTTTTGGCAATAAGCCCACGGGCAGAAATAAAAGCTAGTTTCTCCTTGTTCAAAAGTGACTTCTGAGATCCCAAAGGTGCTTTTTTCCCCAAAAGGCAAGCGGGCTTTGTTTTTCCTTGAAGACATTTCGCTTCCCATCAAGCAGCTTCTTCAGTTCTGACTGGAATTTCTTTGTTTTTCCTTGGAAGACGTTTCACTTCTCATCCAAGAAGCTTCTTCAGTTCTGCAGAATTTCAATAGACATACAGTTGTGAAAGTTTGTTTGCCCCTGATTTTATTTTGCCAACACAGATTAACACTGATCACCTCCTGCACTGCTAAATTTTAGTGCTTTTCCCCAAGGAGCGCTGAGTAAACCGGACTACAATACAGCCCAGATGGTTTGCAAAGTCATTTTTGAGGTAGAAAAAGCGCTTTAAAACCCTAAATTTTGGGGGGAAAGTCAGAAAAGCAATTTTGTCACTTCTAGGGCAAAAAAAGCCTTATAAATTGTGCTATAGAAACTTATTTTATTTTGGTACCTTTTAGTGCTATAACCTACAATGGTTCCACCTTGATGGATAAACAAGCGTGGAAAAGGGTGTTCGGCTTCAACCCGGAAGTGTTTGGCTAAAAGGCTGATTTATGGACGTTGCGGAGCTATTTCGTTTCTTTTTCTACCTCTATGCGGAGGCGAAGACACAATGAATCTTCTCTGCCACGCAAAGGATGAACTTCGCATGGGAACCGGAAGTTCTTAGCAGAACTTGGTTGCTCCTTATGTCTATGGCCGTGACGTCCGCATATGGATGTCACGTGATACACTCCGTTCCGGCCGCTTCGGCTTTTCGGATAAAAGCATAAAGTAGCAGGGCTAGAGCGGCATCTCGTTTTGGGCGGAACCTTACGTTAGAGCCGAAGTAGCTTCCGGCCGTGGAGGGAAATGGAGGAAGCGGGAACGACGGGCGATGTGGACGATCTGCCCCGCGGGGCTTTTCGGTGCCGTCTCTGTCACGTGACGGTGGCCAACAGTGAGTGGGGTCAAGGGTCAAGAAGAGGCCTAGTGCTGTGAATTAAAGAATTCCGAAGTAAACTAACAAAATTGAGGCTTAAGGGCTGCTCTTGGCACGTGGGGAGTTGTGAGCAAATAAACACGGGGCGGGGTTCGGCGGATAATAAAAGCCAGCGGCACTTTGCCCATGGTCAGAGGCACTCTTGCCCTCCCTTGAAAAGAAAAGAAAAGAGAAGCCTGAGTTTGGTTCTGTTTCAGCTTTGTTTTGAATGTGTTGGTGTTTTTAACTGCCCTGCTTCCTCCCTTTGCAACCAAAGAGAAATGTGGGGGGAAAAGGGTTCCAGTCCTGAAAATGTAATTGAGCATAATTTAGCTAGACTAACTTAGTACAGTTTACTTTAGTATAAATTAAATTTAAGATAAATGAAATAGGCACCCTCTCCAAAGAATAAATTGCTGAAATCATGGGGGGGGTTCAATATATATATATATATATATATATATATATATATATATATATATATATATATATATATATATATATATATATATATATATATATATATATATATATATATATATATATATATATATATATATATATATATATATATATATATATATATATATGTTTTCTGAACCAAGGATCCATATATATATATATATATATATATATATAATAAATAAAACCTTTATTGTCAAAGTACAACATGTGTACATTGAGATTAGCTGAGCCTCCCCCCCCCTGCTCTCTCCCCCCAACACACAGTGACAACAAACCCTCCATCCCACCACACTATGTGAACCAACTACTACACCACACACCGGCCTCCCAAATCAATTCTGCATAAGATTATGTCCCATTTAAAAGCCTATTAGCCCACGGATAAAAGCTATTTTTCAGCCTGTTGGTACGGCTGGCTATATTCCTATATCTCCTACCAGATGGTAGGAGAGTAAAGAGATACCGTCCAGGGTATTATAACCACAATAATGAAATAAAACAATTTAGTTATGAAAGGTATATTGCCCCACGCCTCCCAGTGACTCCCAAAGGGAAAAAAAATATATTTATTGAATTTATAGTCTTGTCTGGCTCGCCATCTAAAGCAACTCAGGGCGGTTTTACCATATCATAAAAACAGAGCCCAGCTTGGAAGATCATCTGCGCGGAAAGAAACACCAGCGCCTGGAAAGCCTTCGTAATGTCCGCCAGTCTCAGGAACTCCGCAGTGTGTTTGTTAGTGGCTTCCACAAAGGGACGACAGCCTTGGAGCTGAGCAACTATTTCAAAACGTATGGGGAGGTGATCAATGTGGTGATGGACAAAGATAAGGTGAGTGGCATCCCTCCACCCCTTTTGCTACCGCTTGTCACTTTTGATGGATTAAAAAAAAGAAGTCACTGGGGGGAAAAAATGCAAGCTCGGTGCTCTGTTCCTTTTTTTTCTGCAGGGGGTCTATGCAATTGTGGAACTGCAGGACGAGGAGATATTCCGGAAAGTATTATCAGTACCACAACACAGCCTAGGGGGCCAGAAATTACGTGTCAAGCCACGAGAGAAGAAGGATTTCAGATACAGCCCACCGAAGAAACGAGGGTCAGCCAGGCGGGAGCAGCTAAGTCCGGAGAAGTTGGCACAGAATCTCTGCCAAATGGATGATGTAAGCGTCTCTGGAGCAGTGCTGGCTGGGGGATTCTGGGAGTTGAGGTCCACCCATCTTAAAAGCAGGCTGGCTGGGGAATTGTAGTCCACTCATCTTAAAGCAGGCTGGCTGGGGAATTCTGGGAGTCGAAGTGCACCCATCTTAAATTTGCCAAGGTTGAGAAACACTGCTCTAGGGGATTCCCTCTTTAAAGATGGCTGTAGGGAAGGTCCTAAAGAATTTCTCTGAATACAATTGGTTACAGAAAAAAACACAAACCCTTACTTTTTCCTCCAGGTTGATGCCCAGATGTCTTTAGTGGTGCAACTCTTTGAATTTTCCGAGAGTGAACAGCGTCTTCGAGACTTGCTCGTCAAGTTGTTCCAGGAGGTGTTTTCAGAATTCTTCCCAGGTAAAGTGGACTCTTGGCCATCTGCTTCGATTGGATATTTTGAAAGTTTCTGATTTTGCAACTGGTCCTTCTGCCAAACACACAGAGTCAGCCATCCTTCCCTTTGGGTCTTCCGTGAACGGCTTCAGCGTCTCTGGATGTGACCTGGATTTGTTCCTGGATCTTGAGAAGACGAAGAACTTCCAGGCTTCTGCCAAGAGAACTGATAAACCATCGGTGAGGATGAGGCTGGGCTGTATCTTGATCAAATGTAGATGTTCGGTTTGTCCCATATCTCTTGTTAGAGGGAGGGAAGATTCCTTAAACTTGGGAAGACCACCGTGGATTGCTCTGTCAGTTTTCTCAACCTCAGTCGCTTTAAGGTGTGTGGACTTCAACTCCCAGAATTCCCCAGCCGATATGCTTTAGGATGGGTGGGGTCCAGCTCCCAGAATTCCCCAGATAGCATGCTTTAAGGTGAGCGGACGCCAACTTCCAGAATCTCCCAACCAGCATATGTGGCTAATTGTTTTCTCGTAACAAAATGAACAGAAGTGATTGGTGAACGTACTGCGCTGTGGGTGGATCGGAGGGAAATGGGTAAAAATAACTTTTCCGGTGTTTGCGTGGGAAATCAGAGCTGGCTTTGCTTTTTCTGCGCCAATGTAGATTTTCAGTAAAAGTATTATATTCTTAGTAAAATCATGTCGCAGGAGTTTCTTTTTCTGGAAATGCCAACTGGGCAGTTGACACTCAACCATGGAAACTTTGCCTTCAGTTGCGGTCGTAAGTCGAGGATTACCTGTATACCCGTGGTTGAAGTCTGCCGGAGATGTCTGAATCCTGTCTCCACTTTTTCAGGCAGAGGAAGATGTTTCCGAAATGGAATCTCGCTCTGAAGATTCGATTTTGTCTGATATTGACCTGGTCACGGCCACCGTGCCTGAAGTCCTCGATCTGGTGGCCACAGTGCTGCAGAAATGTGTGCCGGGCGTTCATCATGTCCAGGTGGTCTCCACCGCCCGCCGCCCCGTGGTCAAGTTTTGCCACAAAGAATCCAGCTTGAGGGGTGACATCTCCATAAACAACAAGTATGGATATAATGTCTCTCTAGCAAAACCCCGTGCAGGAACTCCTCCACTTAAAACAGCTCATTTAGTGACCGGTTGAAGTTACAACGGCGCTGAAAAAAAGTGACCTAAGACCGTTTTTCCACACTTAACAACCGTTGCAGCTTCTCCGTGATCCCATGAGCGAAATTCAGAGGCTTGGCGACGTGATTCCTATTTATGACGGTTGCAGTGTTTCCCCGGGATCATGTGATCCCCGTTTACAACCGTCCGATAAGGAAAGTCAATGGGGAAGCCAGATTCACTGTGATTAGCTTAACAACTGCAGTGATTCACTTAAGAATGTGGGCAAGAAATGGGGCCAAACTCATTTAACTGTCTTGCTTAGCAACATAAATTTTGGGTTTTATTGCAGCTGGAAAGTCGAGGACTGCCTGTACTCAGCCAGGATCATGCTATCTATGCAGCAGATTATTAAACCGAAAGTTACAAGATATTTAGACTCTGGATAATTGCAGAGTGCCAGCTTGATCTAGCCGAGCAATGTTTCCCAGCCTTGTCAAATTTAAGAGGTGTGGACGTCAACTCCCAGAATTCCCCAGCCAGCTCTGCTGTCCATACCACTTAAGATTGCCCATACTGAGAAGTGCTGACCTAATGGCAAAGGAACTGGGTTAGAATGGGGGAAATTTTGGGTTTTTAGGGTTTCCTGGGGACCGAAGAGAATATGGCAAGAATCTTGGCTATAAAGGAAGTGGCTGAGCTCTGCACGGCATATTCTGATTTATGCTCCATTTTCTTTTGTTTGACAGGCTGGCCTTGTGCAACACGCGCTTCCTGCAGTTTTGCACCGAAGCAGATGAACGTGTCCGGCCTTTGGTCTACTCAGTGCGCTACTGGGCAAAACAGCAAGGTTTGGCAGGTAAGACGGAAGGGAAGGAAGCAAGGAAGATAGAATGTGGAAAGAAGGAAGGAAGGGAGGGAGGGGGAAGGAAGGAAGGAAAGAGGGAGGGAGGGAGGGAAGGAAGATGGGAGGGGCAGCCAAAGGAATGAAAGCCCCTCCTTTGGGGCACAATTATAGTGGTGGAATAGCAGATAAAGAACCATATATAAATTGATCTATTTGAATACAGGTAGCCCTCAACCTGTGACCACAACTGAGCCCAAAATTTCTGTTGATTAGTGAGACATTTGTTAAGTGAATTTTGCCCCATTTTACCATCTTTTTTTGCCACAGTTGGGAAGCGAATCTGGCTCCCCCATTGATTTTTTTCTTGTCAGAAGGTCGCAAAAGGGGATCACGTCACCCCCCGGGAGCCTGCGACCGTCCTAAACACGAGTCAGTTGCCGAGCGTCTGAATTTTGATCACGGGGGGGGGGGGGGGATGCCGTGACGGTTGCAAGTGTTAAAAAAAAATACGGTCCTGAGTCCCTTCCTTTTTTTCACTACCATTGTCACTTTGGACGGTCTCTACATGAACTGTCGTCAATCGAGGACCCCCTGAGTTCCCCGGAGTTAGGAAGCGATCAGAAACACGATTCTCAGCCGTAGAAGGCCTAGTGAGGTCTTAATTCTACTTTACTTTATCGATCTAATTTGGGAACTGCCCACTTTTCTCAAAAGAGGGATTGGGCGATAGAAAAGGAAAAAAAAAGCTTAAACAGGTATTTAAAAATTTAAACAGAGGCCGGGGTGATTTTTCATGCGAAAAGTCAACTTAAAAAAAGGCGAAGTTGCTTGAAGGGATAGTCCGCTCTCCATTTCCTCCTAATGATCCCCCTCTTTCTTTCTTTTTTTTCTTTCTTTTTTTTGCAGGAAATCTTTTTGGTGGTGGCCCCCTCTTCAACAACTACGCCCTGACCTTGCTGGTGTTCTTCTTCCTACAGACACGCACCCCCCCGGTCTTGCCAACAGTTGCACAGTTGAAGGACCTCTCAGGTTAAACTCACTCCCTTTGCCAATTCCCCCCCCCCCCACCTTCGAACAGAAACAGTAGTTCCCACTTTGACTGCGGTTTTCCTACGAGCACAGGTGGTCCTCCACGTACGACCACCGCGGAGCCCAAGGCTTTATGTTGCTCAGCGAGGAATCAGTTAAGGGCATTTTGCCCCATTTTATGTGACTTTTCTCGCCACGTTCAGGAAGCGGATCCCTGCGGTTTTTCAATTGGTAACGCAAGTTGTGAAGTAAATCGGGCTTCCCCCCCCGTTGACTTCGCTTGTCAGAAGGTCGCAAAAGGGGGAATCACGTGACCCCGGGACACTGTGACCGTCATAAATCTGAACCAGTTGCCAAGCGTCCGAATTTCGATTACGTGACCCTGGGGAAGCGGCAACGGTTGTTAATAGTGTGAAAAAAGGTCATCAGACATATTTTTTTTTTTGAAAATTTGAATGGTCACTAAATGAATGTTTGTAAGTCAAGGGCTACTTGTACAGAGGCTTCAAGCCACCTTTGGACTGACATCCAAGTGGTCATAAGTCCCTTTTTTCATCGCCGTTGTAACTTTGAACAGTCACTAAGTGGGCTGTCGAGGACTCCCTGCATTTATTTATATCTCCCAGTCAGTCAATACTGAGTGGTCCCCTTTTCTGCTTTTCTTTCAAGGTGAATGACGCAATAGGCGTCATCAGAGGTCACGCCAGAATGGATGGAAATATGACAAAAAGCAAAGCCAGAATCAAATTTGGTTTTGGGACTTTGCAGACAGATCCCTCCCCCCCCCAAATCCTTTTCCACCCTCTTTTCCTTTCTTGTCAGATGATGGAGAACTGACCGTGGTGGACGGTTGGGACTGCACTTTCCCTAAAGATCCGGCCTCGTTGCAGCCCAGCGGGAACACAGAGAGTTGTTGTGAGTTGCTACAAAGAGCTTTTTAAGTTGCATGTTGCTTTAAAAAAAATAGAATAGAACAATGAAAGAATAGAATATAGAATACAATAGAATTACGAAAGAATAGAATAGGAATAGAATAATGAAAGAATAGAATAATGAAAGAATAGAATAGAATTATGAAAGAATAGAATATAGAATAGAATAATGAAAGAATAGAATAGAAAATAGAATAGAATAGAATAGAATAGAATAGAATAGTGAAAGAATATAATATAGAATACAATAGAATTATGAAAGAATAGAATAGGAATAGAATAATGAAAGAACAGAATAATGAAAGAATAGAATACAATAGAATTGTGAAAGAATAGAATATACAATTATGAAAGAATAAAATAGAAAATACAATAGAATTATGAAAGAATAGAATATAGAATAGAATAGAATTATGAAAGAATAGAATAGGAATAGAATAATGAAAGAATAGAATACAATAGAATAGAATTATGAAAGAAAAGAATATAGAATTATGAAACAATACAGAATAGAATTATGAAACGAATAGAATAGAATGAATAGAATGAATAGAATAGAATAGAATAGAATAGAATAGAATAGAATAGAATAGAATAGAATAGAATAGAAGAATAGAATATTTATGAGCAATGAATCCAGAAGTTAATCTTAAAACTGTCTACCATTATAGATAGAATGTCTGTAAAATATATTATGGAAAAGGAATATGTTTTCCTGACAAGATGGAGACTGATCTGAAAGTGGATTTAAAAACAATGGGCCACAAGAATGATGTGGGGGGAAAAGATACTACCCTGGATATACACAGGAAACTTACTAATGCTTGCTTTGTTGACTTTTTTTCCCAGGCTCCCTTCTGGCAGAGTTCTTCCGCGTTTTCGAAAGCTACAATTTTGCCAGTGGGGTGATCTCCCTGCGTGAGGGTCGGTCACTTCCTCTCTCCAATTTCCTGCTCTCTGACGCAGGCCAGAAATTCAAAGTGAGCCCCATCCACCTGCAGGATCCTTTTGAGCTGAGCCACAACGTAGCAGCTAACGTCAACGAAAAGACCGCTCTGCGTCTCCAGCGTAGTTGTCAGGATGCCGCAAAATACTGTCGGAGTTTGCAGTACCAGCGTAAATCCAGCAAGGGGAAGAACTGGGGGCTGGTCCGTCTCTTCCAGCCTGGCAGCTCCCAAGCCGTGGAACGGCTGGTCATCAGCCTCCCCTTAACGCCGGTGACTGAATCTCTGGGGTCCCAGCCAGAGCTGCACCTAAGCAGCAATTTACACCAGCTCTGGTTTCGGAGAGTGTGCGCAGGCGTCTCGTTCGTTCTGGAGCAGGTGTTGAAATGCAGCTGCTCGGAGAAACCGCCGGGATTGGGAGAAGATGGGGGAGCCCTCGGCAGTGACCCGGAGGAGCAGCTGAAAAAGAAGACCGAACAACTGTCCGTGGGTTCCAAGCGATCTCTGGACGTAGAAGAGGCAGAGTGGGGTTCTCCTCCGTCGAAGAGATCACGAACGGAGGATTCGCTTCCTGCCGCAGAGAGTGTGACTTGGAATTGTACCGCCTGGCACCGTGTCTGGTTAGGAAGACGCCGCGTCCGGCGACAATTCTGCAGCCTGGAAACGGATCCCAAAACGACAGCTGATCCCCTAGAGGTGGAAGGCAAAGTATCCGAGGTGATTTCCCGACAGGAGAGGGAAACCGGGCCTGTGGAGCCTCTGTTTCAATTCACCATTTGTGCCAGGATCAGCGACGGTGGCTCTGGGGAACACAACCCACAGGTCAGCCTAAATTTCACCCCAGACCCTGAACAGGCAGCTGTTTTCCAAGATTTTTTTCATTTCCTACAAGGTTTTCTGCCCCGAATGGTTGAGCAGTACCTGACCACCAAGCCTTCAGATCTGCACACCCCAGAAGACAAATCTTCTCCAGAGGATGACATTTGAACTTGTTTAGACCATGGCCAAGATCTGTATTTCGATAATGTCTGGCTGTTGGTGAAAATAAAAGGAATAGAGAGAAAACTTGAAACCGGTTTCCTTTGCGTTTTGAGTTCTTGAAGTTGATCCACTCACGATGCCACACTAGGATTGTTAGTCGCTGTTGATTTAATGAGCCCCATCGTGGGCTTTCCTCTTGACCCAACTAGGGAGCATCATCAGTGCTAGAAAGGAGTGGGATTTCTTGCATATGCCTTTTCTATGATATTACCTAGTTGGGTAATGAAACGTCTACCAAAAAAAAGAGAAAAAGCTAACGTCTTTTTTCCTTTCAAAATAATTGTATTGAATGCCAGTTTTACATATTTAGAGTTCAGAAGAAGAAATTTAAAAGCAAGAATAAAAGAAAGAACGGGAAGAACATAATGAAAAAGGAAAAAAGAAATATAAAGCGTCTAGTTCTTTGGATGTTTACAAACTGCCTGATGATCAAACCTCAACCGCATAGAGGGGAGTTCAGTGTAAATTATTACTATTATTATTGTTTACTAAATTTATATGCCGTCCTTCTCCCTAAGGACTCAGTATCCAGTTGTATGTAACTTGGGATCAAACTCTTTTCCTGCCAATGTTTTATTACCAGACTTAATAACATCATCAGTCTGTAGGGAATATATATCTGTCATCTATTTTATCTCTTCTTTAGCGTCTTTGTCATCTGTCTTGTCTATCATCCATATCTCTATCTATCTATCTATCTATCTATCTATCTATCTATCTATCTATCTGAATATTAGTAGCTCAGGGTTGAAATGGGGGCCTTTGATGGTCTGAGCTTTGGGGTTTTTTTGTAATGTACCCCACTCTTTTCTGGCACTGATGACGTTCCCTAGTTGGGTCATGAAACGTCTGCAACATAACAACCAAGTTCAGAGACCCCTTTCTCTCTTTCTCATCTCATCTCTGGCACTTCAGTTACGTGTTCCTTCCTTCTGCGGTCGACTGACGCAACAATTTATTAAGTTTTATTAAATGGAGAAGGAGTGCAATAAAACAAATACGGCAATGAGAATTGGTGGAACCGTGACCATTTTAAAAACAAGCATTGCAATCAGATCCGTCAAATGGCCAAAAGCTTCTACGCATGTGCATAGGAGCACTCTGTACATGCTTAGGGGTACTGTCGTTTGGAGGAGGGCACGCGGTCAAGGAAGCGCAAATTCGCTTCCCGGATCTAGCAACCATCTTTACAATACGCATGCGCGCCCTTTCGGCTTATCGCGCTTGCGCACTGCTGCCTTTCGCGCTCATTTTGCCTCCCCCCTCCATTTGTATTATAGAGATACGAAATTTAATAGAAGAACGTAGGCTACCGACGTAAGTTCACTATGTCATATTAAGTATGGCAGTTACTGCTAAAAAATGATTTGTTCAAAGTCTGAACGTCGCCTTCTCCTCTCCTACATCCAACAGCAGGGAGTTGTGAGAATGACGCGCCAACTCCAGGGCAAAATATCTCTCCGCGTAGAACAAATTCAATATTCGTGTCTTCCCTTTTAGTATCTCTAGATTCATATCTACCCACAACCCTTCGCGAGGTTCCACGCCCTAGAGAGGTTCTCTATTGGAAAGGGCGGAGCGTTTCCCAGCGTGCCCCGCGACGCCCGAGTATTTAACTCTTTTGCCGCCGGTTTCTATTTCTTTTGAGATGGATCTGCGGCCCGTTTGGAGAAGGTGCGTGTTCTTAATCCGTCGCCATCCTCGGCCTGCGGGAAGATCAGCTCCAGGCCAACTCGCCCCAGTTCTTTCTGACGATCTCCTCTCCCCAATTTAGGCCCAGGGGGGATCCACTAGATCGAAAAAGATCCCGGTCTGGGGGAGGGAAGGAATCCATGCATTCAGCAAATAGGATCTCTGCAAAAAAAAAAAGGTTGCATGGTGGGGGGGGGGTTGAAATGTTGCGCGGGATTGCATGCGAGCCTGGCTCTTTAAACAATATATTAAGCATAGATAAAATGTTATATATTATGCATTTCTTAGGATTTTTTTTCCTGGAGAGGAAAGAGGTAAATGCACTTTTAAACGGGGACGCTTTATATATATATATATAAATATATATATGTATATATATGTGTGTGTGTGTGTGTGTGTGTGTGTATATATATATATATATATATATATATATATATATATATATACACACACACACACACATATATATGTATATGTGTGTGTGTGTATATATATATATATATACACACACACATATATATGTATATATATGTGTGTGTGTGTGTGTGTGTGTGTGTGTGTAAATTACTAACAAAGAATTAAGGGTAGCAAGGTAATCTAAATAGTTAACATTTGACACACACACATATAAATATATATATATATATATATATATATATATATATATATATATATATATATATATATATATATATATATATATATATATATATATATATATATATATATATATATATATATATATATATATATATATATATATATATATATATATATATTTGGTTTTTGCAAATGCCTCTAAGATGATAGATGTGTTTGCAAGGGTCATTTTTTCATTTAAAGGGAACATTTTAAAGAACCAAAAATTCGAATGATTTTTAAGCCTCGTCCAAAGGGGCTATTTTTGCAAAGCGGAGTCTTTCGATGATGAAATTTAACACAGACCTGTTCTGAACTCTGCTGTGAGGATATTGTTTTCTGAAAAAGACTCCTGTCCGCCATAGCACTTACGTAAAACGACGCCTTAACCGAGGTTAAAACAGCATTTATAATTAGCTCCTATTTTATTTTACAGTTTGGGACCATGGGATTCTGCCGCTCAGCATTCCAGGTAAGATGTGCTTTTTTTAAAAAAATAGAATAGTTTTTAAATTGTTGCTAGTTGTGAAGTCGTGTCCGACCCATCGCGACCCCATGGACAACAGTTTTTAAATTTCATTTTTTCAAAAAAAATGGACAAAGATTGTACAAAGCCTGCAGGCCGCCGTTTGCTGCCATAAAAGATACGAGAAAGGATATTAGCAAATTGAAAAGTCAAAGAAAGAAGTAGTTTGGGGTGGAACATAATTTCCTTTATTATTTTTATTATTTATTCCATTTATATCCCGCCCTTCTCCGAAGACTCAGGGCAGCTTACAAACTTAGCAGTAGCCTTCATTCTATGTACATGCCTGCTTATTAGGGCTCTCACACACACACCCCAAGCGGCATTATTACAAAGTCAGCTTAATTGCCCCCAACAATCTGGGTCCTCATTTTACCTACCTGGGAAGGATGGAAGGCTGAGTCAACCTTGAGCCTGGTGGGACTCGAACCTGCACTAATTGCAGGCAGCTGGTGTTCCTTAAGGAGGCATTAGCCCACTGCTCCACCAAGGCTCTTTGTATGTAGCCCATCTCAGTATCTTGAAACCTGGCCCTTTTTATGACTTGTGGACTGGCTGAGGAATTCTGGGAGTTGAAGTCCACAAGTCATAAAAGGGCCAAGGTTGAACACCCCTGCTCTATGTGGTCTGCAGTGGAATAAATGTAGAAATAAAAACAAAAGAGAATGTAGCATTTGAATGAGGTGAGCAAGATTGACATCTGAATCAGGATAGAGCTGGAAGGGACACTGGAGGTCTTCTAGTCCAACCCCCTGCTGAAGCAGGAGACCCCCAAATCATTTCAGGCAAATAGCCTGTCCAGTCTCCTCTTAAAAGTGATGGAGCACCCACAGCTTCTAGAAGCAAGTAGTTCCACTGTTTAAATGACCTCAGTGTTAGGAAGTTTCTCCCTAATTCTAGATTGCTTCTCTTGCTAAGCAAGTTTATTTATTTATTTATTTTAATTCCATTTATATCCCGCTCTTCTCCGAAGACTCAGGGCGGCTTACAAGTTTAGCAGTAGCCTTCATTCTATGTATATGCCTGCTTTGTGGCAGCCTTTCAAATAGTGTAATAACGCTATCATGTCCCCACTGGTCCTTATTTTCTCTTGGCCAGCTAAGCCCAACTCCTGCAGCTGTGATATTTTCTTACAGTTTGGTCTGCACTAGTTGGGTTGAAGCTAAGAGAAGCTACAGTGATGAGATCCAGAGCTCTCTCTTTCTGATCTGTCAGTGGAGAAAACCGCATAATTCTGAGTAGCCCTCAAAATGGACAATTGACCGACTGTATCCCAGAACTTGCCGAATCAAAACGGGCTTTGTGAGGTTCAGGTGGCAGAAAAATAATATATCCATTTCCCCTGTGGCTTGTTTTGCAGCTGCAAGCAGCACGGATGTCTCTGCGTCACAGGTAAGTATACTAAAAAAAAATCTCCGTTCAAACTCACTTTTAAAGCAGTTTTATTCTTTGTATGGAGTCCCACATTCCTGTAACTAAGGAGGTTTTGCCCCATTTTATAAATAGGAGCTAGTTGCCAAACATCTGAACTTCGATCCTGTGACACCGCAACGGTCATAAGTGTGAAAAACGGGTCATTAAGTCCTTTTCAGTGCCGTTGCAATTTTGACCGGCCTCTAAATGCATAATTAAGGCTACCCGTTAATTGTTTTCTAGTTGGCTGCTGGTTTACTGTCTTCCAAAGACAGGAAAAAAAATCTGGATTATTAGTTTTTGTTAGCAAAGACATTTGGTCTCCTTCCTGTGTTCCGTGATGTGCATAAAACAGACAAGCATATATCTGATGATGGGTGATGCTCAGTTAATTGTCTGAGAACACACAAAAGTCCTGGTTTTTTTTTTTTTTTTTTTTTAGGCATTAAGCTTGGAGATTAAATGTGCCATCTCTAGAATTCTCTCTTGTTTCTTTTTTGCAGGGTGCGTGAACCTGCAAGGATTTGCCCGATGGTTAAGCTGGGCCGTGGCGCTATTGGAGGTGAGTTTTGAAGGTTGTGGGTCAATTGGGAGGTGTGATAGTGACTCTGGCACTCGAAAGGATGACCTGTGTTGTTGGACGACTTTTTAGTCAAATGGCAATTGAGTTACCAAAGCCCTGATCGGCCACACATCTATCCCACACATACAAAATGTTTTTCTGGCTTTTCTACTCATTTGGTTTTTACTTTTCTATCTTACAGACGGTGGATCCACTTTGAAGGAAAGGTGAGTCCCTTATTTGAGGATGTTGTAGAGAGTTGGTGGTGAGTGTTGTCTGTGCAGGCCTTGACTTAACGGCCAAAGTGGAGTCCAAACTCTCTGTTGCCGTGAGAGATTTGTTAAGTTGTACGACCTACCTCGGCACAGTTTTTAAGTGAATCACTGCAGGTGTTAAGCTACTAACACGGCTGTAAAGCGGATCCAGCTTCCTCTTCGACTTTGCTTGTCAGAAGGTCGCAAAAGGGGATCACACACACCTGGACACCGCAACCGTCACAAATA
Organism: Vipera berus; assembly: GCF_964194415.1. Lineage (NCBI taxonomy): Eukaryota > Metazoa > Chordata > Lepidosauria > Squamata > Viperidae > Vipera > Vipera berus. The sequence continues at coordinate 6,877,936 of NC_138219.1, read as the reverse complement.
GGAGTCAGTTGCCAAGCGTCTGATTTTTGATCAAGTGACCATGAGGATGCCACAACGGTCATAAGTGAAAAATCGTGATGAGTTACTTTGTTCACTAAATTGAGCGGTTGTAAGTTGAGGACTTCAAAGTGTAGCCCCTGCCAAGGTCAGAGAAGGTAGTGCTGTAACCCTTCGTACGGTCTCGATGACCTTGTGCAAGTGTAATTGTTAAATTCAGGTAGTCCTCAACGACCACAACGGGAATCGGAACTTGCAGGGGTAAACCAAAGGGGGTTTGGAGATTCTTAACCCATTTTATGAATATATTTTTGCCACGGTTGTTAAGGGAATCTCTGCAGTTCAGTGAATCCTGCTTCACTTTAAATAAAAAAATGTTTTATCTTTTTATGATTGTATGCCATCAGAGTCCCTTCTAGGTAAGATGTGTCCTATTATTTTAATGAATAGGAATGGAATGGAACAGAATAGAGAATGGGTGAGAATGGAGTAGAATACAGGATAGAATTAGAGAAGAATAGAATAGAATAATGTAGAATAGAGTAGAATAATGAGTACAGTTGAATAGAGAATAGAATAAAAAGAGAATAGAGTAGAATAACGTTTGGAAATGACGTTGAGGTCTCCTGCTCCCAACCCCTGCTCAGGCAGGAAAATAAAAATAAAGATGGGTGGCTATTAAAATCCACAGCTCATGGTCCCAGTGATGAAAACCCCTCACGTCTTACTGTCTGGCTGGCACCAGAACCTGCAAAGGTTGAACCCACTGGTGCCAACAGGCGGAAAAGAGGATGGTTTGCTTCCAGAGGAGCCGTCTGATGGGGACCTGGCATCCGGGCACAATTTGTCGTCTCCCAGAATTGCTCTTGAGAACCCAGCTAACCACTTCTTGACCTTACCGTTTCTTCCTTTCGACAGCTTCTAAAATGAAATGAACCTTCTTGAAGGGCCCTGAGGATTGTCCCTGCTTGGCTCACCAAAGTAAGTTTCCTGGTGCTTAATTCAGAATGAAATTTGGGTCGCCTGGCTTGGTTCCCTCTGACATGATGAGATCGTGTTGGAATCTCGTTCGGCTGAATTGTCGCTGTTGAGAATCGGAATCTGAGCATCAGTTGGGAACTTGGCTAGTCTGGAGTGGGTGTGTGTGTGGCATAGCCGGCTGGGGAATTCTGGGAGCTGAAGTCCATAGATCTTCCGGTTGTTACGTTGGGAGTCGTAGTCCATAGATCTTGAAAGTTGTCAAAGTTGGAAACTCTGTTTTTACAGCCTGCAAATTTGGAGAGAAAACTGACCTGAGCCTCGTTGAGCAGGATAACCCCAATTTTGTAGCTAGATTTTTCCTTGTTTTTAGGGGTGGGGGAGACAGATTTCCAGACCTTGAGAACCCGTGCTGAATTAAATTGGGAGGCTCTGCAACAGGCTTCTATGAACTGATTAATAACGAACAGAATTTTACCTGGCTGGTGTGTTTTACACGTTCATGAATACATTATTTCCTACAGAATGGAAAAGCCGATCACGGTGTTCCTGCATGATGGAGAATGAACCGGTAAGAATAGCTTTAATCCATAGCTAAGCTCTGGGGGTCAAATCTTGCCCACTCAGTGACTACTTTCTTACAGTTAGGAATGGGTGGTAGGGCTACTCCCAGCCTAGGCAGGCAAGACATCCTGAGGCTTGGAACTTAAAATAAAATTAACTGGTTAAAATTATTTGCGGCCGATCTCACTGTGAGGCTACTCTGGGCATTTTACAGCCAAGCGGACGAAAAATGGCGCTTGGGAAATACCTCAGATGTGTTTCTCTTCTTCCCCTCCCCACAATCTTTAAAGGTGGCACTTTTTCTTTCGCTTAAAATAACTTTGGATATTTATTTGATTCACCAAATAAACTCCGTCTTTCACAGCTCAAACTAACATGTTACACCTCAGTATATCAAGCTGTGGGACCGTAAGCTTTCCTTAGGACAGATTAATTCTTGATAGTTAAATTAAAAAAATCCCAAAGCAGACTTCTCTGTAGATTTTTTTTTCTTTTTACATATAAATGGGCATTCTCACCCTTCCCAGTTTGCAGTTTTGATGATGATTACAACTAGCTCACTTTGAACAAAATGAAATGTCAGGAACTGCCTGAAAAACTGCAGACAGCACGGGCGTTACAAGGTCGATTCCTGACAGGTTTTCATCGCAATTTTATTGAATTTTTTGAATTTCTTTCTTAAAGTTATCATCATTATCATCATCATTACGTTGGGTAAACACGTTGCTTTTTTTTCTTTCTGCAGAAAATAACTGCAAGGAACAGCCCAAACATAGGTGAGTGGATTTTCCTGCCTGTGCAGGTAAGGTAGCCCTCAACTTAGAACCACAATTTCTGTCGCTAAGCGAGGCAGGTTTTTTCTTCTTTGAAAAAATCGCTTAACTGCCTCGCTTAGCAACATAAATTTTAGGGTTCAGTTTGTCGTAACCGGAGGACTACGGGCAATAATTCTACGACCTTTTTCGCCCCGGTTCTTAAGTGAATCACTGCAGTTGTCAAATTAGCAAAAATGGTTGTTAAGTGAATCACGCAACTATGGGGATACTGCAGTGGTCCCAAGTCACTTTTTTCAGGGCCAGTGTGAGTTTTACCCCATTTTATGACTTTGCCATAGTCGTTGAGTGAGTCACTGCCATTGATAAAGTGAGCAAAACGGCCATTAAGCGAATCCGACCAAAGGGGAATCACGTGACTCCGGGACACCGCGACCGTCATAAATTGGAGTCCGTTAACCAAGCAGAGCCGTTTTGACTTAACAGCCACTAAAATGAACAATTGCAAGTGGAAGACTAGTCAAGGCTGTAGACAAGATAAGGTTAGTGGTGAGGGATCAATCCCCTTGGATTTATATCTCTAAGTGACAGTGGGTTTTATTATTTTGGCTTGAGGCAATTGTGGTTAGTGGTATGCAAGCCAGATTTTTGTGGGTTTTTGGAGGTGTTTTTTTTAAATGCTTACCCGGGCTGGCTCTCAAATGATGAGATTTCTACCGCCCCAGTCTGATATCCTGTGACTGAGTGGTCCCTCTGATTATCCAAAGCCAGCTCTCCTCTGGGTGGTTTATTGCTTGCTTGCCTTCTTTACATTTTGCACTATTTTATTTAATGCCTGCTGGCTCTTTCGCTGGGCCTCTGCGGCATGAAATCTACCGTTAATTCCCCTTTCAAGCGGTGAGAGTCCCTTTATAACACTAAGCATGCTAGTCGGTAACAATTGCTTTTGAGGCTTTGAAGGACATGTAGACTCCCATTTCTCAGACGGACAGGAGCACATCTAATGAAAAGGACTTAGGGTTATTTGAGGGGCTCCCCCAAAGAAGAAAGGGTTCAACTTATTTTCCAAAGCACCATGTAGACTCCCATTTCTCAGACGGACAGGAGCGTATCTAATGAAAGGGACCTAGGGGTATTTGAGGGGCTCCCCCAAAGAAGAAAGGGTTCAACTTATTTTCCAAAGCACCTGAAGGCAGGACAAGAAGCAACTAATCAAGGAGAGGAGCAGTCTAGGACTTAAGAAATTTCCTGTCTGGGAGGACAATCCGTGCAAAGACTTCAGAAATTGTGGAGGCTTTTAAGAAGAGATTGGACAGCGTTTGTCTGGAATTGTCTTAGATCTGCCCGAGCCAAGAGGTTGTCCCTTCCAATTCTGTTGTTCTTGGCTTCTGGTTCCAGTTCAAGTTCTTCGTACTCCAAAAAGCATGTTTGTTTTCATTAAGGCTTGTCCCTTGATGAGGTTACAGGTTATTTCAGCAGCTCCTTTAATTTTCAATCTTATGTGTCTTCTCTTTCCATAAAGGCAGGCTGAAATGGTAATCCTGAAGACGTTTGAAAAGAATACACGAAGCTTGTCGACGTGTTTTTGAATCGAGAAGGATTTTTGTGTTTTGGGGAGGAATGATGAAAAGCTGAAATGGCTCCTGGCCTTCAATATGCCTGGAGCATCTGAAATAAGTTTTTTTTTCCCCTGCCAAAAAATAAATAAATAAATGTGTGTTTTGGGGTTCTCTCGTTAAACAAAACAAAACCCAACTTGGTATAACTAGAAGAGTTTGCTGCTACTTAGAAACTGGAAGTTGGAAGGAAAAAAACTCATACCTACAAATCTACAGGATTTTTTTCAATTTGCAAAGATGGCAGCTTCGTGGTACATGTCAGAAAAAAATGTATCGGCAATCAGTTCTGTATATGGTAAATTTCTTTTATATGTACAAAATTGCTACTATTAATAAATGTAATAGATTGAAAAAAAAAGTGCTGGAATTGGTTTATTTTCCTGACTTAACTTGGGGATGGGTGGGAGGGGGAGCTAACGCGGAGGTCTTCAAATGTGGCCCTTTTATAACTTGTGGATTTCAGCTCCCAGAATTCCTCAGCCAGGTATGCTGGCTCGGGAATTCTGGGAGTTGAAGTCCACCAGTCATGAAGGGGCCATACTTTCCACCATGCCGGCTCAGGAATTCTGGGAGTTGAAGTCCACGAGTCATGAAGGGGCCATAGTTTCCACCATGCTGGCTCAGGAATTCTGGGAGTTGAAGTCCACCAGTCATGAAGGGGCCATAGTTTCCACCATGCCGGCTCAGGAATTCTGGGAGTTGAAGTCCACCAGTCATGAAGGGGCCATAGTTCCTGAATGCTGGCTGAGGAATTCTGGGAGTTGAAGTCCGCAAGTCACAAAAGGGCCACGTCTGAAGACCCCTGGCCTAATGATAAGCTGCAGTGCTCTAAGCAGATCATTTGACCGAGGGGAGAGGTCAAGCAGCCCTCATTTATTCAATTTCTACACTGCCCACCTTGCAGCCAAACAATGTTTTAAGTTGAGTTTAGCCCCATTTTCTTGCAAAATGAATCTTGCATTTTGATCCCGTGAGTGTTGAAAGGGTTATAAGTGCGGGGGGGGGGGGGAAACATCACATTTCCAGTGTTGTAACTTCACTAGACAAATGCTTGTAAGTCGAGAGCTACCTGCAGCATGTTTTCTTTGCCCCTGGGGACGGGGGGGGGGGTTCCTTGTTCCTGCAAAGGACTGGTGAAGCAAAACCGCCACTGCCATCTGTTGCAGCCATCTGTGGCTGCAGCTGCGTCCTGTCCCAGCTTGCACAAAATGGTGGGACGAAGCTAACTTTGCCCCAGAGGTCTTCTCTCCCTCCCCCTCTAGTGCCCGGCATTCCAAAGCTGTTGGCAGCTGCCACTCTGGGCACCCACCCAGCAGCTGGCGGGGGCCAAGGAATCCATGCAAGCTGCGACAACAGGTTCAGGCCTGTCGTGGCTGTGAGATCCAGCCCCCTCAGCCTGCCTGCCTGCCTGCCTGCAGCTCGCGCGCTCTCTCGACATGCTAGTTTCTGTCCCGAAAGCTTGCAATGGGTCCTTCTGGGCTGATTGTCGTCTTGATCCTGGGCACGGCTGTTCTGGGCTACGTCGGAGGTCAGGAGCTGGTGACGGAGGCTCCAACCGGCAGACAGACGTGGGCACTTTGCCCTCCCGATGACAGCCCGGCGGTTTCGCAGGAAGGAGAACTCCCGGAGCAGCCCAGATTTAGCAGCTGCATGGTGCGGTGCACTTCCCACGCCTACGAAGCCTTCACGGCAATGCTGGCGACGGGCGACTTCAAGAGCATGAGGACGTCGCTGAAGCTGAACGAAGGCAGGCAAGGTGAGCGGGAGGGCCGTGGGACGGGTGCCAGGCTCCTACTGGATGCCAGCTGTGCAGCCAATCAGACCGAAGCAGGGGACGGGCTTGGAGACTCCGCCCTGGAGCGCTGGCAGCTGTGCAACAGCTGTCCGGCCCGTTCCCAAGGCCTTGAGTTCCTGGGTGTGTGTATGTGTGTGTCTTGAAATGGGGGGGGGGTGGTTAACGTTCCTTTTCTTGAAATCTTCCATCCCTTGTCGTTGTAGTCCAACCGTATCTGCGGTGAGAGCTTCTAGGTTAAAGTCAGGTAGGGACGAGGCGGGTTGTAAAGGTTCTGAAGTAAACCGAAGCCTGTTTTTCCTTGTTCAATCCAGCGTTGTAATTCGGTGGGTTCTGCAATTTTTAACAGCGGCAGGATAAACGGTTGCTTCTAAATACCAGCCAAATTTTGAAGTTTTGAGTTAGAACAGCTGGGGGAAAGGAAGGCTGGGTGTTTTATTTTTATTTTTTTGAATTTACATTTTATAGTCTATAATTTACACTTTATATGCTATTTCTTTTCCTTATTATCTTGTCCTTTCCTTTTTTTCTCCTTCCCTTCTTCTTTTATCTTCCTTTTCCCCTTTCCTTCCCTTCTACCTTCCCTTTGCTTTCTTACTTTTTACCCTCCTCCCTTGTGACACGTTTCCGACGTATCGGCTTTTCAAGTGACTCCGAGGCCTTGTTTACCTTAAAAGTCCTTTATTAGCCTAATACAACGGCAAATGCTTGCTGGAAGGAAGCTGGAATCTGAAATCTCCGCCCCTTGCACAATATAATTAAACACAATTCTCCACCTTTCTAATTTTGTCATGTTGACTCTAATTTCTAATTTTGTCATGTTGACTCAGCCTTCCATCCTTCCGAGGTAGGTAAAATGAGGACCCAGATTGTTGGGGGCAATTAAGCTGACTTTGTAATAATGCCACTTGGGGTGTGTGTGAAAGCCCTAATAAGCAGGCATATACATAGAATGAAGGCTACTGCTAAGCTTGTAAGCCGCCCTGAGTCTTCGGAGAAGGGCGGGATATAAATGGAATTAAAATAAAATAAATAAATAAAATTAATCATATTCTCCAATTAATCTAAAGAATCAGTTTCCGCCAAAGTCTTATCTTCTTTAGAGACAAATGGCCTTCAAAGTGCATTACTAATCTTCCCTCCCACCAATTTTAAACTAAAACAATACACAAGTCTTAAAGCAGTACACGTTTAACATATGAAATAGCTACTCCTTCATCTCTTGTCAAGCAATAACATTCGATGTTAGCAGCGTTGATACCTTGCATCTTCCCTACGTGTCCCTGTGTGGTTTACAACATACCCACCCTCTTCTCCCCGCAGGGCCAGATCACGAATTCTGCTGGTTGCTTCACCTCCGTTGCCAGAGAGGCGTCCGTCTCACCAAAGCTTTCGTCTTGCTGAACCTGGAGCAGCCTCTGGGTCAGGGCCAGCCTTTCCCTCCCCGCCTCCTCCTCACTGCTCCATCTTGGCCCAATCCCCTCTTGCAACCTCGGTCCAAGAGACGAGACACCCGGCTGCTGAACGGGGAAGCCTGCGGCATCCGCTTTGATGTGACGCAGCCCTTCCGTGACGCCGAAGGCGGAGCTGATGCCGAGATGTGCGTGAAAGTTGTGTGTCCGGAGGGAGACGCCTGCGAGGATCTGCAGCTGAGTCTGCGCTGCCCGCTTTTCCTGGCCACTCTGTGGCGCAGTTTGCCTCGCCCTGATGGCTAGACAGGTGGAGGGTTCCTTCTGCAAGGTTACCAGGGCAAAGAGTAGTTCCCCTTGTGCACACACACACTCCAGCTGCTGAGGCAGGATTCCTTTTTAGTTGGCAATGTTGACATTGCTTCGAGCGGGACACACGATACGTTGCAAGTGTGCGCAGGCCCCAGCTGCACACATTCGGTCATGCAATTGCAGATAGCAATGATAGGAGGCTAGTTTCACTCTGAGAATGAACCACGGCAAAGCCCGGGCCGTAACGCACCTCCTTCCCTTTTCATATTACATCTACAGTCACATTTACTGCAAATGTCAAAATGATGCAGAGTATTCTGTTACAAAGGCGCCAGATTTTCCAAATGTCAAGAGCTTACATTGCCTGCTAAAAGAAGGGATTTCAACGAGCAAAAACACTCCAATGCTGACTTTGAAGACCTTTTCGCTTACCTGAGGTTTTTTTTTTTTATCCTGCTCCTCTTCTGCATGACGGAATGTTCCTAATTTCTGCAGAATGGTTCACTCACTATCTTATTGCAGGCTGGAAGTTCGGCTCTCCATTGTGCTGTTATTTTTATCTTGGCTGTTAGGATTAAGCATAAGAAAAATATATTGGACAGTGCATCCCCATTACAGGACAGATTTTGCTAGATTTTAAAATTTCCTTGAATTACAATCCTCTGAAAAAGTTTGGAGAAACTCTGAAATCAGATATCTGTTTCCTTATCAAATATAATCTTAAAAGTTGTGGGATGGTGGCGGTGTCATATATTTATCTGGGCTGTGTAGCCTTTTACTCACTGTTACTCCTTGTCTCTATCCATTCCTTCATTTATAAGGTTTTCCTTGTCCTGGAAGTCTTCTGTTTTTAGGCGAGGACATCAATTGTAGATTCACTCAAGCTATCTAAAATGTTGGGAGGTAAGGGAATCAAGGAGAGTCTGTGATGTTGCCATGTTGTTAGGGGCTTGTGAAATAAAGTAAGCCTAAGCCTCTGCTGAAATCTTCTCTGCTATGCTTATTTCTGATCAGTGGAATTTAAAAAAAACACCAAGATTATCTTCGCTGCTTAAATCCTTTTTTTTGGCATTAAGGAACAGACAAAAGGGGGGGGGGGAGTAGAAGACTGGATGAAAAAACAAGGAAGGGATTTGATTGTTTCAGTTCTAAAACCTTCTAAGCATGATTTCTAAGAGGCAGTTTGGTCTAGTAGTTAAGGCACTAGCCTAGAAAAAGAGGAGACAGTGATAGGCATGAAAGCTGGCTGGCGAACTTTGGGCCTGTCCCTGACTCAGCCCAACCTACCTTACAGGGTTGTTATGAGGAAAATAGGAAGAGGAGGAAGTATTAGGTATGTTCTCCACCTTATTTATAAAAAATAAAGGCGGGATAAACAAAATACGTAGATAAATTAATCAACTATCTCCTCAAAAACAATACAAAACCCAAGAATTCAACTGACCCACTTCTAATCATCCCTGCAAAAGTTTTACACCTATCGCCCTGTGCCAAAAGTAGCGGGGCCGCCTGAAGATGGGAAAGGAGAGCGAGGGGGACGATCATGAGTGGCGCACCAACGCGGCGCCTCAGCCAATGGACGCGCGCTGCGGTCCGTCACTTTAATCGCTCCGGCCCGGAAACAATCCAGAAAAAAAAAACTCCGAAGTGGAGCTGAGACCGACATGGCGTCTCCCGCGTGGGGCAGCCACGTGTGGGTGGGCTCCGAGACGGGCATTTTAAAAGGTAATGAGGACTAGCCGCGTGTTGGGGTGAATCTGGAATGGAGGGTTTAGGGATGGAAAAAACAAGGGACGGGCGGGGAGGCCGGCGAGCGGGGCGGGCAGCAGCTTCTAAGTGTGCACGGTGCCTCTGGGCGCATGTAGAGCGCGAGGGGAAAGAGGCGAGCGGAGAATGACGAGGGGAAAGTGGAGGGAAGGAAATCTCGGCTGCCTCCAGCTTCACTTGCTCAACCCATATTGACTGACTCGGAAGCTAAAAGGGGCTTTCTAAACCTCTAGGCGAGATGGGGCGGATAAATGTGATCATAATATAAATTATGTAGTAGTAGTATTATATATCATATATATACATACATACACCCACACACATCATTGTTATTATATATTATAATACCGCTTGGGGTGTGTGTGAAAGCCCTAATAAGCAGGCATATACATAGAATGAAGGCTATTGCTAAGCTTGTAAGCCGCCATGAGTTTTCGGAGAAGGGCGGGATATAAATGGAATAAAAATAAAAATAAATAAATATATATAAATAATAAAGCCGGAGCTAAAGGAGCCACTTGGCCCATCATCCAACAACATTGTCTCTTGACGGGGTCGTTGGTGCTCTCTGAGCTTGGCTGTTTTTGTGCAGACATTTCGTGACCCAACTAGGTAACATCATCCATTGCTAGAAGAGAGAGGAATTTGCTCTCTTTTTGTATACTTAGTGGCTTGTCCTATCAGGGTTGATGGAGGAGTTCCTGGTAGTGACCCTATGGACAACATTCCTCCAGGCCTTCCTGTCCTCTACCATCTTCTGGAGTATCTATCTATCTATCTATCTATCTATCTATCTATCTATCTATCTAAACATTTCACCTAGATTAGAAAAGCAATAAAATATAAATGTTTAAAAAAATTGTTCAGATATCAATGTCTCTAGGCCATCTAACTATTGACGTGCAGCATCCTTTATATAAGATAGATAGATGAGATATAGATACATATATTGATATTGATATAGGTATAGATATATAGAAATAAGATACTGGGCCACTATATACTTTCAGGTCCAGTGTCTGATTTTTTCCCCATATAAACAGTGCTGAGCTTATACAGCAAAGCTGTTTACTGTTTGATTGATTGTCTGAGTTGGTAGTTCTTTGACTGGGTTATTGTTTTACTGTTTGTCAATCAAGCACTGATACTTAGTTTGGGTCATGAAACCTCTGTAAGAAAACCACCAAGTTCAGAGAGTACCAAGGAACTCCTCCTCCCCCCAACCCCCACCTCCCTCTTGCACTGATGATGTTACCTAGTTGGAACATTGAAACGCCTGCAAGAAAACCGCCCAACTCAGAGAGCACCAAAGACCCCTCATTTCAACCCTGAATCTACCAATATTCTCCTTTATTGACAAAATTGTCTCTTGCTGGAAGGTTAAGGGGAAGGGTGGGGGATAGGGTGTTATAATGATTCTTTTCCTTACTCTTTTTCCTGTCGAGTGATGTACCTTTTCCCACTTTTAGGGGTCAACCTGCAGAAGAAACAGGCTACAAACTATAGGATGGGGGAGGCAACTCTTAGTCGACAAGAAGCCGTCACTGCTATGTGTTGGGGAGATTCGTACGAATCAGAGGTGCCGTGGTCTTCCTCTTCTACTTGGGCTTGACTGGCTTGACTGAAAAACGGTCCTAAGTCCCTTTTTTAAGTACTGTTGTCATTTTGAACGGGTCACTAAATGAATGTTTATAAAGCGAGGAGTACCTGTACACCACCTCCCTCTTATAGAGTTCGTTTTCATTCAAAGTGTCAGGGATAGGGTTGGACCTGTGACCTTACCTGAGCCATCTGAGAAATGTTAACCCTGAAGATCCCTAAGTGACCTCATGAATCCTGTTGCTTTCTTTTTCCACACAGATCTTTGTGGGAAGCCTCGATGGGTCTGTTAGATTATTCAGTACCGAAAAGGGCAAGTTTATTGAATCCCGAGAGTGCCAGGGAGGCGAAGGAGCTTTTTGTGGCTTAGCTATCTTGGATGGGTAAGAGTGAATCGATTTTTCCCTCGTCTTGGCAAAAATGGCAGAGTTTTTCCTATTCCTACGTGAGCTGGGAAAGAGATGGAAATGAAACTTAAGTAGGCATCGCACAATTACAGATTGAAGACTTGCCCACACAGTTAATGTGGCAACTGCTGTTTTTGTGATCTCTGTCCCCAATTTTAAATGCAGCCCTTCTCTTCCTTTCCCCCCCCCCCCTTCCTTCTTGCAGTTCCCTCATCACCTGTGTGGAGTCTGGCTTGATGAAAATCTGGCGGGATTCTTCCTCGGAGAATGTAAGTGTTGCCTTGTATTCATCGTGAGGCCTGTGCTGTTAAAGATGGAAAGTTAAGATTGCTTTTCTCTTAAGGTTTTTTTCCCTCCATGGATGACATTCGTATGGGGTGATTACAGAGGCGATATATATTTGTAGTTTTGTGTTGGTCAAGAAATTGACTCTGCATAAACTTAACTGTTTAACTCAATCTTTCCCGATCATGGTTAGAAAATCGGAAAGCGTGTGTAAGCACCCTTCCGAATTTCATTTAGATCATCCCACCTTTGATATTTTTATCAATAACATAACTAAATCTCCCTCCTCCTACTTCCCTATAACAACCCTGCGAGGTGGGTTGGGCTGAGAGAGGGGAAGTGGCCGAAAGTCATTCATCCAGCTTTCATGGCTAAGGTAGGATTTGAACTCGCTGTTTCCTGATTTCTAGCCTGGTGCCTTAACCAAGAGACCAAACTGGCTGTCTATTAAAAAGCGTAAGGTATAAATATTGACTTGCTAGTCAGAAAAACAACTATCAAGCTCCTTGTATTTTTAATTCCTTTTTTTCCTCACCATAGACCAGTACTTTCCAAACTTGAGTAAACTCTTTCAGTTTTGACTAAAAACGATTCTTTTTCTTTCAGTAATAACATACAAATCTATTCATGGTGTCCTTTTTCTATGTTTTTTCTTTCTTTCTTTCATTCCTTTGTATTAGTGCAAATCAACTCATTTTATTACAGCCATATGACCAGAAACAGTAAAATATCCAATTGTAGGCTAGTTACATACATACATATTTTAAAATGCGCTGAGCGTGATCTAACGATGAATAGGAACACATAGTAAAATTAATTTTAAAAAAGAATCATTAAAAAAGTTCAATGTATCCAAACAAATAATGGTCCAATACCCTTGACTTACAGCCATTTGTTTAGCAATCACTTCCTCTTTATTTCAGCCGAAAGGATAATTCTAATGATTTTTTAAGTATTGCCAGTAGAATAAAATCAATTAAAAAAGAAAGGAAACTCATCACTCACCAAATTCTCCTTTCTGGCAGGTGGAGATTCAGGTGGGGCCCGGTGTGTGCCGCATGAGGCAAAGCGCCGAGCAGCCCTACCGTATTGCCACGGGGGGGAAAGAAAATTGTCTGAAAATATGGGACTTGCACCAGCCTCAGGAACCCATTTTCCGAGCCAAAAATGTGAGTAGTTTATTGGCATGCCTGGGTTTCTGTTGGTAAACAGGTTTGTTGCCTTGGGTTTGCAATTTCGGACCCAAGGTTTCTTCGTTGCACGATTTCTTTCTGCCTGCCACAGGTGCGCCATGATTGGCTTGACCTGAGGGTGCCTATCTGGGACCAGGACATGGAATTCTTGCCTGGATCAGAGAAGATTGTAACTTGCACTGGACATCATCAGGTAGTCGCTGGGAAAGATACACGAGCTCTTCAGCTACTACCCAAAGCAGTTTATAGCTGGTCGGTTGGGTTTGGTCTAGCAATAACTACACTAGATAACTCCCAACTAGGATTGCTCTTGAAATAGATTGAGAACTAAGTTTTCTTCCAAAATATGGGAATGAGAGGCTAGTAGTCCTAAGGAAAAGAAGAGAAGGAAGGAATGGATGAGAAGGAAGGAAGGAAAGAAGGGAGGGAGGGAGGGATTAGAAGAGGAAGGAAGGAAGGAAGGAATGGATGGAAAGAAAGGAACGAAGGAAGGAAAAGGGAAGGGGGAAGGAATTGGGAAGGAAGGGAAAGGAAGGAAGGGATGGATGAGAAGAAGGAAGGAAGGAATGGATGGAATGAAAAGAAGGGAGGAAGGAGGAGGAAAGAATGGATGGGAAGAAAAGGAAAGAAGGGATGGAAAGGAAGGAGAAATAAAAGGAAGGAAAAAAGATGGGAGGAAGGAAGAAAGAAATTGGGAAAATGGAGAGGAACACCCCCACCCCCCCTTCAGTAAGGCGGAGCAACCCTTTTCTAGCTATTGTACCTCAAAGGTATTTCATGCATTTTCATTATTTCATCCTGTCTTTTTTGTGCCCGATTCTCTTGATCTTCTGCCTCCAGGTCCGTCTTTACGATCCCAGCTGCCCCCAGCGCCGTCCCGTTTTGGAGGTGACCTTTGGCGAGTACCCACTTACATCCCTCTCGCTCACCTCCGATGCCAAGTGAGTCTCCCTTCTCTACCTGAAATGGGGCTTTTGGAGAAGTTCAGCGCTACGAATAGGGGCACCTGTTTCTCGTGGAATTAGGACTCAGCTTGTCGATCAGATGGTCGGCAGTTTGGCGGGTCGAATCCCGAGTGCCACGTAACAGAGTGAGCGCCTGTTACTCGTCCCAGCTTCTGCCAACCTAGCAGTTCGAAAGCACATAAAAATGCAAGTAGAAAAATAGGGACCGCTACGGTGGAAAGTTAACAGCGTTCCGTGCACCTTTGGCGTCTAGTCATGCCGGCCACATGACCACGGAGACGTCCTTGGACAAGCGCTGGCTCTTCGGCTTTGAAACGGAGATGAGCACCGGCCCCTAGAGTCGGAAACGACTAGCACGCGTGTGCGGGGGAACCTTTACCTTTACCTTTTTATAAAAAAACAATAAGACAATATGAATGAAGAATCTGCCAGTAAAAGAGGGAAAAAAAAGATTTTTCTAAAAAACACAATGCAAAAGATAAGAGGCGGAGAGTTATCCCTGTGGGATTTCAAGCTGAATATATTTGATGCGCACAATATAAATCGATAACAGAACGATGAACAATAAATGATTAAAATATAGAAATTATTTCTCAAGTAGCAATAGGATTCTAGGGGGGAAAGAAAACACTCAAGTCACAGATGAGGTACAAGAGCTTATATTATTAAAATCCAAGCATGGTTTCCAGTTAGAATTAAATTCTGTATCCAACGCAAGAAGTTGTTCTGGATGTTGAAAGGTGCCTCTACAGTTTAATTAGCTTGTCTTCCAAAGAAGGAATCAAATACTGTATTATTTTTTTAATAAAAAGCATACAGTATACAAGATCTAGCCACTCTGATTTTTAGTATGGAAGGAACCATTTGCCTCCTTGGTGATTTTCTATTGCAAAGCAAGATTTTAAACATATAAACTCTATAATTTTTTTTCCCCCAGTGCTGTTGTTGTTGGCAGTTCCCATGGAGACGTCGCACTTATAGATCTACGGCAAGGTACAACTGGAAAAGAAGGAAAAGTATTTACTTCAAAAGAGAATTTGAAATACATACTAGGCCTTAGTAGAAAGCAGACTCTGTTTTTCTATTCCCGATTCCCACGGAGTTTTCTTTAACGAGATTGATTTAAGAACAAATGGATGACATGACAACTATACTGTTTCACTTTGAGATTAGAGTGGTTTTAGGCCCGGATGTGGGTTATGCTATTCTTATTTTGGTGTAGTGCCTGGGTTGTTTATTTTGTATATTATACTTTCGATTCTAATCCTTTGTGTGTTGCTCAGAGTCCCTGCTGTGAGGTAGGCACCACCATGATCAGGGGACTGGAGGCTAAAACCTACAAGGAACGGCGGCTGGAATTGGGGATGTCTAGTTTAATGAAGAGAAGGATGAGGGGGGACAGCATAGCAGTCTTCCAATATCTCAGGGGCTGCCCCAAAGAAGAGGGAGTCAAGCTATTCTCCAAAGCGCCCGAAGGCAGGACAAGAAGCAACGGATGGAAACTAATCAAGGAGAGAAGCAACCTAGAACTAAGGAGAAATTTCCTGAGAATAATAAATTGCTTCTAGAATTTGTGGCTGCCCATCGCTGGAGGTTTTAAGAAGAGATTGTACAACCATTTGTCTGAAATGGTCTAGGGTTTCCTGCCTGAGCAAGGGGTTGGACTAGATGACCTCCAAGGTCCCCTCCAACTTTATTATTACTATTAGTACTACTACTGTTGTTGTTGTTGTTGTTGTTGTTGTTGTTGTTGTTGTTATTATTATTATTATTATTATTATTATTATTATTATTATTATTATTATTATTATTATTATTATTTTGGTGGAAGAGGTCATTCTGGCAACTTAACCCCAGGGGAACTCTCTGCCACAGGGCGTTTGCTGAAGTGCCTCAAGGGTTTCGCTGGGAGCGTCCGCGCCCTCCGGTGTCACCCTACGCTGCCGGTGGTCGCCTCGTGTGGATTGGACCGTTTCCTTCGGTTGCACAATCTCCACAGCCAGCGTTTAGAACATAAGGTAGAAGGCCCCGTCCTGAGAATTGGGGATTTGGGTACACAATCTGGAGCTTTGGGGAACACACTGAAGGAAAGGCTGTGTGAGCTGGAGGTTGCTCGACTTTAACCAGGTTGAGTCTGGATTGCCAGGAAAGCTGGACGCGGGTTGTCCAAGATGCAGTCCTCGACTTACGACAGTTCCGTTTCGTGACGGTTTGAAGCTACAACAGGACGGAAAGAAAGCAGCTGTTTTTCACACAACGGCTGCAGCATTCCCCTAGTCATGTGATCACAATTTTGGACGTTGGCAGCCGCATCAGGACAATTCCAGCGTCCCCTTTTTGCGATTTTCCGACAAGACCCACTTAACAGCCGTGTGACCAACTTAACAACTGTGGTGGTTCACTTAACAAAAGCGGCGAGGAAAGTTGTAAAATGGGGCCAGCGTTTCACTTAGCAACATAAGCTTTGGGCTCTTATTGCGGTCGTAAGTCAAGGAGTAGCGGCCCGCCGAGTAGCAATGTTGAACACGAAATGTTCACCTTTATTTGAAAGTCCTATGTGGACCGATAAAAAAAAAACGCCTCTTGGGAAATTTTCAAAACTCTGGGGAACCTTCATTCTTTGCTAGTCTTAAAGTCAGCCAGGCTGATTTTGTCTCGCGGAAAACCAAATCTCAGATCTACACTCGGGAGAATTGAAATGCAAAATCCCACAGCAGGAGCAGCCGATTAAAAATTATTCTGTTTTGGTTTCCCCCGCCCTTCCTCGGGTGTCAATCACCCTTTCCCCCATATGGGCCAACTGTGGAGCGGCATGCTCCACGAAGGTTTTCGTGATTTTCTTTTTTAAAAAAAATGTCTTTACTGAGTCTATATCGATTGCAGGTTTATCTAAAATCCCGGCTGAACTGCCTCTTGCTGACCACCCGGGAAAAATGGGAGGTAAGTAGTCATAACCAGGGTGTGTGTTTTCTGTGTGTGGGTGTGCGGCTGTCATAAGTTTGAAAATGGTCTGTAAGTGGCTTTGGAGGAGTTCAGTGTAACTTTGAGCAGAGATAGATAGATACAGCAGATAGATAGATAGATAGATAGATAGATAGATAGATAGATAGATAGATAGATAGATAGATAGATAGATCGAGCTGCATTATCCACCCACAATCAACCAGTGAGTTTTACGGGAGATTGACAGCCCGTTTTTCTCTGTCTTGCAGAGCGAGGACCTTGAGCCATCCGTTAACCTCCTGGACGAGGTGAAAGAAGAAGAAGACGAATTATGGAACTCCATGGAAGTGGTGGCTTCCAAGCGGAAAGTCGATGAAGGTCTTGGCGCCAGGACGGAGGGTCCCAAACCCTCCAAGGACACGGCCGTGAAAAAGCAGAAGAAAACGAAAAAGGCTAAATTATGTTCGCGGTGAGAGATACAGCCTCTACCTCTTTCATACAGAGCTGGCAAACTCTCATCTTGCGGGTTCCTTAAGGCAGGGGTCCCCAACACACACACACCCGGGCCATGGATCGGACCCCGTTCCGTGGCATGCCAGCAACCGGTCCGCACAAGCAAGCGAAGCCCCCATCTTGTGAGATGTAGGCAGCGTGCAAAACTGCAACCCCTCCGGTCCACGGGGAAAGGAATCTCTCTCCACAGAACCGGTCCCTGGTGCCCAAAAAGTTGGGGGCCGCTGCCTTAAGGGACTGCCAGGCCTGGCTGAAACGTGGTCCCTTAGGCAAGAAAAACACTCTCGACTCTATTGTAGTGGAACAAGGTTACTCTTACTAAAGCCAAGTGGTTTTACAGTAAGCAAAGCCAGAACTATGAGTTTGAACACAAAAATCCCCTAGTTAGCGTTCTCTTCTCTAGTCCACCCCCTCCCCCCCATTACCGCCCCACCATCCAGTCACATTCAGAGAGGATGTTTGGAATGGGAATAGAAGAATAGAATAGAAGAATAGAATAGAATAGAATAGAATAGAATAGAAAATATGGAATAGAATAGAATAGAATAGAATAATAGAATAGAATAGAATAGAATAGAATAGAATAGAAAAGAAAATATGGAATAGAATAGAATAGAATAGAATAGAATAGAATAGAATAATAGAATAGAATAGAATAATAGAATAGAATAGAATAGAATAGAATAGAATAGAATAGAATAGAATAGAATAATAGAATAAAATAATAGAATAGAATAGAATAATAGAATAGGAATACAGAATAGAATAGAATAGAATAGAATAGAATTACAGAATGGAATGGAATAAGGAAATCCGCTGGTTGAGGAATTCTGGCAGTTGAAGTCCACAAGTCATAAAAGGGCCACGTTTGAAGACCACCACCATCACCCGCTATAAAACCTCGAACAGGATAAAACATTAACATTAAAATCACCCCTCTTTCCAAACTCGCCTTCCACCTGCTCCTTCACACGACCTTCTACTCACCCACCCAGGAAATGGGAAGGTTTGGGGTTTTTTTTCCAAAATTGAGCCTGATTTTTTTTTAGCTCTTCCCCCCCCCCCCCCGCCCGCCGTTTGTTGCAAATGAAAGTTCGTTTAATTATTGCGGGAAGACGGGGATCTGCCGGGCGTCGCGTTTGGAGGGGGCGATCCCCGCGATCTAGTGTGCACGGATGGATCAAGGTGCGTTGCGGGGGGGGGGGGGAGCGCTGCGCTGTGACCGCACAAAGCCCCCAGGGCGTTGGAGGCGGCGCCAGCGGCGCCGAGTCCCTTGCTGGGGATGGGGGCGCGGCCCCCCATCCAGACGCCGCGGCGGGCGATGGGCTGCGTGGAATCCAAGGAACGGCCTTCTGACGTGAGAGGAGACACGGGTCAGCGTCGCAGAGCCTCGACTTCGGCGGTGGAGGAGGAAAAAAGTTGAGCGGCTGTCTGTGCGGTGGAGGGCTTCCCCCACTAGCCGTAGGGAATCCCCGCGGGGGATTCCGCTCCACGTGGGTGGGCGGGGCTTCCCGACGGAACGTTCGGGGAGGGGCGGGGCTCTCGGGGAGAGGGCGGGGCTTGCACAGCTGGCTGGAAGTTGCGCCCACCCCCCTTCCCCCAAGATCCGTCACTGTCAGGGATGCGACGGCATTTCTGTGCCTGCCTTTCTTCAAATGGGTCGTGGGAATGTGTTCCCCCAACCTGGGTCTTCTAGCACATTTGAAATGAGTGTCCAAAAGGGGAAGAGTGAGCTGGGAAATTTTCCTCTTGAAGCTTGGGCATTTCAGTTAGAATAGAGCTGCAAGGGACCTTAGAGGTCTTCTAGTCCAACCCTCTGCTCCAGCAGCAGACCCTGTACCATTCCAGATAGGTGGCTGCCCAGTCTCTTGTTAAAAGCCCCCCACTGTTGTCGCACCCGTAACCTCTGGTGGCAAGCGGTTCCACTGGTTAATGGTCCTTGCTGTTAGCAAGTTTCTCCTTAATTCCAGGTTGTTACTCTCCTTCATTGGCTTCCATGAATTGTTTCTTGGCCTTGTCTTTGACAAGAGCACCAAGAGATGAAAGAATTTATTAAAATGTAAAAAGAAATGATTAAAGTTTATTAAAAAAATGTTATGAAGCATTTATTAAAATAATAGGATTCGTAAAATTAAAGAATTAATTCAGAGGAGGTTAGGAGTGTACCTTTTTGTATATATTGTGTATATTGCTAGTCCACGTACGATATGCCATATGCTAAATAAATGTCACAACCCCTTTTATGTGTGTAACCTCAATTTTCTTGTCTGATGCCTTTTGTAGCCCAGTGCCTACAAACCGCAATAGGTCTTGCAATTGTCTGCTTGATTTCCACTGTTATGGACTAGACCCCCTTTTTCAACGTTTAATCTGTGCAAAATGCGCAATTTACCAAACTAAAAACTTAACCCAGTTTTTTCAATCCTGATTTCTGGTTCAGCTGCCAGCGAAGCAAAGTCTGTTCAATCCATTGATCTCTTCCTAAATTGGGATTCGATCTTCCTGTTCTTCTCTCGTCTTGCCAGGAAAAAAGAAGAAAAAAATCAGCATACAGAAAAAATCGAATGAGCAGAATAAAAGGGCGGAGGTGGAGAAGCCAGGCTTAATCTCAAGATCAGAAAGTGCCAAAGTCACCGTGATTTGGAGACGTTGGTCCTTCTTTAACGGCACCCACGAATCCTGTCACAAGCGCCTGGAAGGAGAAGCAGCTGGACCCAGTGGAAGACTTGCTCAAGCCTCCCAGATCAGTAACTTCAGTACCGAGGTAGTGGTGCGACCGCTGGACAGATGAGATAGCTAGTGTTACGGCAACTCGGTCCCAACGCACCAGAAGTTGTACAGCTATGGGAAATAAACATTCATTATCACGTATGTTTCCTATGAAATTCTAGGTTGTGCGCGTGTTGCAAAGGAAATGCTCAGAAAATGGATTTGTCAGGTCTGAAAGGATGGTTTCATTCAGTGTTTTTCAAGCACAGGAACTTTAAGAGGGCTGGACTTCAACTCCCAGAATTCCCCAGCCAGCTTGCACGGAGATGGGTGGACCTCAACTCCCAGAATTCCCCAGCCAGCATGGTCACGGATGAGAATTCTGGGAGTGGACATCCACAATCCTAGAAGGTGTCTGCATGCATTGGATTGCAACTCCCATCGTCCCCAGCCAACCTTGTGTAGATGTGGGAAAGAAGAAAAATGAACTTTTGATTGGCTGAAAATCCCCTTTTTGCAATTTTGCCTATCTTGATATCAAGGTCTCAGGACCGTGGTTATTTCCAGCATACGGACTTCAACTCCCAGAATTCCTGAGCCAGAGTGGCCTGGCTGAGGAATTCTGGGAGTTGAAGTCCAGAAGTCATAAAAGGGCCAAGTTTAAAGATCTCTTTCCCCGCCCCCCCCCCCGCCTACGCTAAAGTAAGGTTGAGAAAAAGGCACTAGGCCCTGTTTGCTTTAGTTGCCTAGCAACCACGGCGGAGCGTAATCCCTCCCCTGCCTTTCCATCGGCGCCTCTAAGGTCGCCTAGCAACAATCCTCCCTCCCTTTCCTTCCCCTCCACGTCAGGAGTCCGCCGAGCGACAGGAAGCCGCGCTGGAATGGGGGGCGTGGCCGGGGGACGCCGTGCGTGGCGTCGTGCGCCTGACGCCACCCGCTGAGGGGGTACGTGGCAGTGACGTCGCGGCCCGCCCTCTTTTCGCCTTGTTTGGCTGGTCGGTGCGGAGGCCGGTGTTCGCAGCCGAGCCGCCCAGCGACGCCGAGAGCCGCCCCGGGTCCTCGCGACAGGTGAGTGCCGGGCGGGGAAGGGGTGTCCCCTCGGGGTGTCCCCTCGTAAAGGTCCCCCCTCCCTTCGAGTCTCCCCTCCCGCCTCCCCTCCCCTTTTCCTGTTGGTGTCCCCTCGAAAGGGCTCCCCCTTCCCGGCGCCTCCGCCTGCAGGGTGCCCCCCTCCTGTGGGGTCCCCCTTGGCCGCCTGCTCCTGCCCGTTTTCCCTGGGCTGATGTCCCTGAGCCACTTGAACTACACCTCCCATCCTCCCCAGCCTGCTGGGTGAGTAATGCCCCCCAACCCCCGTAAACTACGTCTCCCATCCTCCTCGGCCTGGTGGGTAAGGAGAGTAGATGTCCCTGAGCCACTTGAACTACACCTCCCATCCTCCCCAGCCTGCTGGGTGAGTAATGCCCCCCAACCCCCGTAAACTACGTCTCCCATCCTCCTCGGCCTGGTGGGTAAGGAGAGTAGATGTCCCTGAGCCAATTGAATTACACCTCCCATCCTCCCCAGCCTGGTGGGGTGAGGGGGAGTAGATGGCCCCAATCCCCTTAAACTACACCTCCCATCCTCCTCGGCCTGGTGGGTGAGGGGAGTAGATGCCCCCCAATCCCCTTAAACTGCGTCTCCCATCCTCCCCAGCCTGGTAGGGTGAGGAGAGTAGATGTCCCTGAGCCAATTGAATTACACATCCCATCCTCCCCAGCCTGGTGGGGTGAGGGGGAGTAGATGGCCCCCAATCCCCTTAAACTACATCTCCCATCCTCCCCAGCCTGGTGGGATGAGAGGAGTAGATGTCCCTGAGCCACTTGAATTATACCTCCCATCCTCCCCAGCCTGGTGGGATGAAGGGGAGTAGATGCCCTCCAATCCCCTTAAACTACATCTCCCATCCTCCCCAGCCTGGTGGGATGAGAGGAGTAGATGTCCCTGAGGCAATTGAATTACCCCTAAGTTTGAAGACCCCTGGTATGTCGCTTCCAGCCTACTTCCCAGGAAAAATGGTAGGAGAGGGTGCTGTGTGTGCCTCTTTATGCTCCTGAAAGGAGGAATTGAAATCTCATAACTTAAGCAAAAAGTTCAAGCTGCAAATACGGGAGAGCAACGGCAAAGGCTGGGGCAGATATTCAAAGAAAGAAAGATAAATAAACACTGACTGCAGTTCCGCCATATCTGCGTTGGCGTCTTTTCGGGGCGACGGCGAGGATATTCTGATCCAGCTCTCTCCCGCCTGATTAGACGTGCTTGCATTACGATTCCCATCATCCCCAGCCTGCGTGGCCACAGATTAGGGAAACTCGGATCAGATTCATTTTATGACGCTTGATAAGTAAGGCAGGGGGGAAAAAAGAACTCGGATTTGTCCGAGAAACAAGTTTCCCCTGAATATTAGAATAGCTGACTTAGGTCGTTTCAGCTGTGACTTAAGAGAAGTTTCACTTGGTTAGGAAGTTCAGAGTTGTTGTGGCTTATTGTTGGTTTCCTGTTGGTTTTCAGTCTGGGTTGTTATTTCGAAAAGACCCTCCACGCTTGTCGTGTCTTTCATTTTTCGTTTTGTTTCAGCTCCGTGTTCCAAGCTTTCACGTGCACGAATTTAAAAGGTTCCCTTCTTCTTTTCTTTTGCTTTTGCTTTTAGCAATGGAAAACAAAAGCAATTTAGTTCTATTTGAAAATATAGCAACGTGCAACATTAGAAACAAAAAGATCCTGCCGAAAGAAAGAGAGAATAAAAAAAACCCTAAAACTAATAACTAAACAACTAAAACAAAAAAAGAGGAACAAAGTCATGCAGGAGAAATATTTACAAATAGGTATACGTATATTGAAGGGACGCGGTGGCTCAGTGAGCTTGTCGATCAGACGGTCGCAGTTTGGCGGGTCGAATCCCGAGTGCCGCGTAGCAGAGCGAGCGCCTGTTACTCGTCCCAGCTTCTGCCAACCTAGCAGTTTGAAAGCACGTAAAAATGCAAGTAGAAAAATAGGGACCACTACAGTGGGAAAGGTAACAGCGTTCCGTGCGCCTTTGGCGTCCAGTCATGCCGACCACGTGACCACGGAGACGTCCTCGGACAAGCGCTGGCTCTTCGGCTTTGAAACGGAGATGAGCACCGGCCCCTAGAGTCGGAAACGACTAGCATGCACGTTCAGGAGAAACCTTTACCTTTACCTTATACGTATATTAAAGTGGTCACCGTATATCATGGGAATCCTTCACACCTAATCTGTATTGATAAGTGAAAAGCAACTGACTTTAACAACTGGTCCTCGTCCTACGTTGCACGTCCCTGCGGTCACAGGATCAAAATCCGGACACTTCCAACCGGCACGTATTTACCAACCTGGAACTAAGGGGGAATTTCTTGACAGAACAATCAGTTGCTTCCAGATTTTCTGGGTGCTCTTCACTGAGGTTTTAAGAAGAGATTGGACAAGTATTTGTCTGAAATGGGATAGGGTTTCCTGCCTGAGCAGGGGGTTGGACTAGACGACCTCCAAGGTCCCTTCCAACTCTCCTGTTCTCTAATTCTTTTTTTTAATTTAGACTATGAGTTTTTATAGGGTTAGGAATAAGGTGGGGTTGGGGTTAGGGTTGGGATTTGGGTTAGGGTTGGGGGGGTTGGGGTTTTTCCAAATAACATTTCCCATATTTTCCATTCCACGCAGCATTAACCTTGTGAACTCTCAAGTTTCCTTCTCCCGTTATATATTTAAGATGGACAGTATTTAATATTTTATGTATAGGGGTGTGGGTCTATACATATACGTATATAGTCTGGTAAGGTGTGTGTCATGTACGTGTTCCACTTTGAGAACGGGCCACTAAATTTCATTTTTGAGGTGTGCCATTGTGCCCACAGTAAAGAAAAAAATGACCATAAAGGTTATCTTCTCTTATTTAGCAAACAGCATAATGTCTGAGTTCATGTGTTTAACAAACAATAATAGGTACAGTTAATTATCATGAACAATATGTTAATCACTCAATAGCCTTCCTGCTAATATAGATTCAAAATTACGTATCTTCTCTCATTCTGTACCCCTTCCTCCTCCTCCTTACAGCCACAGGTTATGAGCCTCCATGAATACGAGGAAACGTCACGGCTCCCGAAACACTGAACAAGGCGTTTACCTGGGGCCGTCCCAGACACAAGCTTTCTCTCCGCTTGGTGCCCCTCCCGCTGCGGCTTCTGCTGCCACGGGTGCCCCCGTCAGCCCTCCTCAACCTCACTGGGACGCCATGTCGTGTCAGGACCGCACCCTGGAGTTCCGCTCGGCCTGCAAGTCCTTGCAAAGCAGAGAAGTGAGTGCCCGGGGGAGGAAGACCACAACGCTTGACGCACCTTTGATCTCTTTGAACCTCAAAGCCCAGGGCGAGATTGCTGTCGTAGGATGCAGCACCTTTAAGAAAGCTTGGGGTTGACTGATTGACTTCCTTCCTTCCTTCCTTCCTTCCTTCCTTCCTTCCTTCCTTCCTTCCTTCCTTCCTTCCTTCCTTCCTTCCTTCCTTCCTTCCTTCCTTCCCGATAGCTAGAATGCAGTCTTGCAGGCTAACTCTGCTGACTGTCAGGAGTTCGATCCTGACCGGCCCAGAGTTGACCTCAGCCTTCCCTCTTCCCGAGGTCGGTAAAAAACAAGGACCCACGTTTTGGGGGTCAGAGGATGACTCTGTAAACCGCTAAAGAGAGAGCTGTGAAGCCCTGTGTAGCGGTATATAAGCCTAAGAGCTATTGCCCCCCCCACCCCCAAACATGGTTCGTAACCCCTCTCTGCCCCCACGCAAAACAGACTGAAACCTGGCTAAGCTTTGCCTGCAGAAATTCACCCTCCCAAGGCTGATGGCCTGGCCCTGAGCATCTTCAAGGCCTCTTCGCCCTTTTGCCCCCCTCCCAACAAAACTTTCACGCTGTGAAATCAGGATTGCCTGCAAGGAAACTGAGATATTCTACCCTAGTTTCTTTCCAAGGACTTGTTCTGCAACCTGCCCAGGAAGTGGGTATCCGGCTCTTCCCCTCAATCCCCACAGTCTTACGCAGAAGAAGTCAGAAGCAATGGAGCTTCCCATTTTCCAGTAACTGACTTTACAGATTGCTTTTGGGTTTTTTGTTCCCCCGTCCCCCGGTGCCCAAACTTTCAGCTTTGCCCTTCGGATGATCCTCTGTGAAATTGGCTGGCTGGCAGGAAGAAACCGCTGGGTTCCTCCCGCGGCGGTTGAGACCTTGAAAGACAGGAAGTGGTTGTTGGGATCCTGCCCAGCGCAGGAAAATGCGCGCCCTACATTAGCCTTTTCGCCACCCTCGGAAAAAAGGGAGGATAGGTTGACTTTGGTTTCCGAGGGGATAAAACAGCAATTTTCTCTCTCTGCTTTTCTGTTTCCAGAACGGGCTTCACGTGAACAAGCCGGCGCAGAGTGGAGCCATCCGGCAAAGAAGTGAATTTACTCTCATGGCCAAGTAAGCACGCTGGGCCAGTCAGGGTGACTGTTAAGTCAAGGTGGGCAGGGTGGAGCCGCCGGTGAACGCCTTGCAGCCATAGACCGTTCGAAGTTGCAACGACGCTGGGGAAAAAAGGGACTTATGGCTGTTTTTCACACTTACGACCGTTGCAGCATTCCCCGCCCCTCCCCAGGGTCATGTGATCCAAATTCAGACACTTAGCCACCGGTTCACATTTACGACGGTCGCAGCGTCTCGGGCTCACGCGATCCCCTTTTGCTGCCTTCCGACAAGCAGAGTTAATGGGATGCACTTCAGAACCAGGTTACTAAGTTAACTTCAGTGCTTCGTTCAGCAACTGTAAGAAGGAAGGGTTGTAAATTGGGGGGGGGGCAAAGCTGACTTAACAAATGTCTCATTTAACAACGGAAATTTGGGGCTCCGTTGTGGCGGTACGGACGGGAACTACCGGTATTAAGTGTGAGTTATGATCAAACGTACGGGGAGACCTTAATGAACGACTCGTAACTTTCCCGAGCATTTGAAGTTACAGTGTCCTCCTATCTACTTATTTATTTATTTTATTTATTTATTTTTAACCTTTTTTTCAGATTTACGTTGGCTAGGTTCACAATTTCGCTTTTTGGGCACTTAGCCGATTGCAGCATCCCAGTCAGATGGCATTGTGGATTTTATTTTATTTTTTTCATTTATTCCTTCACTTTATTTATGCATGCTGGTTACCAGGATTTCATTCCTGTTTCTGGCAAAATCTTGGCCGGTTGCAGCATCCCAACTTGGTGACACTGTGGATTTTTATTTAGTTGTTTGTTTTTGCCAGTTACCGGGATTTTTCTGGCAAAAAAAAAACCACAAAAAAAAAACCCCACCCTCCAATTGTGGAAAAGAATTTTCCTTGACGACTACATTTGCTTAACTGTCGCTACCAGGAAAAAAAAAGCCATAAAATCGGGTCTGCTCGTGTAATTCCTCGACTTCATGACTGCGACAACTTAACAGCCGTAATACTGGCCTCAATTACCCTTGTAAATTAAGGACCCCCTGCGCTTCGGGAGTGATTGTCGAAGCTGATTCAGCACAGGAAAGCAATATTATTATTATTAATTATTATTATTAATTTTATTTGTATACCGCCCTTCTCCCGGAGGACTCAGGGCGGTGAATATTGTCTTGTCGATTCGGTGGTTGTCGTTTTTTTGACGTCCCCCCCCCCCCGTCTCTTCGTTGTTCTCAGGCGCATCGGGAAGGATCTCAGCAACACCTTTGCCAAGCTGGAAAAGCTAACGATTTGTGAGTATCTTGGGATTTTTGTGCTGCCTAGAAAACTCTGCGACTCCTCGTAATTGGGAGGTGTGTGTGAGAGAGAGAGAGAGAGACGTCCGCTAAAATTAACGGAAAGCGGGAAAAGGGATGAGAAAGCGGGCAGCTGTCTAGGAACAGAACATTTGCAGCTCGGGGTTTTGGTCCTCAGTACTCTTCTGAGCTTGGTTGGGGTTTTTGTTTTTTTTTTGCAGACGTTTCATTACCCAGCTAGGGAATGTCGTCAGGCTAGAAGGGAGTGAAGTTCGTGGTGTGTAGGAGGAGAATGGGTGGAGGAGGAGGAGGACTGTGGGGTGCTTGGTGCACTCTGAGCTTGGTGGTTTTCTTGCAGACGTTTCGTGACCCTGATAGGTAACATTCCCAGGGCTAGAAAAAGAGGGGTTTATGGGGAGGAAGAGGAAGAAGAGTGTGGGGGTGTTCTCTGAGCTTGGTTGTGTTCTTGCAGACGTTTCATGACCCCACTAGGTGATGCCATCAGTGACGGAAGGGCGTGGGGGTTTGTGGAAAGGATTGGGAGAGGAGGACTGCGGGATCCTTGGTGCTCTCTGAGCTTGGTGGTTTTCTGGCAGACATTTCATGACCCTACTAGGTCACATCACCGGGGCTAAGAAGGGAGAGGGGTTTCTGGAGAGGAAGAAGAGGAAGAGGGAAGGGAGGGAGGGAGGGGAAGAGGGAAAGGGAGGGAGGAGGAGAAAGGGAAGGAAGGAAGGAGGAAGGAAGGAAAGGGAGATGTAAGGGAGAGGGCAGAGGGGCTCGGTGTGTTTGCTAGGGGATACCGGGAGGGCAGGTAAAAGAACAAAATAATAACCCTGTTTCTGACTCTTTGCATGTTTAGTGGCCAAACGGAAATCGCTTTTCGACGACAAGGCCGTGGAGATAGAGGAGCTGACTTACATCATCAAGCAGGTAAGGAAGGCAGAAGGACGGAGCACGCCGGGGGGCGGGAGGGGGGGGGAAAGGACGACAAACGGCCGCTCTCGTCCGGCCCTCCTCCCTCATTCCCTCAGCCCAGTCCCTTCCTTCCTTCCTTCCTCGCAGGATATCAACAGCCTCAACAAACAGATCGCACAACTCCAGGAGTTTGTCAAAGCCAAAGGCAGCCTGTCGGGCAGACACGTGCAAACACACTCCAACACCGTGGTGGTGTCTCTGCAGGTAAGGCTTCAAGGCTGCATGCAGGAAAAGGAAGCAAGGCCCTTTTATAGGTTTTTCTCAATTTGGGGAGGGAGCGGCAGGGGGGAGATTTGGGGTTTGGTGGGGGGAGGAAAAGGCTGCAAAATGGGGCGCTTCTTGCAGGGTTGAAATTGTGGTTTGCTTTTTTTTTTCCCCCTGGCGCCGAGGTTTACGGATAATGGAGCATCTAAAACAGGCTTCCTGTAAAAGTGTTCATCCCGGTAGTACGTTCCGCTCGGGGAAGGGCAGCAGCAGTAAGAGGAAAACAACCGTGGGAAGTTTCCTCTTGACCCACGGAGCGTGACAACCCAACTCTGGTTTTTGTCCTAACTCCCTCCTTCTTCCTCCTCCTCCTCCTCCTCCTCGTTCTAGTCGAAGCTGGCTTCCATGTCCAACGATTTCAAGTCCGTTTTGGAGGTGCGGACGGAGGTGAGTTCCTGATCCGCTGCGGCGTTCATGCTTTCCCCTGGGAAAAATGCTGTGGGACAGCGCGGGGGCCCTTTTCGCTTCCTTCAGCTGTCGGGAAGGGAGAGGGGGAAAGAGAGGGAAGGGAAGAGATAGGAAAGGGAGAAAGGCAGGCAGGAGATGGAGGTGGAAGGAAGGCAGGAAGGAGAAATAGGAAGGGGAGGGAGGCAAGAAAGAAGGAAGGAAGGAGATAGAAATGGGAGGAAAGAAGGAGAGAAATGGGAGGGAGGAAGGAAGGAAAGCAAGGAAGGAGAAATAGGAAGGGGAGGGAGGCAGGGAAGGAAGGAAGGAAATAGACATAGAAGGAGGAAGGAAAGAGAAGGGACGGAAGGAGGAAGGAAGGTCAGCAGAAGATGATATATTAATCGATAATTTATATGTAGTGTGAGACAGAGCAGCTGTGTTTATATAGGTATGTAGCTATATAGTGAAATAGAATATAGAGAAAGGGGCAATGATAGCCATGGAACTAGAGGTTCTGGGACAATCAGGATATTAAGCCACAGGCCTGGGGGGTGAGGTGGGGACATAAAAACGTGCCTTTTGACCAGCCCTGCCCCACTGCCATAACAGGAGGCGTCCTTTGTAGATTAAGATGTGCTCACCTCCATTTTGTCTGCCTGCCCCCCCCTAATCCCTTGGCCCTGCCTCGCCCCCCTTCCTCCCCCCAGAATCTTAAGCAGCAGAAAAGTCGGCGAGAACAATTCTCCCGTCCCCCGGTGGCCACCATGCCTCTTTCTGCAAACAACCTAGGTGAGTTCACACACACACACACACACACGAAACACTCAGTCCTCGGGCAGAAATCGGCTGCTGCCCCTGGGATCAAATTGGGGCCGTGAAGGAGGTGGGCAAAAGCTTTGACTGGCCCTGGAAAGAGGGGGGGGGTTTCCGGAGGTGCCGCTTCTGACGCCGCCTCCTTCCGCTGCAGGTTCCAGCGTGCTTCAGGACGAGCGTCGGTACTCGGGAGATGTGGCCATTGACATGGACAATCGGACGAGCCAGCAGTTGCAGCTAATCAATGAGCAGGTGCCTTTGAGAGGGGGAGGTGCAAAGGAGGAAGTGGAATGTTTGTCTGTCTGTCTTTTTATCTATCTCTCTCCCTTTCTATCATGTCTGTCTATCTATCTATCTATCTATCTATCTATCTATCTATCTATCTATCTATATCTATATCCCATCCATCTCTCTATCTATCATATACCTATCATCCATCTATCTATCTATCTATCTATCTATCTATCTGTCTGTCTGTCTATCTATCTATCTACCTACCTACCTACCTACCTAACTTTGTAAATATTATTGCCGGCTTTAAAGGAGACCATATTTAAGCTTTGCAGACTATGCTAAGGTTTCAGAACAACGATTCGGGAAAAGGCCGAGAGAGCTCATCCCTGTTTTAAAAAGGCAGGGACTTTACATTTTCTTCTTTGCAGGATTCGTACATCCAGAGCCGGGCGGACACTATGCAAAACATCGAATCGACCATCGTAGAGCTGGGCTCCATATTTCAGCAACTGGCACACATGGTTAAAGAACAGGAAGAGACGATCCAGAGGTCAGAGGCCCGAGGGAGGGGCTGTGGGTTGTCACGTGCTTCTAAGCCATGGTTTGCTTAGCAGGTGGTCCTCAACTTACGACAGTTCATTCAGTGACCATTCAACGTTAACGGCACTGAAAAAGGGGATTTTGACTGACTCGTATTTATGACGGTTTGCAGTATCCTGGGATGCCCTTTTGCAATCTTCTGACAAGCGAGGTCAAGCGGGAAACCTGATTCATTTAACAACCAGGTTACTAACTTAACCACTGCAGTGAATCACTTAACAACCGTTGTAAAAATGGGACAAAATCCACTTAACCGTCACGCTTAGCAACCACGATTGCAGCAGGAAACGGAAGAGAGGGAACACCTCAGCAGAGCCTTCTCTTTATACAAAGGCTCTTCAAGAGACACAGACCCTGCTGGGTCAATTGCCATAATTTTACATTACATTTTACGTCGTAACGTTACATAAGCCGGTTAGCTGTTCAAGCAATACCTTGACAGGCTGCCATTCTGCCCTTCCTTTAGAATCGATGCCAACGTAGAGGACACCGAGCTGAACGTGGAAGGGGCCCACATGGAAATCCTGAAGTACTTCCAGTCAGTCTCCTCCAACCGGTGGCTGATGGTGAAAATCTTCCTCATTCTCATCGTCTTCTTCATCATCTTCGTGGTCTTCTTGGCCTGACGGAGGAGGGAGCTCGACCTCCCGCCCGCTTCCTCGCCGTCCTTCCTGAGCCGCGATGGACACTGGACACTTCCACGTTTGGCCAAGCCAGCCGGCTACGGAGGGGCAGGGCCTTCCTCGCCTCGAACCCCGTGCCGAAGACCCCTGCCTTCCTCGGCCGACAACGAGGCTACCCCCTGTTGGGACGATGCTGTGAAGGGCCTTGGCGGAGAGCCCTCCTCGTCCGCTGGGACTCGGCCTAGGGAGTGTGTGCGTACTGCTGTGTTTCTCAAGCTGGGCAGCTTGAAGAGGGGTGGACTTCAACTCCCAGAATTCCCCAGCCAGCCATGCTGGCTGGGGAATTCTGGGAGTTGAAGTCCACCCGTCTTCAAGCTGCCCAGCTTGAGCGACATTGGGATAGTGGGACCAGCATCTTCCCTCTTTTTTGTGTACATTTTCCCAACCCCTGATGTGCTAACAAGAAGCCTCTTTATTTTTTTTCCCTTATTTTTAAACAAATATGAGTATCTCAGAATGGAATCCAGCGTCCGCGCCTTCCTCCTTGATTCCCGGCGAGGAGAGCTGGGTTTCCAGGATCAGGACCAGCTGGCCACACACCCCAGGAGGCTGGATTCTCTCCCTCTTTTTAACGTATTTAACACATTTTTTTTCTCTTCCCTTTCTTTCTTTTTTCCCCCCTTCTCTTTTTGCGGAGACGTTTCTCCGACGGGAGTAGAACCAGGCCCCTTTGTCCAGCGTGGGAACCTGGCTGCTCTTTCCCTCCTTGCGAAACGTCCTCCGGAAAGCTGGTTTTGTAGCACGATCGGGCCTCGCTGACCGCATGTGTCTTCTCTAAGCTAAACTGGGATGGCTCGCAGATTGTTGGGAAGGAGCCTCAGTTCTTTGGTCAGTGGACTCCTTTCCTCTTTTCCTCCTTTCCCCCTCCTTTCCTCTTTCTCTTCCTCCTTTCCTCCTCTCCCTCCCCTCCCCTTCCTCCTTTCCCCTTCCTTTCCTCCTCTTCTTCCTCCTCCCCTTCTGTCCTCCCTTTCTCCTTTTCCCTTCCCCTTTTCCCTTCCTCCTTTCCTCCTCTCCCTTCTTCTTCTCTTCCTCCTTTTCTCCTTCCTCCTCCCCTCTTTTTCTTTTCCTCCTTTCCCCCTCCTTTTCTCCTCCTCTTCCTCCTCCCCTTCTGTCTCCTCCCTTTCTCCTTCTCCCTTCCTCCTTTCCTCCTCTCCCTCCCCTCTTCTTCTCTTCCTCCTTTCCTCCTCCCTTTCTGTCTCCTCCTTCCTCCTCTCCTCTCCCCTTTTCCTTTCCTCCTTTCCCCCTCTCCTCCTCTTTCTCCCCCTCCCCCAATCCCCAAGCAGATTTGCCCCCCCTGGTGCAGGAGCAAAGAGCCTGCCCGCCTCCAATGATTAATTCTTACTCAGGCCTGTAGCTTCCGGCCGGGATGGCTGATCCCGAGAAGGTCCGGGGCGCTTAGTTCAGCGGCCTTAGGCGAGGGGGGGCCTTTTCTGCGTGACCCGCTCTCCGCTTCCTTTCCGATTCCACCGTTCTCCTTCCCCTCCGGAGAAAGGAGCGGAGCGGAGAAAGCGTTTCCTTGCTTTCTCAAAACTTGTTTTTTAACACTACTAGAGGAGAATAAAACGCGTTCTTTAAATCTCCTTCCCCTTCCTTTCCCTCCCCCCTTTTTTCTTTTTTCTTTCTTAAAAAAGGAAAAAAAAACACCAAAGCCTACGCTGGAGCTGTGTCATCTCCCTCTTGGCCTAGTTATGGTGGCTGACCCATCACTTCCTTTCCCTCTTTCCCCCCCCCCCTTAAGTAGGGAGCTGGGGTTCTCTTTCCCCTCCACCCACTTTGCAACCTTGGCCCTCAAATGTCCCACCCTTGGCATCTCCTTCCGTTCTGCACAAACACGCTCCTTCCCAGAGGCTGGGCCGGTACCGAGGGGGTGGGTGGGCGGGAGGGAGGGAGGGAGGGAGGGTGGGCGAATCTGTCCGCTGCAGCTGGGTGGCAGGTGGGAACGAGCTGTTTTTAACCCAAACTCTAGCAGCAAAGCGGTCCCAGCTCTTCCTTGTGCGCTGAAAACTATTAAACGAAAAAGCCTACTTTAAACCAACATCCCACCCCTTCTGCGTCTTGTATGCCAGCCTTGATTAGATGCCTCTAACCGTTGACCTCCCACTTTTTTTTTTCCCCCTCTATGGAGAATCTCCCCCATCCAGCCCACGGTTGTCCCAAAAGTGTTTTTTTTTCCAAGACTTCCTTGTTTTTGTTTGAAGATGTTTCGCTTCTCCTCCAAGAAGCTTCCTCCGTTCCGCAGACGCGTTCCACCTACCCAGGGATGCTGCGTGAATCCAGCCTGTGGGATTCATGCAGCTTTGTTTGGGCCTGCAAATCCAGAAGACTATTTAGGATGTGTTAAAACAGGGTTGTGTGTGTGCCGTGCGGTCCCTTCTTTAAGGGTGCAGTGATAGCCACAGCCAAAGTCACAGCTTTAATATATATATATATATGTTTTAAGTTTATGTGTGTGTGTGTGTGTGTATATGTGTGTGTGTGTGTGTGTGTGTGTTTTCTGAGGTTTTCGCGGGTGTTTGTATGTGGATCTTTGGTCATTCGGGTTTTTTCCTGCGTAGAATTGAAGGTGTAGGCGCAACGTTTCGACGGAATCCCATCCGTCATCCTCAGGCTGGTGGAAGAAGAAGGAAGCTGAAGCCACCAGCCTGAGGATAGGGACCACTCCGGTGGGAAGGTAACAGCGCTCTGTGCGCCTTTGGCATCTAGTCATGCCGGCCACATGACCACGGAGACGTCCTCGGACAAGCGCTGGCTCTTCGGCTTTGAAACGGAGATGAGCAGAGAGTCGGAAACGACTAGCACTAGCATGCACGTGCAGGGGAACCTTTACCTTTACTATATATATTTGCAGCCGTTAAGTGATCCGCACAACGATCGTGGCAAAACAGGTCATAAAATCAGGTGTGACTAGAGATATGAAATTTCTGGGAATTTTAAAGCCACGAGGAAAAAAACAACAACACCTTTTCCCCTCCCCTGTTTTTTTCCAGGGGGGGGAAACAGAATTTTGGAAAAATTGAAAAAAAAAAAAAGTTCAGCGTGGAGTAGTTTTACCAATTGCATGAACTGCAGTGTGTATAAAAGTATTGTGCTTGCAATAAAAGAGAGAACCACCCCCTTTTTTCCCTGAAAAGCAAGAAAAAAAAATAGCAAGAAACCATCAACAGCCTGAGAAATCTTTCATTACAGTCTTCGTGTTACAAGCGTTCCTGTCTGAGGAATTCTGGGAGTTGAAGTCCACAAGTCATAAAAGGC
Organism: Vipera berus; assembly: GCF_964194415.1. Classification (NCBI taxonomy): domain Eukaryota; kingdom Metazoa; phylum Chordata; class Lepidosauria; order Squamata; family Viperidae; genus Vipera; species Vipera berus. The sequence goes on along the minus strand of NC_138219.1, from coordinate 6,844,103 downwards.
CAAGTCGGAAGAGTCTATGGTTCCCAAAGCGGCTAGAACGCAGGAGAGCGAGACGCGCCTGCGCGGCCTGCTTCTCGACCGATTTCCCCTCCCCTCTCCGGAAATCCCTCACCGCGCCTGCGCGTTGCCTGCCGCACATGCGCATCGAGCGACGCCTCCTTCTTGCGAGAGGGCGGAGGAGAAAGGCGAGCGGCGGCGGCGGACCCGGGACTCTCCTCTGAGCGCCTCGCCGGCCTTTCCGCTCGGGAGCTCGTGTGGCAGGCAGTCGTTCTCCGAGGTGCCCGCCAGCGGGGCTCCCTTCATGGCCGACGGCGGGAAAGGCGGATACAGCGGTCAGTGGGGGGGCGGGGAGGGCTTGCCAGAAGCGTCCCCCGGCCAGCCCGGCCTACCTCACAGGGTCGTTGTGCGTGGCAGACCCTTGGGAAGGAGGGGCAGCTCCGGGAAGCGGGAGGGGTCGTTGCCTGGGAAACCAAGGAGGGTTATAATGGGGGAGGGGCTCGAGCCCCCCAGAAGCGCCACGTGGTGGGTTCTCTTTCTCTGCCCGGCCTACCTTGCGGGGTTGCTGTGATGGGGGAAGGAAAAAAAACGGGAAGCCCCCGAGTTTCGGGGCTTCCTAAGGGGAAACTGTGTGTGTGAGTCCATATTTATATATATATGTATGTGTATATCTGTGTGTGTGTGTGTGTGTGTGCGTGTATAATAATAATAATACAATAATAATAATAATACACAATAATAATAATACACAATAATAATAGTACACAATAATAATAATAATATAGATATTTAGAGATATAGAGATATAGATACAGATTTATAGAGAGAGATACAGAGGTAGCCGGCCTGGTCTGATGGGTTTGGGGGTTGGGTTTTAATATGGTTTTAACTATTGTATATATTGGGCATAATTATTTAATTGTTTTTTAACTTTTGTACTTTGTATTTAATATTTATTGCCCTGTACACCGCCCTGAGTCCTTCGGGAGAAGGGCGGTATAAAAATCTAATAAATATAAATATATATAAATATAGATAGAGATAGACTTATTACAATTGAAACAGGGTTGGATGGAACAGATTTGCGGGCACCGAAAGGGTGCTGTGTGCAGACCGTCCTCGACTTACAACCGTTTTTTTTAGCGAGCGCTTGAAGTTACAACAGCCCTGGGGGAAAAAGAGACTTCGTCTTTAAGTTAGCAACACCGTTGTTAAGCAAATCTGGCTTCGCCTGTTGACTTGGCTTGTCGGAAGGTCACAGAAGGGGAGTCACGTGTCTGAATCTTCATCACTTGACCATGGGGGAGGGGGGGAGACGCTGCAGTGGCCTTAAACCAGACATGTCAAACACAAGGCCCAGGGGCCAGATCCGGCCCGCGAAGTGGTTTCATGTGGCCCCCGAAGCCATCCTGGAAACAGTGAGGGAACGGTCCCCGCTGCCTTGGCCCTGGCCCAGAGACCCTCCTTCTGCCAGAGACCCCCAGATCTGTCCCACTCCTGCCCAGGCTCCCATAGGCACCCTTGATGCCAATGATGTAGAGCTGGCCATGCCCACCCATTAGGCCATACGCACTCCAGCTGCGCCCACCCAGTAGGCTGCGCCCACCCTGGCCATACCCACCCGGCCCCCCGAGGGCAACCACAATGCTGATGTGGCCCTCAATGAAATTGAGTTTGACACCCCTGCCTTAAACTGTCAAAAATGGTCATAAGTTGCTTTTGTCAGTGCCGTTGTAACTTTGAACAGTCGCTAAGCAAACTTGTAAGTTGCGGAGTAGCTGTATTTGTAATTCCGTGGACCCTCGTCCATTTTGGAGCCTTAACTCAGAGGTCCCCAACTTTTTGGACACCAGGGACCGGTTACATGAATAGAGGGTTTTCCACGGACCGGAGGGTGCGTGGTTTTGTGTGCTGCCTGCATCCCGCGGATGGGGCTTTGCTTGTTTGTGCGGACCGGTTGTTGACATGCCACGGCCCGGTACCAGTCCATGGCCCGGGGGTTGGGGACCCCTGCCTTAACTGACCCAATCCTCATTTCTCCAAACCAATGTTTCTCAACCTTAGCAACAAGCCGGCTGGGGAATTCTGGGAGTCAAAGTCCACCTCGATTAAAGTTGCCACGGTTGCCCTCACTCTGCGGCCTCTTAACACAACTGAACTGTGTCAAGATGGCCCCCCGAGGCTTGGATCTGCTCTCCTTTTTTTTCCAGAACATGACGACCGCGTGGGGGGCAGCAACAGGAACTTTGGGCGGAGGAGAAAGGGCCGTGTCCCCTTCCGAGGAAAAATGTACAGCGAAATGGGCCACCACCAGCGCGGCTGGAACAGTTCTGGCTCCGGCCCTCGTAGCTGGCTTGACGACGACGACGGAGACGTTCTCATGAGCGATGCGCACGAAATGCTCCGGACACGCTAGTGAGGAACAGCTTCTCTTGGATAGTCGATGATGATGATGATGTTGATACATTTTTAGGAGATACCTGGTTGATAGCTAAGATGCTGGCAGCAACCTGTGTCAACCATTAGTGCCAGTCAATTTGAGTGTTTAGTTGACTGAGTTTCATGTTTTATGAATAAAAGTTTTATATAATAATAATAATAGGAATAAGGGACGCGGTGGCTCAGTGGGTTAGGACGCTGAGCTTGTCGATCGGAAGGTCGGCAGTTTGGCGGGTTGAATCCCGAGTGCCGCGTAACAGAGTGAGCGCCTGTTACTCGTCCCAGCTTCTGCCAACCTAGCAGTTCGAAAGCACGTCAAAATGCAAGTAGAAAAATAGGGACCACTACGGTGGGAAGGTAACGGCGTTCCGTGCGCCTTTGGCATCTAGTCATGCCGGCCACATGACCACGGAGACGTCCTCGGACAAACGCTGGCTTTTCGGCTTTGAAACGGAGATGAGCACCGGCCCCTAGAGTTGGAAACGACTAGCACGCATGTGCGGGGGAACCTTTACCTTTACCTTTATCTTTATCTAACTCCCTTTCTATCATTTATCTCTATCTGTCCATATCTATCTATCTATCTATCTATCTATCTATCTATCTATCTATCTATCTATCTATCTATCTATCTATCTAATCGATCGTCTGTGACATTTCTACTGATCTGAATTTCATCCCAGGCAAACGAATTCAATTGTGCTCCATAGTAAAAAAAATGTTTCTTGACCTCTTTAGTTCTCCTTATGGATCACGTCCTCACCGGCCAGATCGAGGGACCCCAAGCCTTATGAACACCATCGTGAGGCGGAATCTGAATATTGGAGACCGTGCTCCTGCTCACAAGGGGTCAGTCAGCAAGAAGACCTGGTTCAAGATTACGGTGAGCCACAGCGCAGGAGAGCAGGCATTTGGGCGTTCAGAAGGACCGTGGTGCAATGGAGGAGATCCATTGTGCTCAGGATATTCCTCCAGTTTTGACTGAGCCACTTCTGGCTTTTTCAGGAACATCTTCCTTCCTTCCTTCCTTCCCTGGCCCTCTTCTCATCTCTTTGAGTCTTAATTGTCCTCACAGGCTTGCAGTTTTCCTTATTATGAATTTCTGTCGGTACTGAAGAAAGCCGGTTGGGTCTGGCTAGCTCAGGCACAAGGCTAGAAACCAGGAGGCAGCGGGTTCCAGTCCCGCCTCAGGCGCAAAAGCCTGCTGGGTGACTTTTGGCCATTTTCCTCCCTCTCAGCCCAACTCACCTTGTAGGGTTTACTGTTGTGGGGGAAATAGAGGGGGAGCCTTAGGCATTAGGTGTGTTTTCACTTCCCTTTATAAAAATAATAAAGGTGTGATTAAAAAAAATCGAATAAATACATTCTGGAAGAGTTGAGATTTAAAATGTTTGCCAAAAATCCTTCGAATAAAAAGAAAAAGGGAATGGAGGGGCTGCAGAAAGAAAATGGTGTGGTATTCTCTTAATAGATTAGTGGGTAGGTAGGTAGACAGACAGACAGATAGATAGATATAACAGATAGAGATATATAGACAGACAGATATATAGACAGAGAAATAGAGATATATAGGCAGACAGAGATATACAGACAGATAGATAGAGACAGATAGATAGATAAAGAGATAGAGATATAGAGATAGATATATGTAGATACTTAGAGGAATCTGCCAGTCAGGATTCAAAAGGAAAGTGAAAAAGCTTTGATGACAGCTGTAGGAAGACAGCCTTTTTCCCCCTCCATCTGCCAGGCTGTGGGGCATTTACCCAGAGCCCTTTTAGTGTTAACAGCTTGTACACCTGTTGCCTTAAAGGGCTGCTAGGCAGCAGCAGGTGAGAGAGAGAGAGAGACAGAATCTGCTGCTCAATTGTGCTTTAGCAATCCTGATTTTTTTAATTATTTTTTTTTTGAGTGGCTCGTGTGCTTCCTTGTCAGATTCCTTACGGAAGAAAATACGAAAAGAGTTGGTTGATGAACGCAATCCGAGAAATTTGCAGCGTTCCCTTTGACCCCGTTGAGGTAAGTCAGCCCTCCTGATCCCTCGAAACTCTACAGGTGGTCCTCGACTTAAAACGGTTCGTTTAGTGACTCTTCGAAGTTAACAACAGCCCTGGAAAAAAAGGGGACTTAGCGACTATTTCACGCTTGATGACCATTGCAGCATCCCCGGGGTCAAGTGATCAAAATTCGGACGCTTGGCAACTGACTCGTGTTTATGACGGTTGCAGCTTCCCCGGGGGTGTGTGTGTTCGCGTGACCCCCTTTTGCGGCCTTTTGATCCGCAAAGTCTATGTCGCTTAACGACCGTGTTACTGACTTAACAGCTGCAGTGATTCACTTAACAGCTTTTGCAAGAAAGGTCGTAAAACGGGGCAAAGGTTTCCCCAAACTGTCTTAGCAATATCAACTTTAGGCTTGATTGTGGTCGTAAGTCGAGGACTACCTGCAGAGTGTGTAGGATCTCTTGACTCGATACAAGAGGGTTTTCGAACGGCTAACCTATGGGTAGTCCCCGTTTAGTGACCATTCACAGCTACGTCACCAATGAAAAAGCAGCTGTGGAACCAGTCCTTGCATTTACCACCGTTGCAGTTCAAGCCGAAAGCTGAATTAAGATTTGAAGCACAGTCACGGTTTCACTTAGTGACTGCCTCCCTTCAAAGTCCCAATTGTGGTCCCTAAACCAGGACCAGGTTTATCCGTCGAGTAGAAATCACGCTGGAGGGTTGATCGCTTCTGGTACGTCTGGGATCGGGAGGAATCTGATACGTCTGGCCATTTAATAGGACCTCACACCTGCTTAAGGTTACCTTCCCTGTCTGTATAATAACCAAAGTTTTGTGTCATTTTCCCATCATCGTGAACGTTAGCTGCGTTTTAACGGTATTTTAAGTGGGAAAGAGCCTGTATGATCCCCGTGTGGTGTTCTCTTCGTCTTAATAGTTCCACTGTGTGAACAACCGGGTGGTGTTTTACGTAGAAGAGACGTCGGTAGCCAATGCCCTTAAGCAGATTTCCCGGAAAATCTGTTCTCCAGATGGATACAAGGTTTGTTCTGGGAGGTGCTGGGTGGCAGAGCCTGGCTTTCCAACCCTTGAAAACCGGTTGCTGGTTTCACCTTCCGCGAGCCTTTTCTTTCCGCGTCGTTTCAGGTGGCGATCCTTATAAATGCGTGCAACCCACCCGCCACCGTCCAGCATGAGCTGAAGCCAGAAGACATTGAGCAGCTGAAGGTAAATGGCTCGCAACGCTGGCAACCTCCTCCTGCTGGCTTGCCGTACAGGTCGCCCTCCGCTGGGGCAGAGAAAGAGAGGGAAGGAAGGGAAAGAAGGAAGGAAAGAGAACGGGAAGGAAGGGGCGAAGAAAAAGAAAGATCAAAGGGAGGGAGGAAAGGGTATAAAGGAAGGATAGAAGGGAGGAAAAGAAGGGAAGAAAACAGGAAAAGAGAATGGGAAGGAAGGGATGAAAAAAATGATCAAAAGGAGGGAGGAATGGGTATAAAGGAAGGATAGGGAGAAAAGGGAAGGAAAAGAAGGGATGAAGAAAAAGAAAGATCAAAGGGAAGGAGGGATGGGAATAAAGGAAGGATAGGAAGGAGGACGAGAGGAGGAAAGGAAGGAAAAAGTCAAAGGGGAGGGTGGAAAGAAATTAAGAGCGTATAGGATAGAGAGGAAGGAAGGAAGGAAAAATTGAGAGATGGTGTAGGAGAGGGAGAGAAAGACAGGAAGGAAGGAAGAATAGAAAAAGGGAGAAAATTGAGAGGTGACATAGGGGAGAGAGAGAAAGACGGGAGGGAGAGGAAGGGAAAGAAAGCAAGGATAAGTCGTCTGCGGGTGACACGGGAAGCCTAAACGTTTCCTAAATCAGAGGCTGGGGCAGGGGTCTTCAAGGGTGGCCCTTCGATGCCTTGTGGGCTTCAACTCCCAGAATTCCTCAGCCAGGCACGCTGACTGAGGAATTCTGGAAGTCCACAAGTCATCAAAGGGCCAGGTTTGACGACCCATGGGCTGTGGGGGTCACCCTCTCAGCAACTGCTGGCAGAAGCACCTGGTTGCTGAGATGGCAACTCAGATGGTTGCTGTCTCAGGCAACTCCCAGTTAGTAGCCTGGAGGCCGAGTAAGCTTCCTGTTATTGTTTCGGCTCTCCTCTGACCCATTTGGCCCTCCCAAGTTCAAATGAGATTTGCTCTCTGGCTTTGGCGGGGTGTGTGTGTGTGTGTGTCTCGGTGTGTGTGTGTGTGAATGCAAACCTCCAGCGGTGACAGCGCCCCCCCCCCCTCAAATAATCCTCTCCTCCTCCTGCTTTCAGCAATGTATGAGTAAAAGATACGATAGCTCCCATCAAGCTTTGGATCTGAAAAATATTCACGCGGATCCCGGTAAGTCGTCGTCCTCCCTTCTCTTTTCTTTCCCCGGACGGGGCAGATTTAAAACCAGCCCTGATTTAAAACCAACACACACACACACACACGCAAGTAAACCTAACTCTGTCTGTTTCACAAAGTCTGTGCCACTCTAAGAGTCTCTTCTCAAAGGCTGGGCCTCTTTCCCTTTCGAAGTCAAAGCCATTTCTTCTTTTCTTCTCTCCCTTTCCCAGATCTGATAGCCCAAAATATCGACATTGTGTTGAACCGCCGCAACTGCATGGTGGCTGTTCTGCAGATCATCACCGAGAACATCCCCGAGGTCAGCCCTTCCCCATCCTCCGTGCCACACCTAGGGAATTTTGCAGAGCTTCCACCACCCTGGCTTCAAATGGTCGTGGGCTGCTCTGAGGAACCTTCTCCTGCCAGATGTGCATCGTGGGGGGAACACGGCTGTGGTGTGGGCCGATCGCTGGTCCTGAAACTCGACATTTCTAGCTTTTTTTTTCTTTTTCCCCTGTTTCCAATGGAAACGTCCGTGGTTTGTTTTTTTTTCCGAACGCCACAAAGGAGTCTTTTTTTTTTTGAGCCGTCCGTCTTTATTTACTTTTGTACCCTCCTACCTTTATACAGTAAATACGGTGTGCGTAGTGCTGCTGCTGCTCTTTTCCCCATCACAACAACAACAATCCTGCGAGGTGGGTTGGGCCGCGAGAGCAGGCCTGGCCCAGAGTCACCCAGCTGGCTTTTGTGCCTAAGGCAGGACTAGAACTCACCGTCTCCTGGTGATTGGCCCAAAGTCACCCAGCCGTCTTTCATTCCAAAGGCAGTACTAGAACTCACCGTCTCCTGGTGATTGGCCCAAAGTCACCCAGCCGTCTTTCATTCCTAAGGCGGGACTAGAACTCACCGTCTCCTGGTGACTGGCCCAAAGTCACCCAGCCGTCTTTCATTCCTAAGGCGGGACTAGAACTCACCGTCTCCTGGTGACTGGCCCAAAGTCACCCAGCCGGTTTTCATGCCTAAGGCGAGACTAGAACTCACCGTCTCCTGGCGATTGGCCCAAAGTCACTCATGCCTTAAGGCGGGACTAGAACTCACAGCTTTGGGGCTGCCGGGCTGCAGCTCGTCTGACCCAGCACCCTCCCTTCCCTTGGCAGCTCCTGTCCCTCGATCTGAGTCACAACAAGCTGTATCGTCTTGACGACATGTCGGAGCTGCATCAGAAAGCTCCCAATCTGAAGACCCTCAATTTATCTTGTAACCAGGTAAGCCCCGGAGGCTCCTCCTCCTCCTCCTCCTCAAAGCTGGATCTGGGCTTAGCAAACTCATCCCTGTCTGATTCGGCCTCCTCCCTCCTCCCTCCCCTCCCCTCCCCTCTTGACTCCCCAGCTGAAGACCGAACACGAGCTGGACAAGCTGAAAGGCTTAAAGCTGGACGAACTCTGGCTGGACAGCAACCCCCTGTGCGATGGCTTTCGGGACCGCTCCATTTATATCAGGTGAGCCCCCGGCGCCTTGGGCCTGCCTCGCCTACCCGGAGGAGAGCCGCCTTGCCCATGGCCCTGTCTGTGCCCGGGCTGCGATGGGGGTGCCAGTCCCCACCCCGCCCTCCAGTTAAGTCCCCAAGGCCTTCTTGTCTCCTGCCCAGTTGAGCTGCCTTCCCAGCAGGCTGGTTGCCTTCCCAGCTGCAGCCCTTCTGCCTTCTCCCGACGTGCTTTTGTGATGTGTTCTGACCGTGGTTTTATTGCAGCTAGATTGGAGCACTGCCTGATGGGTTGCCTTCTCACCCTACCAAGCGGTTAAAGTTTGCTCTCTTTTTTTCTTTTTTGTTCTTGAGCAAGGGCCCGTGTCCCTCCCTCTCCTCCCTCCCTCCTCCTCCTCCTCCTCCTCCTCCTCCATTTTCTCCCCTTGTTAATACATTCCTGTTCCCTTGCAGGCATCCTTTGCCTGTCCTCTCTGTCTCTCTCACTCTCTCTCACACACAAACACACACACACACACACACACACACACTCTCCAGTCTTCTCTCCCCAAGCCCTCCGAGCGCACGGCCTTCGCCATCCTCTCCCGCTTCCCTCTGTGGCTCGCCCACCTCCCTTAGCCCCAGCCTGCCACCCTGGACCGGCCTTCCTCCTCGGTTGGAAGGGCCAGGATTTTGCCCCTCCTGGGCTCGCGACGCCGGCACGAAAGCGGCCCGACCCGCGCGGATGCCTTGGCGGCCCCTGCAAGACGGCTGGTTAGCCAATGACGGGTAAGATTCCTCCACGGGAGGGACAACCTAAGACAGGCACAGTCAAGACGGGCGGCCCGAACGAGCCCTCTCGGTGGCGGAAGGTGGCGGACCAAAGCCCGACCGGGGGAGGGGCAGGGGTCTTTCCCCCCCCTCCTTTTTTCAGCCTGCCTCCCGGCACGGCGGCTCCCCAAACAGCTCAAGAAAAAGGGAGATGGTCTCAAAGCGTCATCGGCCCCGAGAGCGCGTGCAACGTTTCTCCCGAGCTGAAATCCTCTCGGAAGCTGCGACCAGACAATCGGCAAATGCCTCTCTCCTCGCCGGAGGAGGTTTTACACCCGCTGGCTGGCAGGCTGGCATCCCGCCGGGACCTTGGCGATGGGAGGGGAATGCCCAAAGGGCTTTGAGGATGGAGGAGGCTGTGCAGTGCGGTTGGCGGGGCTTCTCAATCACACATACAAACTCGCACGCACGCACCCTTTTTTCTTTATTTTTTAAACTTCTGGGGTTGCCTTCTTCTCAACCCCCCCCCTCCCCTTCCCCTTCCTGCCCACCACAGCCATAAATTAGATTTATACCTTGATTTAGCCTTGGTGGAGCAGTGGGCTAATGCCTCCTTAAGTAACACCAGCTGCCTGCAATTAGTGCAGGTTCGAGTCCCACCAGGCTCAAGGTTGGCTCAGCCTTCCGTCCTTCCGCGGTAGGTAAAATGAGGACCCAGATTGTTGGGGGCAATTAAGCTGACTTTGTAATAATGCCGCTTGGGGTGTGTGTGAAAACCCTAATAAGCAGGCATAGACATAGAATGAAGGCTACTGCTAAGCTTGTAAGCCGCCCTGAGTCTTCGGAGAAGGGCGGGATATAAATGCAATAAAAATAAAAAATAAAAATAAAAATAATACAGGAACGTTTGGGTTTGTTTGTTTTTTTTAAAAAAAATGTTTTAAAACTGGAAGTTTTTAAGAAGAGACCGGACAGCCATTTGACTGACATGGTCTAGGGTTTCCTGCCTGAGCAGGGGGTTGGACTAGATGACCCACAAGGTCCCTTCCAACTTTATTATGATTATGATTATGATTAAAAGTCGGAGGCCAGGAAGTGGCTTCTGGCATTTCCAGGACCGATGGGACACCTTGGCCATTGTCCTACCTCCCCTTCCCCTCCCCCCCCCACTCCGAAGGAGCGTTTCTCCTATAAATGGGGCAACCAGGTGAGTACTCCTTCAGGTAAGTGCAGAGTCTCTTCCAGCCACGCAGCCTTTTAAAAATTTAAAAAAGAGAACACCTGTGTCTGTCCCGCCTGTCTGCACGTGTAAAACTCTGACAGGGGAGAAATGGGCCCATTTTACAGAGTGTTCCACGGAGGCTTGCGTTTAGGGGCTCAGAGCCGTGGCGTGCTGCTTCCCAGCATCCAGCCAACGGTTCCCCCCCCCCTGTTCCATGCTGGACCTGCTTCTCTTAAAAAGACAGAAGCTTCCGGCGAATCAAAACTTGAGGCCCTGAATTTGGCGGGGGGGGGGGAGGAAAAAATCAGGGAAGAGCAACTAAGATGATCAAAGGTCCGGAGGCTAAAAACATAACGAAGAACGGCTGCGGGACTTGGGTTTGGCTAGTCTAGACAAAAGGAAGGACTGGGGTGGGGGGTGGGGGACATGACGGCAGCATTCCGGTATTTGAGGGGCTGCCGCAAAGAAGAAGAGGGGGTCCAATTATTCCCCAAAGCGCCAGAGGGAAGGACGGGAAACTGGTTGGAAATTGATTAAAGAGCTGGAATGAAGGAGAAAGTTCCTGACAGTGAGGACAATCAACCGGTGGAACAGCCTGCCACCAGAAATCGTGGGCGCTCCATCCCTGGAGATTTTTAAGAAAGGCCTAGGCATTCACCTGTCTGAGACGGTGTAGGTTCTCCTGCTTGAGCAGGGGGCTGGACTAGAAGACCTCCAAGGTCCCTTCCGGCTCTATTCTATTCTGATGCGGTGTTTCCTCCTTAAGAGGGGCTGGGCATCAGATTTCTGTGCTAAACTGGCCAGTGATTTTAGCAACTGCAGAAGGGACAACTTGCATTTTAAGAGGTGCTGTTCCTTTTCACGGCCTTTCACTTGCTCCGTTGAGCACCTGACCTAAGAGGCTAGACCTGTGTGCAAGCCTTAGGCACACCCATGCACCTGATGGCTCTTCGTTTTCAAGCCTTCGCAGCTGTAAACTCGTTCAGCTTCCCCCCCCCCCAAAAAAAACCCCTAGAAGGTAGCAATCTGCCCATTTCAGAGCTTGCCACTTAAAAGCTTCTGGCGAGTTCACGTTTCCCATTTCTTCGCTCTTGAGAGCCCGCCCTCCAAGGCTCCAACCAGCCCAGCGAGACCTTTTGCCAAAGGCTGACCCGCGCGACTTTCCCTGTTTCAAGAGGACTAGCTGCTTTGTAACTTAAAAACGCCTAGATTAGCAGCTGGAGAAGAAGCTTTGGACTTCCACTCGCTGGGGCAGTTGAGAAGCCTGCCTTTCTTGGCCACAGGGCCCGCCCCCGCCACGCTGGGGGGAATTGAAACCCCGCCGGAGCCGGGAATCCGTTATTCTGAAGGGAAGGGGGGGCCAAAGGGGCTGGCTAGCCAGGGCAAGGGTGGGCGATAGGGACCACTGAGGCAGGCAGAGGGAGGGAGGGAGGGGGACAGGCTGGGCCATCAGGACATTGCCGCGTGCTCACTCTTCTCTTTCCGACAGCGCCATGCGAGAACGGTTCCCCAAGCTGCTGCGACTGGTGAGTTATCCAAAGCGGTCTTGGGGAGCGTGTCCTGGGGTGTGTGTGTGTGCCAGGCACGTTGGACAAAGGCTCCCCTCTTTCCCATCCGCAGGACGGTCACGAGCTGCCCCCGCCGATCTCGTTCGATGTCGAAGCGCCGACCACTTTGCCTCCGTGCAAGGTAGGACCAAGGCTTGGGGAAGGGGCCAGGTGGAGAAGGGTGTGCGTGCAGGGGGTGGTGGTGGTGGTGGTGGCGCTGATACGCACAACACAAGGGCCTGCCGAGTACGGCCACCTCTCTTGTGCCACTTGGACCCCCCCCGTCTCCTCCTCCTAATCGGCCCCTTCGCCTCCCTTGTTTCCGCAGGGCAGTTATTTTGCCTCGGAAGGCTTGAAAATGCTGATCGTCCGTTTTTTGCAACAGTGAGTATCGCTTGAACGACGAAGGGCGGTTAGCCACCCAAAGGCTTACTCCACCACGTAAGGAGAGGAACTCAGCGTAGGGGGGTGCACAGGCGTTTTTGGAAGGCCGGGCCAGTCACCCTGATCTTTGGGTAGTCTTTTTTTTTATTTTTAAGGGTCATTTTAAGTCAGCTTATGCTGGTCAGAGAAACGCTGGCTCAGGGTTTAAAGACACTGAACTCAGCGGGAAAGCTGACGGCGCGGGTTCAAGGCCCGAGCGCCGCACGACGGGGTGAGCTCCTGTTCCTTGCTTCAGCTCCTGCTCACCTAGCAGCGCAGTGGTCTGAAACGGCATAGGATTTCCTGCCTGAGCAGGGGGTTGGACTAGATGACCCACAAGGTCCCTTTCAACTCTATTCTGATTCTGGTCCGGCTGTATAGGGCATGTGTACGTGTATGGGGGGTGGAATATATACTTTCTTTTGAGAGTGGGCGACATATTTTCATTTTTAACCTGCGCCAGTCGTGAGTCGCTTTTCCCCACTGCTGTTGTGGCTTCAAGTGGTCGCTAAACGGACTGTCGTAAGTCTGGAGCAACCGGTCAGAGGAACTGCCTGCCTCCAGAAGTTGTGGGCGCTCCATCCCTGGAGGATTTCAAAGAGATTTCAAAGAGAGACTGGACAGATCCTGCAGGATCTCCTCCTCCAGCAGTGGGCTGGTCTAGAGGACCTCCAAGGTCCCTTCGCACTCGGGTTTTTCCACGCTGTACGAAAGCGGCGTGTTTCACGCTGTTTGCGGTGATGCACAACTGTCCCCTTCCCTCCCTTCCAGATATTACGCCATCTACGATTCTGGAGACCGACAAGGCCTGCTGGATGCCTATCACGAGGGGGCCTGTTGTTCCCTGAGCATCCCATTCTCCGCGAATCACCCTTACAGGTCTGTCTCGGGATTCCTTGGCTTGGCTTGGGAATTCGGCACGTTGCATTCGAACCCGTGACAAGGGTGCCAGGGCAGATGATTTTAAACTCGGCGGCTGCATTCGCCCCACACCCGTCGGACCAGGCCATCAAGTTAAGCTGGATTATCTTTGCATCCACTTCCTTTGCCTCCTGCGGTCCGGCCCCAGTTTCACGATTTAAAAAATGTGCGCTGAAGTTTTCTAATTTTTATTTTATTTTATTTTATTATTTTATTTTATTTTATTTTTTATTTTATTTTTGCCTTGCAGGAACTCTTTGGCTGAATATTTCAAAAACAGCCGGAATGTGAAGCGACTGAAGGATCCCTGTAAGCAAATCGTGTTTTTTTTGTTTTTTTTAAAAAGAGAGTTTGGGGTGACGGGGTTAGCTTTGAGGCCTGGCAGGAAAGAGGGTTTGGGTGCAAAGCGAAACGCTTTCTTTGAAAAGCGTGGGAAGTTTCCATTCCTCCTTCCCTTCTTCGTTCCCTGCTTCAATTCCTTAACAAGTTAAAATCAGCTAGAGCCAGTTTGGTCTAATCGTGAAGGTATCTGCTAGGAACCGGGCGATGGTGAGTTCTAGTCCCGCCGTAGGCAAGAAAGCCGGCTGGGTGATTTTGGGCCAGTCACCAGGAGACAGTGAGTTCTAGTTCCACCTTACAGATGAAAGTCATCTGGGTGACTTTGGGGCCATCACCAGGAGACGGTGAGTTCTAGTGCCATCTTAAGAGAGGAAAGTTGGCTGGGTGACTGGGCCCATCACCAGGAGACGGTGAATTCTAGTTCCACCTTACAGATGAAAGTCATCTGTGTGACTTTGGGCCCATCACCCGGAGACGTGAGTTCTAGTCCTGCCTTAGCCATGAATGCCAACTGGGTGACTTCGGCCCAGTCAATCACCAGGAGGCTGTGAGTTCCAATCCCGCTTTACGCACAAAACCAGCTAGGTGACTTTGAGCCGGCCCCTCCCTCCCTCCCTCCCTCGGCGCAACCCACCTCACAAAGTTGTTCTGGGGAAAAGAGGAGGAGGAAGGATTGTGTATGTTTGTCGCCTTGCGTTATTTATGAAATATAATAAGGGCAGCGGGGGAAGAAAACCCAACACCTCTTTATTCAGTCTTAACCATGATTCTGTCGAGTCCAACGTGGCTTTTACGGTCACAGATTAAGCCCCTTCCCAGCTCCCGATCCCAGATCCCTTTGCTTGGGGGAGACCAGGATCGGGTTTTCGAGTTGTGTGCCCAGTGTCCCTTTTTAACCTTCTGGTTCATAGATCCCCAATTCTTCCTCTTTGAAGGCTTTTTAATACCCAGCTTTCTATTTGATCCGTGTTGGACATCTTTTCTTTCTGTTCCTCCTTCCGTGGAGGCAGGAAGCCATCGTGGCTTCTACTTCCCTTCCGGATTCTTTTTGGGGGGCGGGGAGGTTGGGGGGTTGGTAAAAAGACTGGGTTTCCCTCCAACCCCCACCTGTCTTTCTCTTCCTGCCCTTCAGCCATGCGCTTCAGGCTCCTGAAACACACCAAGCTGAACGTGGTGGCTTTCCTCAGCGAGTTGCCCAAGACTCAGCACGACGTGAATTCCTTCGTGGTGGACGTCTGCGCGCAAACGGCGAGTAGGCAGGGAGAAGGGACCGGCCGGGCTCTGAATTGACAACCGGCTCCGGTTAAGTCCAGGACTAACTGCCAAAAAAAAGCTCCTCGGTTAACTTTCTCGGGGTTGCTATAACTTTGAACACGGTTGCTAGACGAGTGGTCGCAAGTCGAGGACGTCCCCTCTTGTTTTTAACGCTGCTGCTTTTCTCGTTGCAGAATTCGCTGTTGTGTTTTACCCTGAGCGGAATCTTTAAGGAAGGTGTGTGTGTGTGTGTGTGTTTGTGTGTGTGTTCGAAAGGCCGCGTCCTACAACGCAGGGGTGGTGGGTCGGGCCTCAGCAGACAGGGCTGCATCCTGACACACACCCCCATCTCCGTTTCTTCTCCCTCCCTAGTGGACTCCCGCAGTCGGGACCTGGTCCGCGCCTTCACCCGGGTCTTCATTGCGGTTCCGGTGGGCCACAGCGGGTAAGGGCAGCGGCTTCCGAGGGCCGGGATAATCGGGGGCCAGCCTGGACTTGAGAGTGCTGGCCGGCAGGGATTGAAGGGGACCCCGGTTCGAATCCAGCCTTAGACCCTTTGAGTCTCTCAG
Organism: Vipera berus; assembly: GCF_964194415.1. Taxonomy (NCBI): domain Eukaryota; kingdom Metazoa; phylum Chordata; class Lepidosauria; order Squamata; family Viperidae; genus Vipera; species Vipera berus. The sequence continues at coordinate 6,828,792 of NC_138219.1, read as the reverse complement.
CTCCCTCCATCCCCCTTTTGAAAGAATCGTGTCGCTTCCCAAAGTCCAAACATCTCCCCAAGACGTTTGTGTTGATAAGCCCAGCACCCTCCAGCGTAGCACTGATGGTGTTCCCTAGTTGGGTCATGAAACGTCTGCAAGAAAGCAGCCCCCAGCTCAGAGCACCCCCACAGTCCTTCCTCTTCCTCCTCCTCCTCCTCCTCCCTTCTCGCACCGATGGTGTTACCTCGTTGGGTCATGAAACGTCTGCAAGAAAACAACCAAACTCTCAGAGAGCATCAAGGACCCCACAGTCCTTCCTCCTCCTCCTCCTCCTCCTCCTCCCTTCCTTCCTTCTAGCACTGATGATGTTGCCTAGCTGGGTCATGAAACGTCTGCAACAAAACAAGCCAGCAAAGAGATCACCAAGAACCTCATAATCCTCCTCCTCCTCCTCCTCCTTCAAACCTCCCTCCCTCCCTCCTTGCACTGATGATGTTCCCTAGTTGGGTCACGAAACGTCCGCAAGGAAACCACCCAGCTCAGAGAGCAACAAGGACCACACAGTCCTTCCTCTTCCTCCTCCTCCTCCTCCTCTTCCTCTCCGCCTGCAGCTCTTCCCTCCCTTTCCACCAGGTTGAGCATCGTGAACGACCAGCTCTTCATCCGGAAAGCCAACAACACGGAACTCCGCAAAGCCTTCGTCATGCCGGCCCCCACCCCTTCCTCCAGCCCCGTGCCCACCCCCTCGACCGAGCTCATGACCTCGTCGAGCCCAGGGCCCACCCTGACGGCCGAACAGCAGGAAATGTTGCAGAATTTCTCTCTGCAGTCAGGCATGAACCTGGAGTGGTCTCAGAAGTGAGTGCCGGCGGGGGGGAGCTGGGGCGAGAGGGGGGGAGCGGGTCGAGGCAAAGAGTGGGGGGGGGTCTGACTGACACCGGGGGTCTCTCCTGTGACTTAAGGACCTTTCTCCTGCCCTCCCTCTTTCTCCCTTTCTCTCTCTCCCTCCTCACTCTTTTTTTGTCCCTCCCTCCCTCCCTTTCTTTCTCTCCCTTTCTTTTCCTCCCTCTCTCCCTCCTCACTCTTTTTTTGTCCCTCCCTCCCTTTCTTTCTCTCCCTTTCTCTCCCTCTTTCCCTCCCTCCCTCCCTCTCTCCCTCCTCACTTTTTTTGTCCCTCCCTCCCTTCCTTTCTCTCCCTCTTTCCCTCTTTCCCTCCCTCCTCACTCTTTTTTTGTCCCTCCCTTCCTTTCTCTCCCTTTCTTTTCCTCCCTCTCTCCCTCCTCACTCTTTTTTTGTCCCTCCCTCCCTTTCTCTCCCTTTCTCTCCCTCTTTCCCTCCCTCTCTCCCTCCTCACTCTTTTTTTGTCCCTTCCTCCCTTCCTTCCTTTCTCTCCCTTTCTTTCCCTCCCTCTCTCTCTCCCTCCTCACTCTTTTTTGTCCCTTCCTTCTTTTCTTTCCCTCCCTCCTTCTCCCTCTCTTTCTCCCTCCTCTCCTCTCTTTTTTTTCTGTCCCTCTCTCTCTTTCCCTCCCTCCCTCCCCAGGTGCCTCTTGGACAACGATTGGAACTACGCAAAAGCGGCCCACGCCTACACCCAGCTGAAGGTGAGTCTCCCCTCTGCCTTAGGGGACACAGACTGACTCCTCTTTGCGCCCGGTGCGAATCCTGGGCATTGTACAGGGAGTCCTCGACTTACACCAGTTCACTTACTGGCCATCGTTTACAACGGCTCCAAAAAACCCAAGGGGCTTACGGCCGTTTTTCACATTTGACAACCGTTGCGGCGTCCCCACCGTCTCGCGATCAAAATTCGGGCGCTTGGCAACCGGCTCCTATTTACGGCGGTTGCCGCGTCCCACAGCCCCCTTTCGGTGACCTTCTGACAAGACCAGTGGCTGGGGAAGGCCAGGTTCACACCGAACAACTTCGCAAACGGGGAGCGCGTGGCCCCGGCCCATGGCGATCGTCATAAATAGGAAACAGTTTGCCAAGTGTCCGACGCTGCAACCGTCGCGTGAACAACTGTCATCAGGTCTTTTTTTCAGGGCCGTTGTAACTTTGAACGGTCGCTAAACAAACCGTTGTAAATCGAGGACTACCTGTACTGTAGTCCAGGATATCCCACAAAAGACACCTGGAGGATGTTTGCTGACAAGCCAGATGCGGAGAAGGCCGCAATTTCTCAAGTGTGATTTTTTATTTATTTATTTTTTGCTTCCCCTTTTTCTGCTTTTTCCCCAGGCTGAGCAGAAGATCCCCGAAGTGGCGTTTATCCACTGAGCGACAACCAAAAACCCCACCGGGGCAGCGTTTTTATTGTTGAGATATGCCTGGTTTTGTAAATAAAATTTCTCCGTTGTAAATTAAAAAGAGTCGGGAACGCCGTGCCTCTTAAAACCCTTTTTTTTTTAAATTTGCCGCTGGGATGGAGGTCGAAAGCGCGACTTGCCCGTCGGCAGTTGGAAGAGACACTAAGAGAAGCAGGTGGCCGAGAAGACAAATTCAGAAGCCGAAGAGAGAGAGAGAGAGAAAGAAAGAAAGAAAGAAAGAAAGAAAGAAAGAAAGAAAGAAAGAAAGAAAGAAAGAAAGAAAGAAAGAAAAAGAAAGAAGAAAGAGAAAACCAGAAAAAGAAAGAAACAGCTTCCTTTCTTTTCCCTCCACCCTTTTCCTTTCGGAACCACAACTTTTAGGAATGATTCGGGGCAAATTCTTCACCCGACGCCTTTCCACCACCCACCACCCCCTTCGTCGCAACCCTCTCAAAATGCACCGAGATGGCTCAACGGTTGTAAACACAACGCAGCCAAATTGATGGCTGTCGTGGGAACTTTTAAATAAACTTTCAGACTCGGACAGAGAGAACTTCCCAAACGCTTGACGGTCCTGTTATTTGGGGTTTGTTTGTTCTCCCCCCCCCCCCCAGTGGCTAAGCTTCCTCATTCCTAGGTGCGGTCTCTCTCTCTCGTAGCGTAGCGCCTGGTTCTACTTTCACTTCCTGTTTTATTTCCCCTCCAAGGAGGCTTTTGGAGACCGTTCTGTCCAGCAAACTCTAGCTTCTTATGTTGTCTTTCCAGTCCTTGGAAACACTCTGCCTAGTAAAGTTATTCTTAAAATCTTGGGACTTGGTGTGTGGTGTTCTCGGGCCCGGAGGGAACGGAGTTTCTTTTCCGCGAATTTGGGGGGAAATTCCTCATAACATCTTCGAAAAAGAATTCTCGGATGGAGACATTTACATACCACGTAAACCACCCTGGTTTTTTCCCCTCAAAATTAAATTTAAAGGCTACCCTGCTCTGGGTGGGTTCTGTTCCAACAAGCAAAAATAGCTGGGAATAAAATAAATGGGCATCTGGGGGGGGGGGAATTGCAATGCATAGAAGAAATGAAAAGCTGGCAAGCTCAGGATTATAAAGATGGGTGGTGGTGGTGGTGGGGGAAACAGCCCCAAAGATTTGTAAAAATTGCTTGCTGCAGAAAGCCTCCTGGACATTGAGCCTAACCAGATGATAATGTGCTTTATTGGCCGGAGTGTGATTGTACACGGGTGGAATTTGTCTCCGGTGCACAAACTCTCGGGTGCACATACAAAGCAACAAAACGGTAAGTCCAAAATCAAGATGCAATCGTAAATTTATGTGGATCTCGATCATTTTCCAAAATGGCTCATTAACTCTAAATGCAGCGGATCGCTTTAATGCCTGAAACGTTGTCAATTTTAGCCAACTTTGATTAATAACACGAGTAAACCATGATTAAGCAAAGCACAACATTGAGGCTTGCATCTGCCACGTGGGGAGAGCCCAAACTTAGAGCAGGTCTGAAAAGGAAAACCAAGGCCAAAATCCTAGGAAAAATTGGAGGATTTGCGACACACACACACAAACACCCATTTACTCCTGAAGCTCAGCAATTGCCCTTTAAATATAACCCGGAAGTCCAGAACCCTGACAACTTCCGAGAGTGTAGACTCTAACTCCCAGAATTCCACTGCCGGCGCGGCCCCTGAGCATGCTGGGAGTGGTAGTCGCCCGGGGTGCAAAGGATCCCTCCGAAACTCTGAAACTTTCTACTTCTCTTCCCACGACCTTGCAAGCCGGCCAGAAGAAGCGCGCTCCTTTCTTCCTCGCGTGTTCTTCTTTCCTTCCTTCCCTCCTTTCCTATCTCCTTGCCTACCTTCTTTTCTTTCCTCCTTCCTTTTTTCCCCTCCGTCCCTTTCCTTCTTCTATCTTCCTTTCTTCTTCGTTCTTTCCTTTTCTCCTTCCTTCCCACCTAACTTCTTTCCTACCGAACTAACCTCTTTCCTTTCTCTCCCTTTCTTTCCTTCCGTTCTTCCTTTCCCCTTCCTTCCTTCTTCTGTCTTCCTTTCTTTCTTAGTTTATCTTCCTTTCCCTCCCTTCCTCCATTTCCTTCTTTCCTTTCCTTCTATCTTCCTTTCCTACCCAACCACCCTCTTTCCTTTCTCTCCCTTTCTTTCCTTCCGTTCTTCCTTTCCCCTTCGTTCCTTCCTTCCTTCCTTCCTCCCTCCCATTCTCTCCTTCCTTCCTTCCTCCCTCCCTTCCTTCCATCTTCCTTTCTTTCATAGCTGATCTTCTTTCATAGCTGATCTTCCTTCCCTTCCCTCCTTCCTTCTCACCCCCTTCCTTCCTACCGAACGACCCTCTTTCCTTTCTTTCCTTCCGTTCTTCCTTTCCCCTTCCTTTCTTCCTTCTATCTTCCTTCCTTCCTTCTATCTTCCTTCCTTCCTTCCTTTCTTTCATAGCTGATCTTCCTTCCCTTCCCTCCTTCCTTCTCACCCCCTTCCTTCCTACCGAACGACCCTCTTTTCTTTCCTTCCGTTCTTCCTTTCCCCTTCCTTCCTTCCTTCCTTCCTTCCTTCCATCTTCCTTTCTTTCATAGCTGATCTTCCTTCCCTTCCCTCCTTCCTTCTCACTCCCTTCCCTTCCTACCCAACGACTCTCTTTCCTTCCTTCCTTCCTTCCTTCCTTCCGGCCAGGCAGCGCCGCGCTCCTCGGCTGCCCTTTCCCGGCTGGGCGATGCTGCCGCTGCTGCTCCTGCCGCGCCTCCTGCCTCCGCCGCCGCCGCCCGGTCGCGCGTGGGCCTGCCGGGGCCTCTCCCTCCTCCTGCGCGGCGGGCTCTCGCCAGGGCCTCGGCCGCCGGCCAAGCGCTTCTGCCGGCCGGCGGGGGAGCCCTTCCCGCTGGACGGCTTCGTGAGCCGGGACGTGGTGCTCTTCCGGCACGAGCGGCCGCGCTTCTTCCGCGGCCTGGGGCTCTTTTGCCTCGGCCAGTTCGCCTGCTGGCTCTACCTGGCCGACCTGGCCTTCGCCGCCCTGCGGGAAGCCCCGGCCGCCCCCCGGGGGGAGACGGGCGCCGGCACCCCCCAGCCGCCCCCGGCCCGGCCCTGGCTGGGCAACCTCTTCAACCTGACCTCGGGGGACTTCGGCTCCGCTAAGTGGCGCTACGGCTTCTCCGCCTCCTGCCTGGCCGTCGGTAAGCGAGGCAGGGACGCCCCGGCCGGGCAGGAAGAGTGGGGGGAATTGCATGGGGTGCGTGGGAGTGGAAGCTGCCCCGGGGAAAAGGGGGCGTGCGTCTGTCTGTGTATGGGGATAGATAGATAGATAGATAGGTAGGTAGGTAGGTAGGTAGATAGATAATGATTGAAAGTATATAGAGAGATGATTGAAAGGATTGATATAGATAGATAGATAGATAGATAGATAGATAGATAGATAGATAGATAGATAGATAGATAGATAGATAGAGATAGATAGATAGATAGATAGATAGATAGATAGATAGATAGGTAGGTAGGTAGGTAGGTAGGTAGATAGATAATGATTGAAAGTATATAGAGAGATGATTGAAAGGATTGATATAGATAGATAGATAGATAGATAGATAGATAGATAGATAGATAATGATTGAAAGTATATAGAGATGATTGAAAGGATAGATAGATAGATAGATGATAGATAGATAGATAGATAGATAGATAGATAGATGAGAGATAGATAATGATTGAAAGTATATAGAGAGATGATTGAAAGGATAGATAGATATAGATAGATAGATAGATAGATAGATAGATGATAGATAGATAGATAGATAGATAGATAGATAGATAATGATTGAAAGTATATAGAGAGATGATTGAAAGGATAGATATAGATAGATAGATAGATAGATAGATAGATAGATAGATAGATAGATGATAGATAGATGAGAGATGGAGAGAGAGAAGAGAGGCATGGAAGATAGATAGATAGATAGATAGAGATGAGAGATAGATGAGAGATGATTGAAAGGATAGATAGATAGATGAGAGAGAGAAGAGAGGCATGGAAGATAGATAGATAGATAGAGATGAGAGATGGAGAGAGGAGAGGCATGGAAGATAGATATAGATAGATGAGAGATAGATAGATGAGAGATGATTGAAAGGATAGATTTATTTTATTTATTTTATTTTATTAATGGGACTTATATCCCGCCCTATCTCCCGAAGGACTCAGGGCGGCTAACAACAATAACATATAATAAGTACAGAAATTAAGATAAAATTAAAATTAGTCATCTGTGCAATAAATTAAAATTAAAAATTAAAAATAAATTAAAAATTGTAAACATAATTAAAATGCCTGTCAGTCCCGGTCAGCCAGGTGGAAAAGGAGTAGATGATTGAAAGTATATGGAGATGATTGAAAGGATAGATAGAGATAGAGAGATGAGAGATGGAGAGAGAAGAGAGGCATGGAAGATAGATAGATGAGAGGTAGATGAGAGATGATTGAAAGGATAGATAGATGATTGAAAGTATATAGAGATGATTGAAAGGATAGATAGATGAGAGAAGAGAGGCATGGAAGATAGATAGATGAGAGATGGAGAGAGATGATTGAAAGGATAGATAAATAGATAGATGAGAGATGGAGAGAGAGGAGGCATGGAAGATGATAGATAGATAGATAGATAGATAGATAGATAGATAGATAGATAGATAGATAGATAGATAGATGAGAGATGGAGAGAGAGGAGGCATGGAAGATAGATGATGGATGGATGGATGAGAGAAGGCATGGAAGATAGATATAGGTCTTTGTTAACACCTCATTTTCCCTCCTTTAAAAAAATTTTGCCACCATTTGCAGTCACAACAACTCTGAGGGAAAGTAAACAGGGCCACCAAGCCTTTCAACCGGAGGGAAAGTTTCCTTTCATTAAATCCTTTTTTCTTATGTCACATGTAAATTTTTTTCATCTAGTTGCCTTTAGGGAGATAACTTTTGAAGAATAAAAATAAATTCTATTGATTTTTATTTATTTACATTTTTTCTCAGCCACCATTTGGAGAGCTCAACCCACCTCACAGGGGTGTTGTGGTGGGGAAAATAGGTGTCTTGGCTGCCTTACGCTATTTGTAATAATTTAAAGGTGGGATATATAAACAAATGTAGAATGGAAGTTTCCAGCAAAGTCACCCACCGAAAGCTTAAGAATCCACCTTTGAATCCTTATAAAATTAATAAGATACAACATCTTAAAAAAAAGTCAGCCATATCATGAATATTTTGGTCCAGGTTAGTAACCACCTCCGAAGCCTGGAACAAACCCCCATTTCTGGGCTTGTTCAGTTACCTGACATGCCCTATTTTTGAAGGAAACGATTCCCATGAATTATCTCATAAATCACAAGTCCAGCATTTCTCTCAGAATGTAGGTTAGCCTTCCTGACCCAGGTTGTCTTTGTCATGAGGAGAGGGAAGATTCTGAAGACTTCTTGAGACCCGAGTTAACCTGTTGCAAAGGAGCATGGGTAAACTTCCCACCTTGTTCTCCAGGGCTTTCCATCACAAAAGGGAACTTCAGCTCTTATCTTGGAACTTCAGCTCTTTTTGTTTTGAACTTCAGCTCTCTCAAGCCCTGGATTTCTAGGTGGGCTCCTTTCCTTTTTTCCTTCTCTTCCTTGACCCCTCTTCTTCCTTCACAGACTTCTGAAGCTCTGGCCAAATCTGCCCTGATTTGGCTCCTTTTATACCCTTTCTGCCCCAAACCTGCTGTCAGCTGATTGGTTATCCAACTTGGGGTCCCCCCCTTTTCATTGGTTCTAAGCCCACCCGTTTCATTGGTCCTCGGGCCGGCTAAGCGACCAATGACGACACAGTCATCTCAGATGATGCTGATTGGCGGAAAACGGCAGGGTTTTGAACTCCAGAATTGGAACAAAGAGTGCAGAAGAGGTTTAAATACTCCAAGTAATTAATTGATGCTTGAAATTAATGAAAAATTCAGGGCTTTTTTTTGTCACAGAACTCCCAGAACGGAGTTTCAGCACCCTAGTTGGATCATGAAATGTCTGCAAGAAAACAACCCAGCTCAGAGAGCCCCAAGGACCTTAACAGTTCTTGCAAATATTCTCTTCTGTTGAATGCGTTTATTTATTTCTCCCAATTCCGACAATCTCCCTTTGCAGGCACGCTGATCCTGGCGGCAGGCTTCTTCTACGCACGACGGTCGGTTAGCCGGGTCCTCCTGCTCCGCGGCAGTCAGGAGGTGACTTTCACGACCTACTACCTCTTCGGCTACACTTCGTCCTTTACGGTGCCCCTTCGCCACGTCTGCTGCATGAACCACCGTTCGGAGGTGGCCGCAATGATCCCGGTCAAGATCAAAGGGAAACCTTTTTATTTCTTGCTGGACAAGCAGGGATCGATCGCCAGCAATCCACTTTTTGACATCACCGTGGGGGCCTATCGCGAATGGTGAGGGCCGTGTCCAGGGGCGAGGAGGCCACGAGGTGCCCAGAGGCTGCCGGAAGAAACGAAAGGGGAAAAACACAGACATTGAGATCCAGAATTGACAGCTCCTTCCCTGTAGAAACTTTTTGAATTCCATCCTCACCCTTCTCCTCTTCTTTAAATTAAGAAAAGAAAGACTCCAAAAACAGGAAGGCAGGGCGGCTAAGAAGGAGAGAACGACGCTCTTTTACTCGAATTGTACTCCATCTTGGTTGTTGAAAATACAGAAAGAGAGCCTCTGGTTTCAAATACGTGTGTGGTCTCGTCACCCAGGGTGGTAGGGACTTAGATATGAATTGATAGGTGAATGTCTATACATTTTGCCCAGCAGTGTCAAGACTGGGTGTAAAAAATATAGAAAGCCTCTTTTTTTCCCTTCCAAATATGTGTCTTGTCACTAAAGGTGGTGGTGGGGACTGTCTTCTGTCTCCTACCTTTATACATCCACCCATCCATCCCTCTATCTATGTCTAATCTCTCTCTGTGTCTATTTAATTCTATCAGCTACTTCATTCTCTCTATATCATTCTAATTACCCCTCTATGTCTATCTTTCCATCTGTCTATATCTATCTATCTATCTATCTATCTATCTATCTATCTATCTATCTATCTATCTATCTATCTATCTATCTATCTATCTATCTATCCATCTATCCATCTATCCATCTGCCTGCTTGCCTGCCTGCCTAGCTATCTAGCTATATCTATCTGTCTCTTATCTATCTGTCATATGAATGTCTATCTAATTTCTTTATCTGTCATATGAATCTATTATCTATCGTCTATCATCTATCTTTCTGTCTCTGTCTCTCTCTCTCAATCATCTACCTACCTACCATCTATCTATCTATCTATCTATCTATCTATCTATCTATCTATCTATCTATCTATCTATCTATCTATCTATCTATCTATCTATCTATCTATCTATCTATCTATCCCTCTAGTCATCTATCATCTGTCTATCATCTATTTAATTGTCCTTCTACATTTTCTTTCTTTCTCTCCTTTTTTCTCCCTTCCTCCCTCAGCAACACCATTAGGTCACCCCCACCCAGAGGCAAAGCTGAGCCCCCACGTTTCAGCTCTGGGCCCCCAAAGCTTTGAAAGCCAAATTTACATTTCATTCTTCCGACCATCCGAATCGCCCCATCCAAGTCCAGGCATTTGGATGGGCTCATAGCGCACCTCAAAATGCCTGCAATTTTTTTGTAGCCGGAGAGGTTGAAAAAATAAAAATAAAGCCCCCCATTCTGTTACCAGCAAGGCTGGATTATTTTGGGAATAACAAGAGGGAAAACCTGCCGCCAGCCTCTTTGATCTATCTATAGCCAAGAGAAGGGATCTGCTTTAATCCTCCTCCTCCTCCTCCTCCACTCTTCAGAATCCTTGCTTGCAGCTGCCGTTGCCACGGCAACCTCAGTCTTGGCAGGGAGAGACATCCAAAATGGCGGCTCCAGGGACTGCAGAGCTGGGTGGTGGGGAGACCCCAACCATGGTTCGCGGGGGGTCGGACCCTGAAAGAGAGACGGGGCAGCAAGGAAGCCGAGGTAAGCCGTTTCAGGCTCTTTTTTTTTTTGGCAACCATTACGTTATGTTTTAGAAATATTTATTTTGCATCTTTGAAGCTGGGGAGGATGGGCATGGCAGTCCAAAGGGCTGGGTTGGGGAATCCAAGGTAAGAAACATTCCGGCTTCTTTCTATTCATTTATTTCTTTGGCTGCCTCCAGCTGCAAGATGGAGGCATATGCATTACCTAAGCCAGTATATTGAATTTATACGCCGTCCGTCTCTTGCTGCAAAACGGCAGTTTTTCCTTTCTTATGTTGGGGGTGGGGGGGGGGTTTGGGTCCTTTTATACAAGTGAGAGGCAGAATGAGTTGTCACCTGCACAACAGCCTGACAAGGTAGGCTTATGCCAGGAGACCGTCAGGCTTGCCCATACAAACAAAGTTGGTTTTTTGCACCCAAGGTAGTTTAGATACAGAAATTGGATCTCCATTCTTGCCCCCCTCCAAAAAAAAATATCCCAATTTCTGCTTCTTCTTTTTTTGGCACTTCCACCTCTTTTCTGTAGCACCTCTATTTTTTTATTTTTTATTTTGATTGAGATCGTTACGATTCTAAGGGAGCAAAAATGAGAATTTTAAGAGGTGAAGCTTCCTCCCGGATGAATTTGCAGCAGACTTTCTCTCTGAACCTGGCCTACCTCACAAGGTTGTGGGGAATAAAATAAAGGGAAGATTCCATTAAATGCCACAAGGAGAAGCAGTGGAATAACCCTGAAAACCTAAGAATAGCCGGCGGTTGCAAACCGCGGACGGCCCTTGGCCTCTGTTGCAATTGAGCGATGGGGATTTTGTCAATTCTGAGGGTGGCTTTATTAGATTTAGCACAGCGTAGTGCAAATAATATGTAATTTATCTAAATATTACAATACTTAGATATAACTTGCCTTCCTTGGTGAAATTGATTCAAGCTGCCAGCTCTAAAAGACTAAGGTCCATTAGAAAACTGAGCCTGGCTTTATGGAATTATCTAAATTTATAGAGGGAGGGGGCATATACATAGAATGAAGGCTATTGCTAAGCACATTGATTTGTGCTTCTTCGATTGTAAGCCGCCCTGAGTCTTCGGAGAAGGGCGAGATATAAATGGGATAAAAATAATGCATTTAATAAAGATTTTCTGGGGCCTTTGTGGTTTTTAAGGAGACACAGTTCCTTTGCATTTTTGACAAGCTCTGACCTTTTTTTGACAAGGAGTTTAAATCTACTTCTCTTTCTATCTTAACTTTCTTTCTCCACCTATTTACCTTCCCGGTCTCTCCCTTATCCATTGTTTCTTTCTCTTCCCCCCCCCCTTCTTCTCATATCTCTCGTTTCTCTCTGGATTTGCTGAGAGTTTGCTTTCCTTATCTGAAAGGCGAGCTTTCGCAGGACTTAGAGTTCTTAAGGGATATCGCTGGTCTCACCTTTGATGGAGGAGGGCAGAGTCCTGCTGGCGTCATGCTGCCTTGGTTGATTTGTGGGGGAGGGTCCGATCCAAGATTTTATTTTAAGATTATTAAACAGAACATTAAAAAGCAATGCCAGCTTAGAGGAGAAAGAGGAAGGGGGAGGAAAGGGGAGGGGAAGAAGGAAGGAAGGAAGATGAGAGCTGATATACTAGAAAAAGATAAACGAGGGAAGAGGGGGAAGGAGGAAAGGAAGGAAATTGAGAGACAGTCTGGGGAGAGATGGGAAAGGAAGGAAGGAAGGAAGGAAGGAAGGAAGGAAGGAAGGAAGGAAGGAAGGAAGGAAGGAAATTAAGACCTGGTGCAGAAAAGGGAGAAAAAGGTGAAGGAAGGAGGGAAGTGAAGAAGAGGGAAGGAAGGAAGGAAGGAAGGAAGGAAGGAAGGAAGGAAGGAAATTAAGACCTGGTGCAGAAAAGGGAGAAAAAGATGAAGGAAGGAGGGAAGTGAAGAAGAGGGGAGGGAAGGAAGGAAGGAAGGAAGGAAAATGAGAGCTGATGTAGTAGAGAAAGATAAACGAGGGAAGGAGGGAAGGAAAGAAATTGAGAGACAGTCTGGCGAGAGGAGAAGGGAAGGAAGGAAGGAAACAGTTGCACGTGAGAAAAGATGGGAAGGAAGGTTAAAAAAAAAGCAAGTACTGTGAGAGAAAAGACGGGAAGTATGGAAGGAAGGAGAGACTAAAAACGAAGAAAGGAAAAGAAAAAAAATAGGAAAAAAATTCTTTATTGCAGTTCTAAGTACAATTATACTTTTACTTCTTACAACATAATCTCTCTTCTATCCATAAACCTGTCTAATCATTAGAAACATAAACCACAAGTTGATTTTTTTTTCCTGTTTTATGGAAAGCCTACAAAGGGTTGGCAATAGGCAATAAAGGCAGATAATTGTCATCTCTAATCAAAGAAGTCAATTTAGCCACCTCAGCAAGTTCGGTCCTCTCAGCGGGCACCCTCCCTCCTCCGTCGTGAGTCAGGCCAAACCTTAACATCCTTGTGCCTAGAAAAATGTGGTTTTCTGTCTCTGTTGGTGAGCCCAGCTCAGCTCTGTCTGTTTGCTTGGCAGACGGACAGGTCTGGATTTGGCCGTTAAAAAAAGATCCGGTGAAGATCACCTTCTGGGGAATCCAGACAGCTGCCTTGCGTAAGAAAATCTTGTACTGTCTGGTGCTAGGAATCCTGATGTCCCGGGATCCGAGAACAGTATTCAGTACTACAATTTATAACTATTTGTTTAGCACCCAGAGTTACAGCGCCACTGAAAAAAGTGATTTACAACCGGTCACGACCATCGCCGTATCCCAGAGTCGCCTGATCAAAATTTGGGCGCTTGGGAAAACCAGCACGTCTCGGGATCTCAGAATCGCCATTTGTGATCTTCCTAGCCGGCTTCCGACCGGCAAAAATCAAGGGGGAAAAGTCAAGCTTTGCTTAAACGACCACGGGATTCGGTTAACAAACATGGCCAAAAAAGGTCACAAAATCAGTAGGAATCGGAACGTCTCGCTTAGCAACACATGCCAGTCCGGATTGTCGTAAACCGAGGACTCTAAAATGGATCCCTCTCCAGTTGTCCAATCTGGACATCTAGCCAAAGATACTCATTTTACACATGACCCTTTTGCACTGTGTCCCAACTTTCCTCCCAGCAATCTCACCCAAGTGATCTTCCCCCAAATTGACTTTGAAAAAGGATCTCTTCCCTAGTCCTCGTTGGTGTTGACGTCTCGATGCAGCCTGAGATCCATGCGTGATCTTTTCAAGCTTCCTAGAAATAGGAGATCTTTATTTGAGTCATTGACCTTTCCCAGTTAATTTTATTCACTGCAGCCAGTAGCAACAAAATCCGGTCGATAAATATAGCTCTTACCGTTGAATCCTCTGCAGTTAATATTCAGGAAATATTATACAGGTTGGTCACGATGACACCCAAACTTTCTGTTGCTAAGGGAGACATTTGTTAAGTGAGTTTTTCCCCCTTTCACGATGTTTTGCCCCCTTTTAATGATGAGCAAAACTCTGTACACCAATCTATTAAGTCTACACTTAAACAGGATGAAACTTGTCCTTTTCAGGGGCAAAAATACATTGTGAACTCGTGCATTAATAATGTACTTCTTTTAAAAGAAAATAATAAATTGCCAGGGAAGAAAGCAAAGTAATTCTGGATAATTGCAAAAAAGAAAGTGAGAACTCCAGAGAGTTTTTCATGTAAACAGCCCAACAGACCACTTAAAAGGAAAAAAGAAAAAAGCTGTTTATAAACCAGGCTTGGCACATCCTGCTAAGTTGGGACTCGCCCAGCTAACTCTGATTTAATCAGATTGTGGCTTGGAGAGATGCGCAGGCTGGTTCATTCAATTCATCTCCCTTTGCAATCTCTTTGCTGAATCAGAGGCCTTCCTAGAGTTTTCCCAGTTAGGGACCGACCGGTCCTTTAAATTTATTTATTTATTTATTTATTTATTTATTTATTTATTTTTGGGACTTATATGCCGCCCTATCTCCCGAAGGACTCAGGGCGGCTAACAACCATAAAAATGCAGCAATGCAAAAGTTAAAAAGAATTAAACTAACAGCCCCAATAAAATAATTAAAATTAATAAATTAAAATTTAAAAACATTTTAAAATCTTTCTGTCCCACCTAAATTGTCTTGTTTCTCATCAGGTGGACCTGTTTGTGTCTAGTTTTCCAACCCCTGGAGCTTTTTCAAAAAGGGGGAGGCAGCTTCACAGCTGTCCTGATTGTTTATTTTATTTTATTTTATTTTAGATTCTGAGAACTGGTCTCGTGTTTTGGCTAGAGGGAAAGTTCTCGGAGGCTGTTTGTCTCCTGAGAATCCCATGCTCGGGATGGCTGCTGGGAGGCGATTCCTGCTGGGATCTGTAAGGAGCACGGCCTGCAAATATGAAATTTACCCCGTTAGAGGAGGGCTTCTCGTCCTTGGCAACTTTTAGGATAGGTGGACTTCAAGTCCCAGAATTCCCCAGCTCACCTGCTGGCTGGGGAATTCTGAGAGTTGAGGTCCACCCACCTTCAATCAAGCTGGCTGGGGAATTCTGGGACTTGAAGTCCACCCATCTTAAAGCATGATGCCTGGGGAATTCTGGGACTTGAGGTGTGGGGGGGGGAAGCAACAGGGCCATTAAGTAAATCTGCTCTTTGATCTCTAAAAATCGTAGCCCAGACCTCTTCAGTTTCAAGTTTATCCCTGCTGTGATGAGGGCTAGGAACTTGTTTTGTTTATCTGGAAGGAAGAGAGAAAGAGAGAGAGAGAGAAAGAAAAAAGAAAGAAAAAGAAAGAAAGAAAGAAAAATAGTTTTTTAAAATGGTTGAGGCTGTAATATTAACCAGCTTCTCTTTTGCTGGAAGAATTGATTCCTACTGCTTCAAAACTTTCCAAAATAACATGTTTTTCAATAGTCCTCTGATCAGAAAACTCTCCTAAATGGGAAAGGGCAGATTCCTGACCTAGAGGAAAACTCCAAAGTCCAGGGCATGTTTTCACCCACATTTCAGTTCCCAGACCCCTGCAGATGTCTGGGGGGGCGGGGCGGGCAGGCTGTTGACAAGTTTTGTTGGGGAGTTTTGGGCGAATTCCAGCCACCCCAGCTGTGGGGCTGTTATCTTCCATCTGAAAGCAGATAAACACGAAGCTGCAATGTCAGTTAATTTTTCCCCCAGCCCTGGCCAAGATCCAGCTCAGCTCTGGCTTTTAACTCCACAAGGAAAAGGGATTCTTGGAATCGGATGCGAGCACACGGTGTAAACACGCGAAGGGAGGTGGGGTGGTGGGGGAGAGAAAGAGATCTCCTGTGTTTGGGGAAAGCACATTTTCAGGGTCCTAAACCAGCCCCTGGCCTTGTTTAATCCACCTTCCTGCTCTGTTTGTTAGGAGACAAACATTGAGCAGGTAAACATTGAATGTGGCTTATCTGCACCAGGCAGTTAGGAAACTCTGTGTGTGTGTGTGTGTGTGTGTGTGTGTGTGTAATAGGCAGATTTGAGGATTTTGATCCCACTGCTTTGATATCAGATTAAAATGCTGTAGATTTTGTCAGGGTTGAAATCCTCGGTTTTTCTGCTGTGCCGCAATGAAATCTGTACATATTTGAGAAGTGGCATACAGGTAGTCCTCAAGTTATGACAATGATAATAATAACAACAACAGCGCCAGTCAAACTGAACGTTCAGTTGACTGAGGTTCATGTTTAAAGAATAAAAGAACAGTAGTCGTAGTGTTTGTAGTAGTAGTAGTAATAATAATGTTGGAAGGGACCTTGGAGGTCATCTAGTCCAACCCCCTGCTCAGGCAGGAAACCCTAATTGAGACAAGAACATCCATGGCTAAGTGAGACAGTCATTAAGTGAGCCGAGCCCAATTGTAAAACCTTTTTTTTTTGCTCTGGTCGTTAAGAGGATCACTGCTGCCCTTAAGTGAATCGTGTCCTTCAGCGAGTCCCCCCTTCCCCCACCGACTGCTTGTTGGAAGCCGGCTGGCAAACGGGGATCACATGATCCCGGGACACTCCGCAAACAGCGTAAATACATGCTGAATTTTGATCCCATGATCATGGTGCCACTGTCGGAAGTACGAGGATCAGCTCTAAACCACGTTTTCCCAGCCTCGCCTTAACTTCAAACCATCGCTAAACAAAGGCTAGCTGGGGGATTCTGGGAGCTGAAGTCCATTTCTCTGGGCCAGAGGAATAAACAAACTGGGAGTCAGCTTCTCCACACAATGGTCCTTTTTAAAACAATTGCCCAAACCAGTTGCAACGCTGGTTATTATTATTATTATTAAACCCGTAGCACAAAGAGTTGAAAGCGGGGGTTGTTGATCCAGATCAGACAGGAATTAGCTGGCCAGATGTTTTAGGGAAGCCAAGAAAGCTAGGTTCCTTCTTTGTTTGTCTAAAAGTTGTTTATCTGCTTTGGAGCGGAGAGGGGAAAGGGGAGGGCGGGTTTTTGTAAAGTTGGGCTAATAAGGCCCAGGCTGCTTTTAAGGTGGAGGAATCAGAATGACAGCAGATATTTTTATTTGGGCTAAGAGAAGTCGCCAAACTGAGGTCCTTGCAAAGATTGAGGGGAAGAGAGAGACAAAGAAAAGGAAAAGAAAGAGAGAAAGAGAGAGAGAGAGAGAGAGAGAGAGAGAGAGAGAGAGAGAGAGAGAGAGAGAGAGAAAGAAAGAAAGAAAGAAAGAAAGAAAGAAAGAAAGAAGAAAGAAAGAATGAAAGAAAGAAAGAAAGAAAGAAAGAAAGAGTGTTTATAATGCCTTGGTAAGGCCACATCTGGAATACTGCATCCAGTTTTTGTCGCCACAATATAAAACAGATGCAGAGAAAGAGTGCAGAGAAGAGCAACAAAGATGATTACGGGGCTGGAGGCTAAAACACGAAGAATTGGGTATGTCTAGTTTAATGGACGAGGGGGGACATGATAGCTGCCTTCCAATCTCTCAGGGGCTGCCCCAAAGAAGAGGGAGTCAAGCTATTCTCCAAAGCGCCTGAAGGCAGGACAAGAAGCAACGGTTGGAAACTAATCCAGGAGAGAAGCAACCTGGAATTAAAGGGAGGAATTTCCTGACAAGTCAGAACAATTAACCAGTGAAACAGCTTGCCACAAGAAGTTGTGGTTTTTCTTAAGCCATTTGTCTGGAAGGGTGCTGCGTTTGGGGTTGCACTAGATGACCTCCAAGTTCCCTTCTAAATCATATTCTGTTAAAAAATTCCGGGTGTGTGACAGAGAGCTGGAACTTCCACGGAGAGGGGCAGTCTACCTCCTGCCCCCAGATTCCAGGCCTCTTGCATTTTTAGGGCCTTTGGGGTTGTTGTTATTGTCGATGGGGGTCCGCTTTCTTCACCGAACTCACAAAAGCGTCCCGCAGACTCTTGGCAAAGCCGCCATGGAAAGCTCAATAGATCACTTCTTGCAATTGTCCAAAGAGGATGTTTGCTCCTTTGATCCCCCCCCACCCCAGAAGTGGCGCTTGATGCAGCCCTGACACAAACACACATGCACACTGCAACACACCCATTTCTGGTGTGTTTCTTAAAAAAAAATGAAACTTGAGCACAGCGGCAAGATCAGGAGGACTTGAATGCTGTGAAGGTGTCAAGGTTTATTTTCTCTTGAGTCGTGTTTCTCAACCTTGCCCACTTTTAAGAGGGGTGGACTTCAACTCCCAGAATCCCCCAACCAGCTGGCTGGGGAATTCTGGGAACTGAAGTCCGCAAGTCTTAAAAAGTTGCCAAGTTGCGACTGGGGAATTCTGGGAACTGAAGTCTTCCAAGTGGCCAAGTTTGGAGATCCCTGGTTCAAACGCCTTGAGCGGCCTCCCCACCCCATCTGTTGCCCCGGGGACTACAGTTCCCAAAGTTCCTAGCTAGCTAGCACCCACGGGGGCACTGGCATTATCTCTGCCATGGGTTGAAGCGATCGGCAGGCGAGTCACCCCCTTCGTACATCGCCCCTTGCCCCAAAAAGAATGGAAAGCATTCGTAAGGGGCTAGCTCTGCCGACATAAAGCCTCCATGTCTAGGGGCAGTCTACCCTCTGCCCAGGTCGCCAACACCAACGTTTGGCACCTTGGACAGCGCTAATGCAGTCGCAATGGCCCAGTGATGCCTGGTGTCTTTGGGCCGGTGGGGGGGTCTGGCAGAGCCTCCCCATCCCATTGAAGTCTACCTGGAAATCTAGTGGCTCCCGTTCTTCTTCCTGGGCAGAGCGTGGGAGAAAGCCTCGACCGGCGGGGATCCGATCCACCTTAAGGCAGCCCTAGAGGCGGATCGGGGGCGGAGGCTCCCTCTGACTCTACTTGAGCTGCCGGCCGGCTGGATCGAGTTCTCAGATCAGATCTAACTGGATTCCCCGCGGATCTCCAGGTCGAAGCAGCTTTGTTCCAGGTAGCGCTTGGCAGGGGCCAAGCGAGGCTGGCTGGGGATGATGGGAGGTAGAGGGGCGACCCCCAATTCCTCCTTGCAAAGGGATCGAGTCACCTAAAAGAGATTAAAAATGCATCTCTCTGAACACACACCCCCCCCCGCTGCGAGATTGCTGCCTTGTTCCCACGGGCCACGTGGGGCTCCCCTGCCCATATTCCCCAGCCGCCAGGAGGATGGGATTTGCGATCAGGCCCAGCCAGGCAGGGAGACCACCGACTCTGGTAAGGTCTAGACCAGCGTCGCTACACCTATCCTTAACACAGTGTCTCCCCAGAGTGAGAAATCTCGTTTTAAGGCTACCCCCTCACTCAGAAAACTAGCTTCTCAGCTCCTCCCCAAAGGGCGAAGACTAGCTTCTCAGGCTCTCTAAGGATCTAGACTCTAGACCCAGGTTGCTCCACCTATCCTTAGCGCAAGGTCTCCCCTGTAGGGAGAAGGCTAGCTTCTCGGGATTCTCCCCGCAGGCAGAAAGACTAAAGACCCTCGGAAGGCTTCACCTTGGGGTCTCCTTTCCGCAGGTGACAGCATGAGCTCCCCCGGCGTGCCTCCCGAGCTGGACATGAAGGACGTGGAGCTGAACGAGATGGACCCCGAGAAGCAGCCCATGAACGCCTCCTCGCCCCACGCCGGCTCTCCGGCCAGCCTGGGCGAGAAGAACGGGGTGGTGAAGGTGAAGATGGAGGAGGAGGAAGAGGAGGCCGAGATGGCAGCCAAATTCACCGGCTTGTCCAAGGAGCAGCTGCTCCAGGTGGCCGGCACCCCCGCCTGGGTCCGAACCCGTTGGGCTCTGCTGGTCCTCTTCTGGCTGGGCTGGCTGGGCATGCTGGCGGGGGCCATCGTCATCATCGTCCAGGCCCCCCGCTGCAAAGATCTCCCCAAGCAGGACTGGTGGCAGAAAGGAGGGATCTACCGGATCCTGCAGGTGGAAGGCTTCCAAGATTCGGGCAGCGACGGCACGGGTGACCTGGCAGGTGAGTGTGGAGTTTGGGGATGGCGGTGCTCTCTCTGCCTCTCCGGCTTTGCTTCCTGGGTGGGGTGGAGATCCCTCCAGCTCCTGGCGAAAGGGATCTCCTGGCTTGGAATTCCTGAAAGCTCCCAGGATCTTTCTGCAATCAAAGAAGGTCAAATCAAGACCGGAGGAGCTCTCCCTTAACCCTAAATGACCACTTTTAAGTTTGGGGGGTGCTTAATTTGGGGGCGCTTCCACTTCCCCGCTCACGACAGGTGGTGGATCCGTTCAAGCTCTTCTTCGCCTTGGATCCCTCCTTTCTCCTCTCCCCACCCCCACCCCCACCAAATATATCCAGCCTACTCCAGAGTCTGCTCCAAGGCCAGTGGATTTTAAAGAAAGGGAAGCTGGAGATTCTCCGGGGTGTGTGTGTGTGTGTGTGTGTGTAATTTGGGGACTAGACATTGCTGGTGTTGGGGGGGGGGCTTGGATGGTTGGGGGAGATCGCCCCCCCGCTCCCTTCCCCCCCCCCAACTTGAAGGAAAGCCATGCCAGCCGCCCGGCCGCCCTGCTCAAAAGCCAGTTTTAGCCAGCTAGGGCTTTTCCTGTAGTAACTGCTGAGTAGTGTTTCATCAGCTCTTTGACGTCAGTGCAAAAGCTGAGTCAGCTCCCGGCTGGTTGGGTGAAGGGCTGCGAGTCTCCTCTCCTCCTCTGTCTTTATTCCCCCCACTCACACACACACACACACACACTTCTTTCCTTTTTTTCTTTTGCTTTTTTTTCTTTCCTCTCTTTCATCCCTTTGTTTCGTTTTGCTTTCTTCCGTTCATTGTCTTTCTGTCTTGAATCTTTTTTTTTGTCTTCTCTTCCTTTCTTTCGTTTGTTGCCTTCCTGTCTGTCTGTCTGTTTGTCTTTGGTTTCCGGCCTTTGTTGTCTTTCATTGTCTTTGTCTGTCCCTCTCTCTGTCTTTTTTCTTTAATCGTCTTTAATTCTTTCTTTCTCTCTCTGACTTTTGCCTTTTATCGTCTTTGTCTTACTTTCCTTCCTTCCCTCCTTCCCTCCTTCCTTCCTTCCTTCCTTCCTTCCTTCCTTCCTTCCTTCCTTCCTTCCTTCCCTCCTTTCTTCCCTTCCCTTCCTCTGTTCCTTGAATTTCTAAGACACTTTTCTGCTGGATTGATGTCCTTTGACCCTTGGCCCAAATTTTTCCGGGAATTTGCTCCGATCTTGTGAAACTCCACAAACAGTTGCTGATTTTGTGCAGGGACTAACTAGTCAGTTTCTCTGGAAGTTCCCACTCGCCCTCTAGTGGTGTCCCCGACTTTGCAGAGTTTCAACCTTCCAAAAGAGAAATATTCCACAGCAAGGAGAATGCAGGCAGCAGCAAGCGCAGTGGTGGCATTAAAAATAAAACAATTGCTCACTGTTTAGATCTCGATGAGATTATATATTTTACTGTAAACCCCCCCCCCCACAGCAAAAGTTCATTGTCCACATTTTTTCCCCCAGCTTGTTTTTGCAGTCATGAGGACCGAAAACTTGAGTTCCTATTGTTTTTAATTAAGCCTCTTTGTAACATCCTTGTAATACAGAGCATCCTTGTTGCCGCTGTTACAAAGGTTGACCCTGGGCATAAGAGGTTCAAAACAAAAACAAGGAAATGGGAGGCCTCTTGTCCCCATTGGACGCCCACAACAATCTTGCGAAGTAGGCCGGGCTGAGAATGAAGAACGGTTGATGCCTTGCCCACTCATTTTGCCCGGAGCTCATTAACCACTGACCCATATTGGGTTAGGGCTTGTGGGATTGACGTGGAGGCGTTTGGGATGATGGGTGCCACACCCAACGCCGAATGCCAAACTCAAACCAGCCCAAACTTGATAATAGCCACAGTCGTACGAGTAGACATTTCGACTGGAGGATGGCAAAGGAAGGCGGCTGAGATTTGAGGCAGCGAGTCTGGATTGATGCATTTCTCAGGAGCCAAGCCCTTACAGAATGTTAAGCTTGATGGGGTTCTGGGAGGTCATCTAGCCCAACCCCAACGCGGGGTGCAAAGTCACCCTCTGCTGTGCCTTCCAAAGGACGCAATTGGCAGCCGGATTTCTCTCTTGGTCCTCTAAAAAAAAATAATAAAAAAAAATCCTCACTGCCTCCCCCGGATTGCGATTGTGCAACTACACTCAAGCAGTTAACCTGCTCAAGCAATTCACAGCACGCCCGCTTCGGGTGCAGAGGCTGGGAAAATTGGTTTAT
This sequence comes from Vipera berus, assembly GCF_964194415.1. Taxonomy (NCBI): domain Eukaryota; kingdom Metazoa; phylum Chordata; class Lepidosauria; order Squamata; family Viperidae; genus Vipera; species Vipera berus. The sequence continues at coordinate 6,806,858 of NC_138219.1, read as the reverse complement.
GCAATTGGTTTCCCCTGTCTTTTGTTCGCGATGTTCTCCCCCTGTCCCCTCGTAGCTCTGAAAACAAAAATTGCCACATCTGCCCTGGGAGTTCCCTTGCCCACATAGTCCCAATTATAGTACAGGTTGTCCTTGAGTCACACCCATTCATTGGCTGCCTGTTGGAAGTTACAACAACTCTGGGGGAAAAAGGGGACTCTTGACCATTTTTCACCCTTACGACCGTTTGCAGCATCCCCAGGGTCACGTCGTCAACGTTCAGGCACTGGGCGACTGACTCGTATTTACGACGGTCGCAGTATCCCAGGGTTGCGGGGTCCGTTTTTGCAACGAGCAAAGACGATGGGGAAGCCAGATTCATTTAACAATCGGGTTATTAACTTAACGGCAGTGGGGGGGGGGGAAAGGTCATAAAACAGGGCAAAACTCACTTAAGCGCCGTCTCACTTAGCAAGGGACCTGTTTGACTCAATCCTGGCTGTAAGTCGAGGACTCCCGGTATGCTCTTGATTAATGAGATGGGGGGGTGGCGTGTTTGAAATATTTTGCCAAAAGGGCAAACTTGCAAAAGGATAGGAAAGACGGAATCTCTTTTTAATTACTAGGCCCTCTTTCAAATTTAATTCCCCCCACCCCTCCGGTTAGTTTAGCACATCCTGGATCCACAGTTAAAAGGCTGCACAATTTCCTCTCACAAAATTGGGCTAATTTGGGGCAGGTTTGCTGGGGAACACAGACAAGGACGGCACCGTTTATAGATTGCCGGGAGAGAGAGAGAGAGAGAGCGACAGCAAAATAAATCTTTTCTTTTCCAAGTTGGCTTGCTGAATAAATTCTCCGCTCCGTTTCCGTTCGGATTAAATGCGGATCACGGCAGCCACGAAACGCTTCAGTGGAGCAAGTTAAAGGATTAAAAAGTAAAAAAAAAAGCCCTACAGCCCTGAATTGTTCATTCAGGCTGGCCATGGGTAACCTTGAGCAAAGATTAGACAAAGCGTTTGGCACGCATGTTTGCACCCACAGTTTGCAGGGCAGAATCTGGGATGCTGGCCAGGAACTAAGATTTCTTCTCTGCCTGCAGCGATTCACTTAACAACTGTGGCACGAATGGCCATAAGATGGGGCAAAACTCATTTAGCAATCTCCTCCCTTAGCAATGAAATTTTGGGGCTCAATTGTCGAGAACCACCTGCACAAATTTTCAGAAGACTTGCCTTGGGCACTAAAGAGAGGCCTGAAGATGTGATTTCTTTTCTTTTTTGGCCTCGCGGTAAACTTGGCTTCCCTTTTCTCTTTTCAGGGGTGAAAGAGAGGATGGGCTATTTAAGCAAGCTGAAAGTAAAAGGTTTTGTCATCGGGCCTCTGCACGTGAACCCCGAGGATCAGCCGTACAGCACCAACCTCCAAGACGTGGATCCCAAACTGGGCACCTTGCAAGATTTCCGGGATGTTTTGCAGGCTGCAAAGAAGAAAAGTAAGTGGGAAAAATAGAATTATATAGATACATTATTTTTTTCCTAACATAATGTATTTAAACATTAGTGTGTGTGTGTGTGTGTGTACATACACAGGCTGCAAAGAACAAAAGTGGGAAAATATATTTAAATACATTATGTTTTCTAATATAATGTATTTAAACATTTGTGTGTATGTGTATATACACACACATACACACACACACTTTCTAAGGGGGCCTAAATATCTACCAAATATGTACCAATATTGCAAACTGATTGATGTAAAATAAAGGTAAGAATCTATTTTTTGGCAATTTTTTCTCTTTTCTCTTTGTTTCTTTTTAGTAAGAGTGAGCAACAAGTAACAGTAAAGCACAGACCTTAAGACAAGAACTGTTACTGTGTAATGAAATACTTTAAAATATTTTAATCTGCCTACAGTAGCCCTATGGCAAGATAGGCTGCAACAAATAAATAATGCTCCAGGCAGCTGTTTATCAAGAGTACCCTTAACTTTATTTTTATTTTTATTATATATATATATATACATATATACATATATATATGTGTGTGTGTGTGTGTGTGTGTGTGTGTATGTGTGTGTGTGTTAAATGCTTGTTAACTATTTAGATTACCTTGCTATCTATCTATCTATCTATCTATCTATTATAATATATATATATATTATAATATATATATATTATTATATATAATATATATATAATATATATATTATTCAATTTATCTGCTGCCCATCTCACTGTCCAGAGCACCTTTAGTTCCACAATTTAAGCACCCTTAAGTTGGTTAACATGAGCCTTTTAGAATCCAGAGCTTAATGTTGACATAAAATCTTTTTTTTTTTGGCTATCTTTAAAGATTTTAGTTAGCTAACTCATTGTGTTAATACAGCCTCAACATATCTTTATCTTTTATTTGTTTAATTGTAATTTCTTTGATGCAAACTGGCTAGAGTTGTTGAGAATTGGATGCCATACAAGTTTAATTAATAATAATAATCCAGTCTAAATATCTGGCTGACTGTGCAAGGAATTGTAATAAGAATAATAATCTCCAGTTAACACTGTTTAAGTACCACCACGCCCAAATAACATTTGTTTTGTCCCTTACAAGACAAAACAAATTTTTTTTCCCAAAAGAAGGAAGAATATTTTGGAGGTTGCACTTGTTATGCAATTTCACGAAAAAAAAATCTTTAATTCCCTTCCTGTTGACAGTATTTGTCTCATTTCTCAAACAGCCTGAGATGTCTTGTGGGTTCTGAAGACGTTAAAAGGAAATGTAGGGCCTATATATTTCACAACTAAGGCTATGTAAATATACTTTGAATTTAATTTAAATATATTTTAAGCAACGCTTTGTCGGTTGACTCATTCCTAAATGTAGGCTAGATTTCAACCTGAAATCTTTGTTTTTTCCCCCCTGTTTTGGCTCTGCCCAAAAAATCGAATGGAAATAAAAGTTAAAACAAGAATTGGTTGAAGCAGGTGTGACTTTTGTTTATGACGCAGATTTTGGCTTGTACACCGAACTGTGTCTAAAATAAAACAGAGCTTAATGTTAGGTGCAAATACAGTGAATGTAACTCTACAGGAAGTTTGTTTAGTGACCATTCAAAGTTAACAACGGCACTAGAAAATAGGACTTATGTTATGTTTTTCACACATAACAACCGTCGCGGCATACCCCAGGGTCAGGTGATCAAAATTCAAACGCTTGGCGACTGACTCGTATTTATGACGGTCGCTGTGTACCGGGTTCACGTGATCTCCTTTTGCGACAAATGGGGGAAATTTATGAGATTCACGTAACAACCGTGTTACTAACTTAACGACTTGCAGTGACGCACTTAACAACTGCGGCAAGGAAGGGCGTATAATGGGGCAAAACTCACTTAACAACCATCCCGCTAACCAACGAAAATGTTGGGCTCAGTTGCGGTCGTAAGTCAAGGACGACCTGCACAGAGTTTTTGTTGTTGTTGTGAGGTAAAATATCTCTCTTTTTCAGGTTTAAAGGTTATCCTGGACCTGACGCCTAACTATCGTGGCCAGTTACCCTGGTTTAGCCAAGATGTGTGGCTTAAGGGTGATTTCCAGAATAAAATGAAAGTAAGTGAGGGACGCGGTGGCTCAGTGAGTTAGGACGCTGAGCTTGTCGATCAGAAGGTCTGCAGTTTGGCGGGTCGAATCCCGAGTGCCGCGTAGCAGAGTGAGCGCCTGTTACGCGTCCCAGCTTCTGCCAACCTAGCAGTTCGAAAGCACGTAAAAATGCAAGTAGAAAAATAGGAACCACTACGGTGGGAAGGTAACAGCGTTCCATGCACCTCTGGCGTCTAGTCATGCCGGCCACATGACCACGGAGACGTCCTCGGACAAGCGCTGGCTCTTCGGCTTTGAAACGGAGATGAGCACCGGCCCCTAGAGTCGGAAACGACTAGCACGCATGTGCAGGGGAACCTTTACCTTTACCTTAAGTGAGGGAAAGAGGGTTTCCCAATTGGGGGGGGGGAAACAACTAGAAAATTATGAGGAGGATCTAATCAGGGACTGTGTAGTTAATACAAGGAGATCTCTGTTTACAACCGTGCATTCGTGACTAAAAAAGTGACTTATGACCGGTACTCACACTTATGACATCGTAGCATTCCCCACAGTCATGTGATCGAAATTCGGACCCTTGCCAAGCCAGCATGCATTGACAATGGTCGCAGGGTTTCGGAATCACCGGATCACCATTTGTGACCTTCCCAGCCAACGTCCGACAAGCCACGTCAGTGAGGGAAGCCAGATTCGCTTAGTGACCCTGGGATTCACTTAAGAACTGCCATGACCTTCTTAACAGCCCTGACCAAAAAAAAAAGGTCGTAAAACTGGGCACTTATCAACCGCCTTGCTTAGCAATTGAAATTCTGGTGCCGGGTGTGGTCGTGAGCCAAGGACTAGAATCTTGGGAAGCTGTTTGAAGCTGGGGATTATCTTTGCTGGTGCGGCTCAATTAAAACCCGATATATATTATTTTTCTTGACCCAAACTTAATTGGCCAAGATTGGAGGGGAAGTCAATCCAACTGTCACAGCTCGGTTTAAGGGGGGGAGCGTACTGGGGGATCACTGAGGACTACTAACTTGTCTCGTTCTGTTCTTGCCATCCACCCTACAGGAAGCAATCCAGTTTTGGCTGAGGGAAGGAGTGTCTGGGATCCAAATCGGAAGCGTCGAGCATTTAAATGTAAGCTGGTCGCCCCTCCTCAGCCCCCTTTCCGTCTGGTACCAGATGTTAGCAAGCGGGGGGGGGGAAGCCTGGTTTAGCCTGGGCTTGACTGCTGCTGCCCCTTTTAATTTCATCGCCCTTGCAACGGCTTGCACAGTTGCAGACTGGCAAGCCAATTGACAGGGGTCGCTGTTTTGGGGGAAAGGGGAGGTCCCTTGCAAGGAGAATAGTACAGGGGTGCTAAAACCTGGGGAGGGGGACTCCAGTCTCAACCAACACCCCTCAATTGCGTTTATTTGACAGGATTCCCAACTCTTGAGCGAGTGGAAGAACTTAACGGAACAAGAGAGCATTGATGAACAGGCCAGGTGGGTGAAAATAGGCAATGCTCTCTTAACAACCGTTCTTTCTTTCTTTCTTTCTTTCTTTCTTTCTTTCTTTCTTTCTTTCTTTCTTTCTTTCTTTCTTTCTTTCTTTCTTTCTCTCTCTCTCTTTCTCTCTCTCTCTCCCTTCCCTCCTTTCTTTCCTTTATTGCTTCCTTCCCTCCCTTCTTCCCTTTCTTTCCTATATTACTTCCTTCCTTCCCTCCCTCCTTCCCTTTCCTTTCCTTACTTCCTACTACTTTCTTTCTTTCTCCTCCTTTCCTTTCCTTACTTCCTACTCCTTCCCTTCCCTTCCTTTCTTTTTCCTTCCTTCCTTCCTTCCTTCCTTCCTTCCTTCCTTCCTTCCTTCCTTCCTTCCTTCCTTCCTTCCTTCCTTTTCTTTTTTTCTTTTCCACTTAACAATGGAAATTCTGGTTGTAAATCAAGAGTCACCTGTTACCTTCTCCTTACAGGGTCCTGATTGCCACGACTGGTCTTAGAGACCCGCGAGGGATTTTCTCGCTCCTGAACGAAACCTCGGGGGTGGACGTGCTCACCAGCCAGTACCTCCAGGAGCTGGTGAAACCTGATCAGGACGACACCACACTGGGACACACTGCCCAGAAACTGATCGAGGATTATATCCAAGAAGCTGGAAGCCGATGGCCCGGCTGGAGCGTAGGTTTCAAGCTTTGGGATCGAACGGAGATGTTTCAAGGAGAATAGTTGTAGCTTAGGTTTGAAATGTGGGGTCTTTGTTGCTTTCTGAGCTTAAGACTTTTCCTGCAGACATTTTATGACCCAGCTAGGTAACATCATCAGTGCTAGAAGGGAGGAGGAGGAGGACTGGGGGGGGGGTCTATGGGGCTCTCCAAGCTTGGTGGTTTTCTTGCAAACATTTCATGACCAAACTAGGTAACATCCTCAGTGCTAGAAGGGAGGGGGGTTTGCAGGGAGGAGGAAGAGGAGGAATAATGTGGGGCCCTTGTTACTCTCTGAGCTGGGTGGTTTTCTTGGAGATATTTCATGACCCAAAATAGGTAACGCCACCAGCACCGATGCTAATTCCCTTTGTGGCCCTTGCTTCCCTACCTTAAGTTTTATACAGGCTTTTGAAACACTGACACGAACACGTGTTGCGTAACTCAGCATCCCGGTCTCTTTTTTGTTCTTTTCTTTCTTTCTTCCCCCCCGCCCTCTGCAGATGGCTAGACCCGATTTTGGACATTTGGTCCAATCTGTGGGGGAACAGCTGCTTCGCCTCCACCATCTACTCCTTTACACTTTGCCCGGGACGCCCTTTACGGATTACGGAGATGAAATTGGCCTGCGGGACACACTGGGGCAGGTAAGATCAGCCTCAGAAGCTGGGAGGTGAGAGGGGGTGTTGTAGGATGCCAGGCGACAAGGTTAGGGCGACGTGGGGTGGGGAGGTTGGTCTGCTTGATGATTTTGCACTGGGGGTGGGGTGGGGTGGGGGTTCTACCAGAAACAATCCTCTTTAATATCTCCTCCAGCCTGCGTCATCCAACATCACACGCATGCAGTGGGACAACTCGCCGAATTACGGATTCTCGCAGGGGGCGCAGCAGGGGGCTGAATCTGAGGCCAGCAACGTCACTGTGCAGGTAAGAAAATGTTGTGGGAGGGAAGCTAATTGCTCCAGGTGAAAGGAACGACCAAAATTTAGGGCGGAGATTCAGGCCAGAGGGTAGAAAGCGGAGAATGTGAGTTGTAGTCCTGCCTTGGGCATAAAAGCCGGCTGGGTGACCTTGAGCCAGTTCACCTCTCTTAGCTTTATTATAATAATAATAATAATCATAAAATAGAAAAAGTCATTGAGAACGAAGAAGCTAATGTGCTTTGGGACTTTAGAATTCAAACAGTCGCCTGCCGCATGACACCCCTGTCAAGGAATAATTCCTATCAGAGGGCGATGGACCGTGCTTCAGATGATGCATAACGCGTGTGGGTGAAGGAAATAAAGCCCGACGCATATTCTATTAAAAACCTTTAATCACAAAAGAAAAATATATATATAAACAAAGAAAGCTAACTGACTACATCCTCTCTCATCAGACAGTTAAAAGGAGAAATGTAAAGACAAAACTTTGTACGCTTGCGCACACCGCAAAACTAACTCATAACATAGCTAGACCGCATGACATTCACTATGGTTACCAGATAGGTTATCAACACAGGTGCAGAACAGAAGGAAGTGTACAATTAGAATTGAGCTTTTCGGACGAAGTAAGAAAAAAAAACAACGTGCAGTGACAACCCCAGACTTAACAATTGTCAACAAGAAAGAGAGAAAAGTTTGGATGTGGCAGAATAGAAAAGAAAGAACAGGAGAAGATAACAAAATACAAAGGCCTGCAAATAGAAGTCAAACGGCCGGGGCAAAGGAGATCAAAGATAGTCCCAATAGCGATGGGTGCTTTTTGAGTCAATCTCAAAACATCTGGAGCATCCCTTGAACACCACTGGCGTTGACAACATCCCCGTCGGTCGATTGCAAAAGGCAGCTTGACTCGGCGTGGCTTCTAGGTGACACTAGGTGCACGCAAGCTAGTTTGTAAGCCGTCCTGAGTCTTCGGAGAAGGGCGGGATATAAATGGAATAAAAATAAAAAATAAAAAATAAAAAAATGGTTGATTTCCGCCTCTGTTTTTCTTTTTCCAGGCCCAGCAGGGCCACAAGGGGTCCATCCTGAGCTTCTTCCAAGAACTGAGCGAGCTTCGAACGAAGGAACGCTCCCTTCTGCACGGCGACTTCGACCTGGTGCAAAGCTCGAACCCAGCGGTCTTCTCCTACCTTCGGATCTGGGACCAGAACAAGCGATTCCTGGTGGTGCTCAACTTCGCCGATCAGGAGTGCTTGGTCTCCCTCGTTCACTCTCATCTCCCACCCAAAGTGGACGTGGAGCTCATCACCCATGCCAGCCGGGAGGAGAAGCAGCTGGATTTGCAGAACCTCAAGCTCCATCCCTCAGAAGGCCTTCTCCTCAGCTTCCCCTATGTGGCCTAGTTGGTCTTCTTCCTGGCATGGTCTGGCCCATCCATTGTCAGAAGGAGTTGCCCGCAGTTCCTCAAAAGAGAAGACACTCCAGCCAAGGATGGCTTCAGATGCCTCTCCTGAACTTACTCATGTCCTTCTTCCATATCCCACCTGTCTCTCTTACCCCATAGCTCAGCCTTTCTAGACCCCAGATTCCAGTTCCCACAACCAGCCGGCCAGAAGAAAGTCTAGGTGGTTCCCAACCACAGGTAGAGGCTGAAGTGGGCCGAAGTCACCTCTGTTCCATCAACATTCCTGGATCTGCCTGTATTTTTCCATAAAATTTGATATTAGCAGGTCAGCGCACCATCTCGGAGACAGAGGGAGATGTGAACCTCCATTTTCTCGGGCTGGAGGTGATGGGGCTCAATGAAACGATGGACTACATTAGCATTGCTTCTCAACTTAAGGTGGGTGGACTTCAACTCCCAGAATTCCCCATCCAGCAATGCTGGCTGGGGAATTCTTGGGAGTTGACGTCCACACTCATCTTTAAATGGCCAAAGTTGAAATAGGCTGATCCAGAGTGAAACTTTGTGTTGGTCCAGTGCTGCCACATCTATAAATGCTTTGGGCAAGGGGGACCATGGATACACTTCCCCCAGTTGCTTTGCCCAGCCCATTTTGAGTTTGGGTTGATCTTTCCTGATCGCTAGTGTGAATTTTGTCCTGTAATGTGTCTGGCCCCCTTGAAGATGTTCTATCGGCCTAAGCCTAACAAAGTGAGCAAGCTTCTTTTTTGTGTGTGGGTGGAACCAGTTTTAATAAATCTCTCTCTTAGCTTTCAGACTCATCTGGTTTCTGTTGAGTAGGGCAGAGTCTAAAGATATGGTATAGGGTTTCCTGCCTGAGCAGGGGGTTGGACTAGATGACCTCCAAGGTCCCTTCCAACTTACTGGGTTTTCCTTCCTTCCCTTTCTCCCTCCTAGTTTTTCTTTCTTTCTTTCCTTCCTTCCTTCCTTCCTTCCTTCCTTCGTCCGATGTATCCCACCCATCGCACATCCTGAAATATGTTGGGTTGCTCCGGTGCAGTCTTTCTCAACTTTCAATCATTACAAGCTGAGGGGACTTCAAATCTCAGAATTCCCCAGCCCCCCTGCATGCATGCTGGATGGGGGAATTCTGGGAAATGAAGTTCACCCATCTTAATTCCTAGCGGTTGTGAACCATCGCTCTGCTCGCATTTTTTCGCGAGATCCTGTTGGACAAACTAATGTATGCTTCAGTGACTGCTTTAAATACTTAGTTGAATTATTGCTCGGCATTTATCATAATAATAATCTTTATTGATTAGCCCGCAGGCCATATCAAGGTGCAGAGTTCCAAACACACCTTACCCTAAAATGCAGCAAGAACCATTTAGAATGGAATTAGTTAAACAGGCATAAAATACATGTTAAAATGAAATTGGAATCAAATGCAGCAATTTAGGATGCCGATAGATAAAATAGGAGGGTTAGGACGCTGAGCTTGTCGATCAGACGGTCGGCAGTTTGGCGGGTCGAATCCCGAGTGCTGCGTAGCAGAGTGAGCGCCTGTTACGCGTCCCAGCTTCTGCCAACCTAGCAGTTCGAAAGCACGTAAAAATGCAAGTAGAAAAACAGGGACCACTCCGGTGGGAAGGTCACAGCGTTCTGTGCGCCTTTGGTGTCTAGTCATGCCGTCCACATGACCACGGAGACGGAGATGAGCACCGGCCCCTAGAGTCGGAAACGACTAGCACGCACGTGCGGGAGGAACCTTTACCTTTACCTTTTTAAGCATTTAAAATAAGCCAGGCCATTTTTTTCCCCACCCAAAGAGCATTATGGGCTGTCTTCTTTTGTAAGCAGCCTTTTGCAAATTGAAGAGTGGTGGAATTGAACTCCCAGAATTCTTGGGAGATTCAGGGTATCCACCTTAAATATACCCCTCCCCTTTAATAGCCGCCCTGTTCCTTTGGGCGGCTTCCCCTTTAAATCTCCCTGCCTTTTATTGATAGCCGATAGTATTTCCGTCTTCCGGGTCGGACTTCCTTCGAAGCCTAGCTCCGCCCTTTGCTTCGATCGACCTTTAAGCAGCCCCACCCCCCTCGACGCAATGCAGGGGAGGCTGGACCAATGGGGGGGGCAGGTTCAGCGGGCGTAGGGGGCGGGGCCGATGAAGGGCGGAGAGCCCGGATGGAAGGGGGCGGCGCCAATGCGGCCGTTGTACGCCGCCGGAACTCGTTGGCGGAGCGATTCGCTCGGCGTGAGGCGACGCCGAGCAACGGCCGCCGCCTATCGCGGGAGGGCGGCAAGGCGCACGCGCGAGAGAGGCGGTGGCTCCTCGGCCCGCGGCGGGATCCCAAAAGCTGAGAGGTCGCGGCGCTGCTCCCTCGCCCGGTCACCATGGTGAGGGGCGGCCGAATGGGGGCGGGGGCGCGCGAGCCCCAGAAGGGGCGGGGCAAGGAAGGGGAGGGGCCGGACTCGGCGGAGGGTCTGGCGGAGGCCCTACTTTGACCCCTCCTACAACCAGAGGGGGGGGTCTTGGAAGCCCCCTCCCCCGAGACAATAGAGGGGCTTTGATGGGGGGGAGATAGAGCCCCGCCCTCTGAAGTGGGGGGGGGGCGAGGAGAGGGGCTGTGAGGAGAGGAGCTCGTCAGAAATAAAAAAAAACACAACCCAGGGGGATTCTGGGAGTTGAAGTCCACAAGTCATCAAAGGGCCCAAGTTTGAAGACCCCTGTTCTAGATCAGGGGTCTTCAAACTTGGCCCTTTTATGACTGGTGGACTTCAACTCCCAGAATTCCTCAGCCAGGCACGCTGGCTGAGGAATTCTGGGAGTTGAAGTCCACCAGTCATAAAAGGGCCAAGTTTGAAGACCCTGTTAAGCAGCTTTCACAAGAGATCGATGGGACGTTAAGGTGCTTCCAAGTAAAATAGGCAGAATGCAGAAATGCAGTCATTATGAAGCTTTATTCATCGACAGGTTATATAAAAAGAGCTATATGGCATGGAAGCATCCATGCTTGTATGATAGAGAATGCATGCAAGTGAGAAGATAGAAAAGAGAAGCAGAACAAGAACAAAGAGGCAGCCCCTGAGCAGAGGTATTTATGGGGGGTCTCGGCCCCTCCCTAGCCATAAAACTCTCTCGCCAATGGGGCTGCTGCAGGGAAGCAAAGAAGCCTCTTTGCTCCATCTGATGATGTATTTGGGGAACTGCCATGGCTGGCACAAAACACGTAACAGACCCCTGTTCTAAGATACTCCACACCAGGAGCTTTGTGGCCCAGGAGGTAGGAAAGAGATGCTAAATGCGGGAAACTGGCAATGCTTAAAAGGAGATTCTGACTTTTTGACTGTCTTGTTCCATCCGCAGGCTGACCAACTGACCGAAGAGCAGATTGCAGGTGAGAAGCCGGCGGAAAGGTGGCAGAATAGATCCAGGCAGCAGCAGCAGCAGCAACGACAACAACCCCTTAGGGAACAAAGACCTGATGCTGGAAAACAGACCCCCTCCCCTCAATTAGATTCCTTGCAAACTCAACTGCCTTTTAGACCCGGGGTCTTCCAACTTGGCCCTTTGGTGACTTGTGGACTTCGACTCCCAGAATTCCTCGCCTGCCTGGCTGAGGAATTCTGGGAGTCGAAGTCCACAAGTCGTAAAAAGGGCCAAGGTGGAAGACCCCCCCCCTGGACTAGGGTGCCTCTGAACTTGTGAGTGCCACAAACCGTGGTTGGGTGGTTTTAAGCTTAACCGGCTTAGACAAAAGAGGCTACATTCTCACAATCAACGGCTCTCCCATCTGTAAAATGGGATCGCGTGTGGTCTCCTTTCTCACTGGACTCTTCTTAGGAACATACAGATCGCCTTGATCGCCCTGAATGACACCCCCCCTTTGCTTCTTTCTTTACCCTCTCTTTTGTGGCTGCTTTCATACAGCTTGATGCCCTTCAGAGGCATCAAGTATCTTGTCAATAATGTCCACGCTGACTAGGGGAGAGATGGCAGACCTGCAGGCCATCTTGAAACGAAGGAAGGCTGCTGACTTTAAGCCAGTAACTGGAACGAGAGCTTGCCGGGGGCGTTTTTTAAAAAAAAATCCAACAAAATGGCCTCATTTGCTTGGTTGTAAGTTTGGATCGAGGGACAAAGTTGGATCTGACCTTGTCCTCTTTGTGAGATGGTCTCACGAGGTCGATGGATCGTTAAGGTGCTTCCAAGTAAAAGGCATCACGCAGAGATGCAATCATTCAAAGCTTTATTTAACGATAAAGTAAATAGAAAGAGTTTCCTGGCATGGAGGCCTCCATGCCTGGATTGTAAGCTAGCAGAAGAGAGAGCAAGCAAGCATAGCATAGCAAGACTAGACTAGAGTAGACTAAGAGCAGCCCCTAAGCAGAGGTATTTATGGGGGGCTCTCAGCCCCTCCCTTACCATAAAACTCTCTCGCCAATGGGGCTGCAGGGGCCGGGGACCCCTGACCCACCAGTGGGAGCCTCTTTGTTCCCATCTGATGACCTTTTTGGGGAACTGCCAATGGCTGGCACAAAAAACATCTAACACTCTTTCCTTTTTCCCCCTCTTTTTCTTTCAGAGTTCAAGGAAGCCTTCTCTCTCTTCGACAAAGATGGCGACGGCACCATCACCACCAAGGAGCTCGGCACCGTCATGCGCTCCCTGGGCCAGAACCCCACCGAGGCGGAGTTGCAAGACATGATCAACGAGGTGGATGCAGATGGTGAGCAGGGCTCTTGCCGAAGGCTGGTTCGGTAGGCTGTTTGGAGAAAAATAGCCGAATGAAAGAGTTGGAAGGGACCTTGGAGGTCTTCTAGTCCAACCCTGTTGTGATTCAGGGTCAGCCTGTGGGTTCGGCAGTTGGGTCGGAGGACTCAGAGGAGGAGGAGGAGGAGGGGGGTGTTGGAGAGCTTGCTGAGGGGGTTGGACAGCTTGATGAGAGCCCTCAGCCAGGCCCCTCCCACCTGGTCACGACGCAGACCCAGCTGTGTGAGCCTGACAGCGTGGATGAAGATGACCCACAGCTGGCCCTGTTCAAGGACGCCCGACGCAGGAGGCAGTCAATCAGGAGTAAACAGAGGAAGGCAATGGGGCTCCTCGGAAGGAGGCAGAGAGAAGCCACGCCCTGAACTGTATAAAGGGGAATGCGTGGGATGGCTGGTTTGCTGAAGGCAACCGCTTGAAAAGCTCCTGTTTCTTGGTTCATGTCTTGTTCTATTTGTTTTTGTATCAATAAATTTGGCAGGCGTAATTCCAGCCTCTTGCCTTCTTGTAAAAGGGGTTGTCCCTGCTTTTTCTGCAGGGCCGGTAGCAGGCTGGTACAGAACAGACCCCTTGCTCAGGCAGGAAACTATATAACAGAGGTCCCCGACCTTTTGGGCAACAGGGACCGGTTCCGTGGAGAGAGTTTTTCTCGCAGACCAGAGGGCACGTGGTTTTGCATGCTGCCTGCCTCTTGCAAATGGGGCTTCACTTGTTTGCACGGACTGGTTTCTGGCATGCCATGGTCCGGTGCCAGTCCATTGACCCAGGGTTGGAGACCCCCTGCTCTATACCATTTCAGACAAATGTTTGCCCAATCTCTTCTCAAAAGCCTCCAGTGTTGGAACACCCACAGCTTCTGGTGGCTAGCTGTTCCACTGATTAATTGTTCTCACGGTCAGGATGTTTCTCCTTAGTTCGAGGTTGGATCTTTCCTTGATTAGTCTCCATCTCTTGTTTCTTGTCCTGCCCTCTGGGGAATAGGTTGACCCCCTCATCCTTGGTGCAGCCCCTTACGTATTGGAAGACTGCTACCATGTCACCCCTAGTCCTTCTCTTCATTAAACTCGACATACCCAATTCCAGCAACCGTTCCTTATATGTTTTAGCCTCCAGTCCCCTGATCCTCTTTGTTGCTCTTCTCTGTACCCTTTCTAAAGTCTCGACATCTTTTTTACATCGTGGTGACCAAAACTGGATGCAGCATTCCAAGTGTGGCCTCACCGAGGCCTTGTAAAGTGGTATTAACCCTTCACGTGATCTTGATTCTATCCCTCTGTTAATGCAGCCTAGGATTGCATTGGCCTTTTTTGGCACACGGCTGGCTCATTTTTCAGTGATTATTCACTCGGACTAGAGTGGTAAGGGGCTGAAAAGTAAGACCTTGCCTTGATTTTTCCAGACTTTCAACTTTTTTTTTTACTTTTACCAAATAATATAAACTAGCCATTTCAATAACCTCAACTCTATCTCATTGGTAAAGCCCAAAATCAAAAGTTTGATGTCGATATTCTATTTCACGGCACCGTAGAAAGTTGGAAGTCAATGCCTTTTTTTTTTCTTCTTCTCTCACTTTTCTATTCCCTTTTCCCTCCCCTATCTTTTACGCTATTTACTTTTGAATGTATGTTGTGTTGTATATTATAAACTAATAAAAACTGACCTGGGAGACTTTTCCAGACTTTCAATTTAGGGGAATCTAGATTTCTTTGTTGGCGAATCTAGCATTGTGTCTGTGTGTGTGTGTGTATCTTTTTGTGAATAGGTAGCAAAGAGCTGTATTTTATTTTATTTTTTAGTCAGTTGATCTGACTAAATAAGCTGGTCCTTTTCCCAGGCAATGGCACAATCGATTTCCCAGAATTCCTCACCATGATGGCCCGGAAAATGAAAGACACAGACAGCGAGGAAGAGATCCGTGAAGCCTTCCGAGTTTTTGACAAGGTGGGTTTGCTTAATTTGGGGGGGTGGGGGGGGAGGAAAACACACCCTTGCTGGAAGTTGTGTCCACTAGTAACGGGGAAGAGGTAATAGAAGTAGTCTCCCACTTAGGACCTCAATGAGGACCAGAATTTCCACTGCTACGTAGGGCGATTGTTAAGCGAGTCACAATTTTACCATCTTTTTTTTTGGGGGGGGGCACAATTTGTTAAGCAAAACACTGCGGTCGTTACATGAATCACACAGTCATTAAGCGAATCTGGTTTCCCCCCCCCCCCATTGACTGCTAAAGCAGTTGTAAGTGCAAGGACCGGTTATAAATCCCATCTTTTCAGTGCCGTTGTAACTTCAACCCGTCGCTAAACGGATGCTTGTAAGTTGAAGACTGCCTGTATTCTCAATCCCATTAGAATAGAAGCTGGAAGGGACCTTGGAGGTCTTCTAGTCCAGCCCGCTGCTCAAGCAGGAGTCTTTATATCATTTCAGAGGCTGTCCAGTCTCTTCTTAAAAACCTCCAGTGAGGCAGCACCCACAACTTCTGGTGTCCAGCTGTTCCCCTGGTTCATTGTCCTCCCTGTTAGGAACTTTCTCCTTAATTCCAGGTTGATTCTCTCCTTGATGAGTTTCCATCCGTTGTTTCTTTCCCTGCCTTCTGGTGCTTTGGAGAATAGTTTGACACACCCCCTCTTCTTTGTGGCAGCCCCCCAAATACTGGAAGACTGCTATCATGTCCCCCCTTGTCCTTCTTTTCTCTAGACTGGCCACACCCAGTTCCTGCAAAGCGTTTTTTCTATGTTTTAGCCTCCAGGCCTTTAATCATCTCAGTTGCTCTTCTCTGCACTTTTCCCAAAGTCTCGACATCTTTTTGGGGAGAGGGGAACGTGGTGACCAAAACTGGACGCGGCGTTCCAGAGGTGGCCGGCCTCCTGTTATTTGTTGGGTCTCCGGGTCAGTTTGGAAAGTTAACTTTGCGGTGCCCGAGTGTGAGACACACTGATCTGGCCCGATAGAAAGGATTTTTCCGAAACGGCTGGCGAGTTGAGTTTTCAAAGGAGCCAGGAGGCATCTAGGACCGTCTTTTGAGTTCACCTCGTCCCGGGGATGGATCTCACCTGTCCCTCCTCCTTTGCCCTATCCAGGATGGCAATGGGTACATTAGCTCTGCCGAGCTGCGCCACGTGATGACCAACCTCGGCGAGAAGCTGACGGACGAGGAGGTGGACGAAATGATCCGAGAAGCAGATATAGACGGGGACGGACAAGTCAATTACGAAGGTAAAGGGTCGGAGGCCCACGGGCATCCAGGGGGGAGGGGCGGGGGGGCTGCCTCAAAGGAGGGAGGCCAAGGAAGGCAAGTAGTGTTTACTCCAGGTGGCTTTTTTTGGGTAGCGGAGACCTTGTTTAGTGTTAATTTTTTTTTAAAAAAAAATGGGCAGCTAGAGCTCTTGAGAACGCTGAGGACTAGAAACGGGCGAAGGAAAGGGAGGTTGGGACCATCCTTTTACGATCTGCATTACAGGAGACGGCTGTGCTGGGCTGATTTGGGTTCCCACGTTGGTGTACTGCAAAATGTTTCTCAATCGGGGCAACTCTTAAGATGGTTGTCTTGGGGAATTCTGGGAGTTGAAGTTCTGCCCCCCCCCCTCACTTCTTAAAATGGCCAAGGTGGAGAGACCCCGATCTACAGTAACGTCAGGGCCATTTTTTTAAACCTTGATCTGCCTCTTTGGCTAAGGAGGGGCCGCCCTGTCTGTCCCTCTCCCTGTCAGGAGAGGGCCTGAGGAATTCTGGGAGTTGAAGTCCGCCCTCCTTCAAGCGGCCAAGCTGGAAAGACCCCCAAGATCTGGTGTCTTGTTCCCAGAAACGGTTGCTTGCCCAAACACGATTTCGTTCATTTGGGGAGGGGGGGTGTTGTTTCCTTTCGGCGGCCCCCTTCCTCGGCTGCGCCTGACCCCCTTCTCCGACCTCTCTCCTTGCTCCGTAGAGTTTGTACAGATGATGACCGCCAAATAAGACAAGCCGCTGCCTCTTCCTCTGCCCCGCCCGCTCCCCTCGCCCGTTCAGGATGGAAGGATGGCCTACTTCCCCACTGGGATCCTATCCGGCCCCCATCTGTCTGTCTGTGCGTGCCACTCCCGCCCCATCTGTGCTTTAGCAGTTTGTGGCTGTTCCCTGCTTTTGCCTCTTCTGCGCCAACCCTCCTCTTGTCCCAGGCTGGGTGCGGCGGTGGCCGGGACGGTGCCCCAAAGCCCTCGCGGAGAGCGACGGGGCCAGAATAAGCTCTTGAGCATGGAACGCCTTGGACACAAGGTGGGTGGGAAGGTGAGGCCGCCCCCCTCCCCCTGCCTTGCATCCCGCAGTCTTCCCTGACCCCCCCCCCCTCTCCGTCTCCCCTCTGCCTTCACGGACTGTTCTTGTATGCATATCTTTGCATACTTACGCCGCCATCTACCGTTGTCTTCCTAGGACTATCTGCATATCTTGGCTATATTGTAATTGCTAACCCATACCATCCTTCCCCCAGCCCGCTCTCCAGACCCTTTTCCGTAGCTTCAGGGAATGCTTCTGTTCCATTCCACTCGGTGTAAGATTTCTTTTTTATTTTATTTTATTTTATTATTTTTCCCCCCTCCCCTTTGGTTGATTCTTCTTTTCAATAAACTTTGCGTTTCAAACTGGTGGAGCCAAATCTGCTTATGTGGAAATCGTGCTCTGAAACCCTGCTTTTTTTTTCCCCTCCCGGGGGTGCAGGGTGTGGGGAACGTGTGCGGGTGTTTGTATTTTGCAGTAGCTAAGCAATTAGTTTTTCTAAAAATGGCCTCCTCCCACTTCACCCAGACTGTAGATTCCTTGAAGTGGCCATTCCTGGTTTTTCCTTTGATCTGCCACCACCTGGATAAGTTTTTAGCCAAGCGTATCCCTTTCTGGGCAGTGATGGGGTTAAAAACTGGGGTTTTTATTTTCAGGGATAATTTAATCTTTTTAATTATTTTTAACTTTTGTATTTTGTATTGGTTTGATTTTACACGCCCTGTAAACCGCCCTGAGTCCTTCGGGAAAGAGCGGTATATAAATCTAATAAATTAAATTAAATTAAATTAAGAGTCCAGCCCCCCACGGGACTTCAAGGGCCAAATAAAAGGAAAAATTTTAATTTCTCTTAAAGGCAGAATGGCGAAGGGAAAAACCAGTTCTGGTGATTTGGGAGATTCGGGGCGGGGGGGAAAGATATACTATTGATACAGTTAGTGAAGCTTTGGGATTCCATCCAAAGAAAATTCAAAGGGGATAAATAAATTTGTAGATTTCAGCATCGGGAAGACTCCAAAGCTAGATTTAGTGTATTTCACTACCCCTCTAAATTTCCAGAGAAGATACTGACTAGCGGACTGTACCCACAGGAGCATGAAAGAATGACCTTTTTGAGATTCCAGTTTTATTTGGACACGTTTGATACACACACACACACACACACACACACACTGTGGAACTGATGGAAGAGAATATTTGTAGCTTTGGGTTGAACTGTGGGCTCCTGGGTGCTCTTTTGGCTTGCTGGCTTTCTTGCAGACCTTTTCATTACCCAACTAGGTAGCGTCATCAGTGCTAGGACGGAATGAGGCTTGCTCTCCTTTTATGGCCTCACTTCAGCCCAGAGCTACACGCCTCCTCTTCCATCGGTACCACACACGGGCCTCCGACGCTTGAGAAATTGTGCCTACCTGCACAAATGGGAGAAAGGTGCGAGAAGGCCCAGCCGCCAAGGAACCCAACCGCGCGAATGCCTATAAAATGAAAGCAATCCCCACTCCCTTGCAGCCTTGATGAGGTGACCTAGTTGGGTAACGAAACGTCTGCAAAGAAAAAAAAACCCCACCATCACCACCACGCTCGGAGGGCACCAAGGACCCCCACGTAAACCCCGTCCAGCTGAACACTTCCGAATTTGTACCATCGGGCCAAACCCGGCCGACGCTTTGTGCCTTCGTATGAAACCATTTTTTTTCCCCTCCCTGCAGACAAAGGAATCCGAGAAAGAGCGATCTGGCTTCAGAGGCAATTATTTATTTTTTTATTTCCAAATAAAAAATACAGGTGGTTTGGTTGCATGGGCCCGGGATGCCACCCCGGCGGGTAGTTCTTGGCCTCTTGTGCTACTTGAAAAGAAGGATGTTAAAAGGACCGCCCCCCCCCCTCCACTCGCTCGTCTCCTCCTTGGCACATAGTGGAGGGCATATGGCAGTGAAAGACATACACACGTACATACAGACACGCGCGCACACGGATATCCCTCGCCCCGTGGAAAGAGGAGCCTCTTAACTCCCCCTCCCTCCGGGAAACAGCTGCCAAGTGCAAAAATACTGAAGGAGGGGGAGCAGCCGGTTAAATCGCTGAGAAGGAACATTGGTACTCACAGCTAGTCCTCGATTTACGACCAAATTTCTGTGGCTAAGCGAGACAAGAGTTCGGCGGGTTTTCGCTCCGTTTTACGACCTTCCTTTTTTTTTCCCCCCACAGTCCTTCTGTGAACCGCTGCAGGTGCTAAGTTAATAAACCTGGTGGTTAAGCCAACCTGGCCTTCCCCGTCGAATTGGCTTTGTCGAAAGGTCGCAAAAAGGGGATCGCGCAGCAACGGTCACGAGCGTCTGAATTTTGATTCGCTCGCACGCACACACGCCCGCCCCCCCTGGGGACGCTACAAAGATTGTCACTGAAGGACACTTTTTTTTTTTGCAGTGCCGTTATATCTTGGAACGGTCCTTAAACGGATTGCTGTAAGTCGAGGACTACCTGTATTTGGAACAGGTTTAGAAATGGGGGTGACGTTAGCATGCCATCGCTTCCCAAGGGGGAAAAGAGATTTGTTTTCCCCCCCCTTTAAATTAAAAAAAAAATAAGGGCGCAGAAGAGGCCTTGTTAAGTTTGCCCGCATTTCTTCCAAACTCTTGCGCACGACACAACGTGTCCGGTTCACACGATGCGGGTTAAAAGATGGCTTAAGCGAGCCCCGGGCTCAAGAATTCCTCCCTGGACGGTGAAGTCAAGCGTGGATTATTATTATTTTTTTTCATGAGAAAAATGGACGGCACTCTTCTTCCACTGCCAGATAGTTTGATTTAAAAGCCTTGGACCGGCACAAAATATCTGGGAGTGTTTTGAGGAAATCTCAGTTCCATCTTTGGAGAAAGACATTTGCCCCACGTCACGTGGGAGAAGTAGGAAAGTTCTAGATTATCGGTCCAGAGCAGCGGTTCTCAACCTGTGGTCCACTGACCCCTGGGCCTGGGATGGGGGCACAAAAGGCTTGAAGAAATCTTACGATTTATATCTTAAGTCTTGGGAGTCCGTGGCCACCGAAGATATTTAAAGGGGAGGTCCGTGGAGAAGCAAAAGTTGAGAAGCCCCTGTCCTAGAGTAATTATTTTTCACCCTTGCTAGCTTTAAGACGGGTAGGCTTCGACACCCAGGATTTCCCCAGCTGGCAAGCGCCAACCCAACCTTGCCTTGGGGAATTCTGGGAATTGAAGTCCCACCCGCCTTAAAAGGGCGAGAAACGCCGATCTAGCGATCTGCCCTTTCTTATCCTCGGCACCAGCCAGAAGGAGAAACACAAATTGTCCTGGGCTGAAGTTTTTTCCTCTCTAACGGGGCCCTGGTCGTTATCCCATTACAGTCTAAACCAGGGGTAGGTAACCTCGGCTCTTTTATGACTCATGGACTTCAACTCCCAGAATTCCTGAGCCAGCTGGCCCAGGAATTCTGGGAGTTGAAGTCCACGAGTCATAAAAGAGCCGAGGTTGCCTACCCCTGGTCTAAACGCGATCAGTTTTAAACGGTGGCAGGTGCTGATTTTAAGGTAACCCCAAATGGTTTCAGTAGCAATAAACCTTCCTGGTTTAATGCCGATTAAAGCAGGCAGCCTGTGATGAAGCTGAACCCGTTCTCATTTTTCCCCTTGCAGGCCACTGCTTTCTCCACTTCCTTCCTAGGTCCCCGTATCGCAATATGTTCCTAATTGCACTTCCCTTTAAAGTGTCTATATGACTCTCCCCCCCCCCCCGTTTTCTCCTTTACGTAATGCTCTTTGTGCAATTCTAATTTTTTGCCTCCGATTCAAGAATGGAAAAGAACGTGCGCTCTCATTCATCCCCCCCCTTAACAATCATCCATCTACCTCTTCAATCGTTTCGGATCAAAATATTCCTTAACGTGTGCTGCCTCCCATTCTTAAAATAATAATAATAATGATAATAATAAAAATAATAACCTTGTCAAATTCCCAGCCAGACATTCAGCAACTTACAGTCCTGACTTTCCTGAAAAGCCCCGTGGGTTTTTTTTTCCCTACACAAAATACATCGTCCTCAAAACGCTTAGGCAGCATATATCAAGTTTCCAAAAATCTGTGCAATAAATTTCTCTTCGGGACACCAAGACATAGCACGTTTGCAGGGGATAAAAATTCAAACTCAACTTTTTTTTTTACCCTGTAGTAGCTTAAGCAATAGGTAATTAAAAAAAAATAATGGCAATTAATACTGCTCCAGGAAGATTAGAGTTTCGTAGCCGGAGTTGGCGAGGGGCTTAAAGAGAGCCCCCTCCTGAATTTAATAAAACTTTAAATGCTGGTGATAATCCACTTCTTAAGAATTCAACGTCTTTGATTCAATTCAATTAAAGCAGAAGCTGAGTAGAATTCAGCGGGGTATTCTTTTTTTAAAAAAATGTGTTTCTTCCTATAAATAAGGGTTTAAATAAAAATCTATATCTCTGTAAGCAAGCCGGTGGACAGAATTCTATTTAATGATGTGATGCTTTTTTTTTCCTGTTTTATATTTCAACGTTTTTCCCCCCTATCTCCTACTGCTGGGAGAAAAAGCAAGCTTCTGTCCTCTCTTGCACACACACAAATTCTAATGTGAAAGACGCCATCTTGCACACTCACTCACTCCCATGCTTGCCTTCAATGTATATATTTAAACAGACACGACAGGAATTACTCTCGCTTTCTTAAAAATATACTTTCCCTTTCACCCCCACCCCCAAACTTCCTGAGCTTAACAGGTTCACCCAGAAAAATAGGTCTGACCGGGTCCTAAAACAGCCCCCCCTTCCATCTCTTAAACTCAAGAGAGGTCAAATCTCCCAAGATTCAATTCTGTGATTTAAGGGGGGGGTGCCATTTAAAAGACTCTTGCTCTATTCCCCCACGCAAAAAAATAACAATTTTCCCAACATATTTCCTATTTGGCTTCTTTCTCGGACACAGAAAGAGATTGGATGCATCTTATTCTTTTTTGGTTTCTTATATATATATGTGTGTGTGTGTGTTCATAGATTTTCACGGGTATAGGTATGTAGGTCTTGGCGTATTCGGGATTTTTCCCGTGTAGGATTGAGGGTGTCTTGGAGACGTTTTGACGAGGTCCCACTCGTCATCTTCACGAGATGACGAGTGGGACCTCGTCGAAACGTCTCCAAGACACCCTCAATCCTACACGGGAAAAGACCTGAATACGCCAAGATACACACACACACACACATACACACACACACACACACACACACACACACACACACACACACACACACACCAGGGGTCTTCAAACTGGGTCCCCTTTATGACTTGTGGACTTCAACTCCCAGAATTCCTCAGCCAACATGGCTCAGCTTGAAACCTCTCCCTTTCCCCTCAGCATGGCTGGCTCAGGAATTCTGGGAGTTGAAGTCCACGAGTCATAAAAGAGCCCAGGTTGCCCACCCCTGCCTTAAACCCTACCATCTTTCTCAGAATGAAATTTAGAGTTTTACCTGTTTAAAAAAAATCACATTTTGCTCCTGTGTTTTTAAATAAAAGATTTCAAGAAGCTGCAGCCCCAGATGTAAGCATTGTGCCAACCTCTCATGTAACTTGGTTGGTTAGTGCCTTAGTGCGACATGCAAACTAACCCTAAATCATAATTGGAATGGCTTAGCGTGACGGCTGAGCCCAAACATATCTTGAAACGTCAAACATTGCCATTAAATTTCTGCATTCAGACACAGGAGTTACGGGGATCAAAAAAGCAAAATACAGGTGGTCCTCGACTTACGGCCACAATTGAGCCCCAAATTTCTGTTTGCCAAGCGAGACGTCTGTGAAGTGAATTTTGCCCTGTTTAACAACCTTTCTGGCCACAGTTAAGGGAATCACGACAGTTGTTAAGTCAGCAACACGGTTGTTAAGTGGATCCGGCTTCCCCAGAAGGTCGCAAAAGGGGATCACGTGACCCCGGGACACTGCGACTGTCATAAATAGGAGTCACTTGCCAAGCGTCTAAATCAATCACGTGACCCTGGGGAGTGCCGTTGTAACTTCGGTCACTAAACGAAGGGTTGTAAGTCGAGGACAACCTGTAAAACAGTATTCCATCGGAGAACCTATTCTCCCTTCTTCCCCAGAATACAGTTTTGGCCTCAGAATGAGCAAATCCCTTCCTATTACAGTTTACCATAAAAATAAAAATAAAATGCGCTCCATCGTGAATAAAAAAAAAACAACCCTCTTCCCCACCCATCGGTGATTAGCTAAAATAATTCTTGTCAGGTGCGGATTGCAAAAATGCAGTTCACCACTAGAGGGAGGGCCGGGAGGACCACTGCCCTCTGCTGGCCGTTTGGAAATCTGCAGCCTGTCTCTGCGACAGCCTTCTTCGGCTCTCCCTGCCCCGTCGAGACCTGGAGAAAGGGGTCCAGCAGACCCCCACCCCACTCCCCACATGCAGAAAAGCGGTTAGGCAAGTTGGCAGGAGTTAGGAACTTAAAACTGCGACGCTCCACACATTAACACGACCGGACGAGCAAAATCTCCCTGGCTTTTGCCCTTGTGGTGCAATCTATTCAGCCTGGAAATGTGAGGAGCCCTTCCAGCCATCAACCCTCCAGAGCCGCCCCCCCCTCCCCCAGGATCCGCACCCCAAATCTCTGCCTAACAGCCCTGGGTTTTTCCCTGGCTTTTCCGACAGAGCCACTTTCAACTGCAACTCCCCCGCCCGCCCCTCCCGCCGCCTCATTCTAAATGAAGGTATCACGTCATGGTGGGTGGGTGGGATGGGGTGGAATTACGGGGTGGGGGAGTGGGAGCCGGGCTCCCCGATGCTCCCCGAACAGCAACATGAGACAATAAATACCCCTTTCCCATCCAGCGCTTCAGTGCTCGCGGGCCCCCTCCCCCCCGGCTGCTACGAGGGAGGGTCGTGGCGAATGGTGGGGATCTTGGCTTTGGGGGGTCGGGATGTGGACCCCGAAGAGGAGGAGGAGGAGGAGCTGCTGCTGCTGCTACGGCGAGCCTCGGCACCGGTGCTGGACATCTTGAGCTTGCGCCGTTTGGCCAGAGGGGCGTTTTCCACGCTTTTCAGGAAGAACCCTTCGCGCTTCCCCTTGTTAAAGGCCTAGACGAGAGAGAGAGAGAGAAACGGAGATTTGATTTGATTTTTAAATCAAAAGAAGGAATCCGAATCGGAATAGAAGTGGGAGGGACCTCGGAGGGATTCTCCTGAAGCAGGAGACCCCCACGCCATTTCAGGCAAATGGTTGTCCAATCTCTTCTTGAAAACTTCCAGTGATGAGAGAGAGAGGGAGGAAGGAAGGAAGGAAGGAAGGAAGGAAGGAAGGAAGGAAGGAAGGAAGATGGGAAAGAAGAAAGGAAGGAAGACGGGAGGGAGGGAGGGAAAGAAAGAAGGAAGATAGATGGGAGGGAGGGAAGGAAGGAAGGCAGGCAGGCAGGAAGGAAGACAGGAGGGAAGGAGGAAGGAAGGGAAGGAAAAAAAAGAGAGTAGAATAACAGTTGGAAGGGACCTCGGAGGTCTTCCAGCCCAACCCTGCTCAAGCAGGAGACCCAGTACCATTTCAGGCAAGTGAGTCTCCAGTCTTTTCATAGGGTTATCCTTTCCCACGTCATCCCGTCCGTCCCCTCTGGGGGCAAACAAACAACAACAAAAACGAATTTCCCAAGCTCAAAAGGGGCTCTCTCACCATAAACGTGACGTTCACGCCCGTTCGCACAGCGGGCCCGGAGCTCTCCAGGATGTCCGGCGTCATCAGCGGGGTGGACGAGAGCGCGCTGCCATCCTGGAGCCACTCGTTGTAGCGTAAGTTGGACATTTTCAGCCGCTTGGCAGGGTCCACCGTGAGAAGACCTGGCCAGAGACGGGAAGACGAGATTTAACCACACACACACACAAAAAAAAACCCCACCCTCTCGACTGTGCCTTTCCCTCCCCCCCCACTCCCCCCACCCCCAATTTTATTACAGGTCGTCATTTCAAATTTGGTTAACTGTCTTTTAACTTTCGCCTCGGGTTTTTCTTCCATTTTTATCCCTTTCTCTCAACTGTATGAAATGCAACCAATTTAATTTAATATCTGGTAAAAGATGCTTTTAATTGCGTTCTTGATCTTGTTCTTCCAGTCTTCCCGTTTATATATCTGATTTATTTATTTATTTATTTGCTAATCCGCTCTTTCAATTTTAATTTTTCTTAAAATTCCTCCAGTGTTGGAGCATCCACAATTTCTGGAGGCAAGCCGTTCCACTGCTTAATTGTTCTCACTGTCAGGAAATTCCTCCTCAATTCTGGGTTGCTTCTCTCCTTGATCAGTTTCCATCTGTTGCTTCCATCTGATGCTTTGGGAAATAAGATGAACCCCCTCCCCTCTCCTTTGGGACTGCCCCTTAAATATTGAAAGACTGTTATCATGTCACCCCTAGTCCTTCTTTTTATTAAACTACAGATCCCCAATTCCTGCAACCGTTCTTTGTATGCTTTACCCTCCAGACCCCTAAAATGTAACGAGAAGCTTGGGATCGTCAGGGTTCAAAGCCACCTGTCTTCCTAAACCTGATCCCAAATAACTGGAGGTCACACCGGTCTTGGAGGTGGCAGCCCTCCTTTGGGTTGTGCAAAGAAAGAAAGTTGGGAAAACGTTGCTTCTTAAATGCAGAAACGGCCCAGCTGGCGAAACATCTGCTTCCTCCTTCGCCGTGTGATTTGAGGGGTTTTCCGCAAACCCAAAGGCTGGTTTTGCACAACATTGCTGACTCTGGTTTAACCCATTTTCTACAGCTGCACCACACTTTCCATCAGGCGCTCACCCACCGCGGTTGGCCCAGTGTGCGCCGAAGCATCCAACCCTTAACCGAGGTTAGCATAGGGCAGGGGTAGGCAACCTCGGCTCTTTGATGACTCGTGGACTTCAACTCCCAGAATTCCTCAGCCAGCCATGCTGAGGGGAAACGGAGAGGTTTCCAAGCTGAGCCATGCTGGCTCAGGAATTCTGGGAGTTGAAGTCCACGAGTCATAAAAGAGCCAAGGTGGCCTACCCCTGGCATAGGGGGTTAGGCCAAGGCAATCCAAGCTAAGCGTGTCATGTGAACACAGCCAGAGGACACACAATCAAAACACCTTGCTTTCCCCCGGAAGTCCCAAAGGCGCTTTTTTCCCCAGGAGGCAACTGGACTTTTCTTGTTTTTCTCCTTTGAAGACGTTTCGCTTCTCATCCCAGAAGCTTCTCCAGCTTTGACCGGAGGGTGGGGAAAATGGAAGGATTTATACTCCTTGCAGACAGCTGGTCATTTGCATCCTTTTAGACAGCCCTTGAGGCCACTCGGAGGTTTCTCTGTGTCCTCGGGGGTCACCTGAGTGGTTGCAAATGGGTGTGGAGCCTTCTTGGAACTGCTGAAAGGATTGTGTTCCACACCCATTTGCACCGTTCAAGTGACTCTTGAGGACAGAGGTAAACCTCCAAGTGGCTTCAACGGCTCTCTAAAGGTATGCAAATGACCAGCTGTTTGCAAGGAGTACAAATCTTTCCATTCCTCACCATCCCAGTCAGAGCTGAAGAAGCTTCTGGGATGAGAAGCGAAACATCTTCAGAGAGAAAAAAAAAGTCCAGTTGGCCTCTTGAAAAAAGCATCTTTCAGATAACCAGGATCTGGGTGACTGAGCATCTCCGCTGACGTCTCCCCTGAAAGATCTGCCCTTTCCCAGCCCAGCTGTCCATCCCCATCACCTCGAACCAGCTCCTTGGCTTCTTCAGACACGTTCCTCCAAGCTTCGCTCTCTAGGGAGAACTGTCCTTCCTTGATTTTGTGCATGATGTCCGCGGCGTGGCTGGCTGCGCTGCCTTCCAGGCTACTGTGGAAGGGGACCTGGCCAGACAGCATGGTGTACTGGAAGGACGAGAAGAAAGAGAAAAAAAAATGAGCCGAAGGGACCACAGCAATATCTCGCTCTCTTCCCCCCCCCTCTCCCCGCGCGTGCGTGGCTTGCAGCCTGTCCTACCTGGAAGGGTGGTGGCTCGTGACCTCCCGGTTAGACTACTGCAATGCTCTCTACATGGGGCTGCCCTTGAGGACCACTCGGAGGCTTCAACTGGTGCAGAATGCAGCCGTGCGAGTTGTGATGGGGGCTTCCCGATACTCCCATTTAACATCTCTACTCCACGAGCTGCATTGGCTTCCGGTTGCCCTCCGGGTGAGATTCAAGGTGCTGGTGATGACCTATAAAGCCCTAAATGGCGAGGGTCCGGGATATTTGAGGGAACACCTGCTGCCGGCATCAAGTTCCCTTCGTCCTGTGCGCTCCCACAGGGAGGGCCTTCTCAGGGTGCCGCCGGCAAAGGATTGCCGGCGGGCAACACCCAGGGGGAGGGCCTTCTCTGTAGGCACGCCTGCCCTCTGAAACCAGTTACCCGTAGAGCTTAGGACTGCCCCTGATTTTCGTTCGTTCCGCCGGGACCTGAAGACCTGGCTCTTTGAGCTTTCCGGCCAGGACTGAGGAATTTTTTAATTTTTTAACTTATTGTAATTGGGTTTTTAATCAGAGTCATAGGGCTTTTAGATTTTAATTAAGGAAAATTTAATCTATTTTAATTGTTATTAAATTTTTGTATTGTAATGTTGTTTTAATTGCCTTGTGAACCGCCCTGGGTCCTACGGGAGAAGGGCGGGTATATAAGTTTAATAAATAATAAAGGGATTTTCTGCTTTGGCTGAATGGGGCCCTTCAGCCCTCGGAGTGTCCTGAACCCCTGGTTTCCCCTCCACGCCCCCAAACAATTAGCAAAGCCTGTGGGGTCCATGGGGCTCTCTGAGCTTGGTTGTTTTCTTGGAGATGTTTCATGACCCAACTAGGGAACATCTTCAGTGCTAGAATGGGGGGGGGGGATTGCAAAATGGAGATGGAGGAAGAGGACTGTGGGGTGCTTGGTGCTCTCTGAGCTTGGTGGTTTCCTTGCAGACGTTTCATGGGCCAACTAGGTAACATCATCAGTGCTAGAAGGGAGGGGGGAATTGCAGAATGGAGAAGGAGAAGAATGGGAGGAAGAGGAGGAGGAGCAGGACTGTGGGGGTCCATGGGGCTCTCCGAGCTTGGTGGTTTCCTTGCAGACATTTCACGACCCAGCTAGGTAACACCATCAGTGCTAGAAGGCAGCGGGGTCGGCTCTCACAATCTTTTAATACTGATGATGTTACCTAGTTGGGTCATGAAACGTCTGCAAAAAAACAACAACCCCTAGCTCGGGGAGCACCAAGCACCCCACCGTTCAACCCTACAAATGTTCTCTCCCGTTAATTACAAAATCCAAGGCGCTCTTTGTCTAACCGAACTCCCAAATTTGCACCAGATAACACACCTCCCCGCCTCCAGTTCTCCCGACAGCAGAAGGAATCTTAACAGTTGGGAGATTGTTAATAAGTAATTGTTAGAATCTGGCTTCTTACTCTCCTTTTTTTTTTCAAAACCACCCATTTGTATCTATAGTTACAAGCAGGTCTGAATCTTAACCAGAAAATCAAATGACATATACAACTGCAAAGTAAAATCACACACACACACACACACACACACACCCAAAACGATCCAGGAGCTATCCAACTCTGCTGGATTTCAGTTCCCACGAATTGGGAAACGGCGTGGCCTTGCTGGCTGGACGAATGATGGGTTTTAAACTCCCATACTTCTTGATTGCAAAAAAAAGCCACACCTCAATACTTTATACTTATATACCAGGGGTCCCCAACCCCAGGTCCGTGGACCGGTACCGGGCCGCGGCATGCCAGCAACTGGTCCGCGCAAAAAAGCAAAGCTCCATCCGCGGGATGCAGGCAGCACACCAAACCACATACCCTCCGGTCTGTGGAAAAACCTCTCTCCACAGAAGCGGTTCCTGGTGCCCAAAAGGTTGGGGACCTCTGCTATACATCGTACACAAACCCGGCCCATCGGCTTAGTTGAAGGACAGTCCCCTTGTCCTTTGGACCTCGGCTGGCTTACCAAGATCACCCCCAGGCTCCAGAGATCGCAAGATTCATCGTAGCCGCCGTCCTGCAAAAGCTCGGGGGCCGCGTACTGGAGGGTGAAGCATGGAGTCTGCATGGGCTGTGAGTTTTGAGGGCAGAGGCGGGCAAAGCCGAAGTCGATCACCTTCACGGGGGCGCCCTCTGTCTCGTCTGCGTATAGAATATTCTAGGAGTAAAGTCCCAGCGAATTATTGTTAATCCTTGAGGACAAAATTAGGGAAGCCCTCTTTTCGTTTCCCCATTTCTGGCTTGCCCTGTGGGTCTAACGTCGTGCGCTGCGAGCTGGTTAACCGATTCGGGGCACAGTCGGTGGCGGTCCATGACGCGCAAAGGACTGACTCGTGAAGGGTCATCCCAGTAGGCCAAGTGCCCCTGAGCAAGCCAAGCACATCACCACAGCAGCCAGGGAGTCCTTGACTTAGGACCATAATTGGGATCGGAATTTCCATCGTTAAATTTGAGGCAGTCGTAAGTTGGATACCACCTGTCCGGGCCTGGTTTCATAACAATTTTTGCCACAGTTGTTAAGCGAACCACATGGTCAGCAGCAAGTCACACGGTCATTAAGCAAATCCAGCTTCCCCCACTGGAGGGTTTCCCGCCAGAAAGTGGCTGGGAAGGTCCCAAATCGTGATCATAACAACCGCAGGATGCCGCCGCCGGTTGCTTTGATGGTCATGTGCCTGAACTGCGGTCCCGTGACCAGGGGATGGCGCGAGAGTCGTAAATGTGAACACGGAAACAGGGCGTTCGCAAGAGAGTTTCAGACGAGGCACATTCGCACCACCCTGCGACTGAATTTCCCCTCCTTTGATCGGACTGCACAAAACAACGCACCACGTATTAATCCCAAGAAGCTCGCTTCGCGACACGCTCAGGGAAAAAAACAAACCCCTCGGTTGATTCCCAAAGTGGCCCGACTCGTATAAATGCAACTTTGGGCCCTCAAACCGAGCTGCCTCGCTGGGAACCCAGCCTTCCCCTTTTCCTAGTACCTCGGGCTTCAGGTCCCGGTGCACCACACCCGAGTCGTGCATGAAGCTGACGGCGGAAACCAGGCTGCGCATGATCTGGCTGGCTTCCGACTCGCTGAAGTGTTGCTTCTTCTTGATTCGGTCCAGGAGCTCCCCTCCCCTCAGCAGTTCCATCACCAGGTAGGTGTGATACTGTGGAGGAGGACAAAAAGGGCATCCAGTGGTACCTTGGCACTCAGCTGCTTTGAAACTCATCCAATTTGGCACTCGATGCATCTAGACACAACTTTTTGTTGTCCCCGGTACTCATCGTTGGTTTGGTACTCAACGCACAAGCTAGTACTTGTCGGGGTCGGCTTGTGACTCACTACCTTATTCCTTATGGGAATTTTTTTTGGGAGGTATTTCTCGTTTTTGGGTACTCCTCGTGCCTTCCAGAACCAATTAATGATGAGTACCAAGGTATCCTGTATATCGGATAAATTGTGACGAACCATCTACTAAGAATAATATATTTTCCTAGTTTTCTTGCCCCTGTGAGGTAGGCTAGTCTTGGACCAAGAGGCTAGCTGCAGAGTCCCCTAACCAACTTCCAGCTCTGAGGTTGGACTTGAATTGGGGGGGCGGTGTCTCTCCAATCTTGGGATCCAACCCTTTCATCCTTAACCAGGCTGGGTTTCTCGAGACGCTTCCTCTTGGAGAATTAGATTCCTCACCTGGTCGTGATGAATATCGTGAAGCTTCACGATGTTCGGGTGGGTTTCGCAGATCTGCAAAGCCGCCACCTCTCGCTGGGTGTTCACTTCCATCCTGAACCGGAAAAAAGGAGGAGAAAGATGCCAATTCCACAACTATGAAATCCTTCTTTTCATTTCATTGCCTTTGCAATCCAGCCCGCCGTTCCTCCCTCCGTTTTCCCCGCAGCGCCAGTTCTAACCTCGCGACAGCCTCTTAAGGTAGCTATCAACATCCAGCCCGAGAATCCAAATAAAACTCCAGGTTCATTCCGTTTCCGAAAACCTTACTGTTTATTGAATACACTGCTTGGTTATGTCGAAGCGAAACTAGCTCTGAGGTTCCACAGTTCATAGACTTAAACGATAATTTCACTTCTTTACGGGAAGCGTCCGCTTCAAATCCACACCTGTTCTGATGTCCTTGACAAGGCTTCAGGCTCTCGCGGTCTTCAGCTGAATCGAAGTAGTTTCGTTTCTCCATCTACCCACTTCAAAGTAACACTTCCCCCCCCCCCCATAATTTAAGGCAAGTTGAAACGGAGGTTGCCCAAGTTTCATCCTTGACAGTAGCTTAGCGACACAGCTGACCTGACCTTCACGGCCAAAGGGAAAATTCTTAAACACAAGCCCAATCAGGAGCGAAAAAGTTTTCTCGGTCTTCCCATGCTGTGTGTCATGTTCTCACTAACGCAGAGGAGCAAGAGGATTGAAAATGGATTTTTCCTTGCTGGCTGATATTAACAGCCCAGGCCACCCACTTAAATCTGGCTCAAGATTTTTCTTGAGCCCTTAGCAGTATAGAAGAATGTCAGCTGTTGCAGGCTTTCCAGTTAGGGCCTTTCTCCCTTTAAAAGGCGGAGCGTTAGAAGGCATTTCTGATTGGCTGCTTCCATCGGTCCCTCCTGATTGGCTGGGGCCGTGTGTATAAATGCCCCTGCTCACAGCCTGGCTGGGGCATTTTGTGTGCTGCATCTGACCCAGGAGTTTCTGGCTCAGGAATCAGAGATGGACTCGGCATTAAAAAGAACCCAAAATAATAACATAGAATAAAAAGCGATAAAATAAAAAAGAACATTTCTGGATGCGTACGACTCCAAAGTCCAGGGGGCCTTCCAACTTGGCCCTTTGATGACTTCTGGACTTCAACTCCCAGAATTCCTCAGCCAGGCGTGCCCGGCTGAGGAATTCTGGGAGTTGAAGTCCACAAGTCCTAAAAGGGCCAGGTTGGAAGACCCTCCTGCCAAAGTCGTTTGGAGCAAGGGAATAAATAAAAATGGCTACCTTTTGCTGATGATTTTGACCGCAAATTCCGTCCCGTTTTGTCGATGTCGGCAACGGCGACAGACAGAGAAGCTTCCTTCACCCAAGGGGTCCTCCACCAGATCCATCTCATATTTTTGGAAGAACGAAGAATCCTGAGAGAGAGAGAGAGAGAGAGAGAGAGAGAGAGAGAGAGAGAGTTAATGAGTGAGAATGTTGATTCTCGCTCTTAGTATTGCAAGGACAATCACTTCATCGGGCTTCTGAGTGACCTGAATTCCAAAGGTGCATTTTTCACGAGGCAACTGGACACTCTTGTTTTGCTTTGAGGATTTATCAGAATATAAAACACGAAGAGGAATTTAAAAACTTATCAGAAAACTAGGAGGAGAGGGAGGGGGGGGAAATCGTGCAAAGAGGGAAAAGAAAAGAAAAAAAGGCAGCAGCTTCCGACGAGCACAGTGGAAAGATGACAACATTGCAACCGCAGCTTTTTACTTTTACACCA
Organism: Vipera berus; assembly: GCF_964194415.1. NCBI lineage: Eukaryota > Metazoa > Chordata > Lepidosauria > Squamata > Viperidae > Vipera > Vipera berus. Next base: position 6,774,239 of record NC_138219.1, on the reverse strand, counting down.
CAGTAGGCACAAGCCCTTTCTACAACGCCCAAACGATCTGATTAGCAGAGTTGAAGCGAGTCGTGTGAACCAAGCCTTCTGGGTTGCAAGCCAGGATTTCTATCGTGGGATTTGCCCCGTTCCTCTACGGCTTCCGAGAACAATTCCCTACCTTCATCATAGCACTTTGGGCCACCGCAGAGCTTCCGGGACGTTCCCCGTCCAGCGCTGCCTCCAGTACGTCGGCAGTCACAGCGTTACGATTAAAGAGGATTGACGGGGCAATGAAGGAATATCCCTTTTGGGGGGGAAAAAAAAAGAGAGAGAGAAATGCATCAAACAGTTGTGGGAAAAGAGAAGAATTGGGGGGCGGGGGGAATATGAGCCCCTTCTTCCAATATTTGAGGGGCTGCCCCAAAGAAGAGGGGGTCAAGCTATTCTCCGAAGGACCTGAAGGCAGGACAAGAAGCAACAATGCGTGGAAACTCATCAAGGAGAGAAGCAACCTGGAACTAAGGATGAAATTCCTGACAGGGAGGACAATGAACCAGTGGAACAGCTTGCCACCAGAAGTTGTGGGTGCTGCATCACTGGAGGTTTTTAAGAAGAGATTGGACAGCCATTTGTCTGAAATGGTATAGGGTCTCCTGCCTGAGCAGGGGGTTGGACTAGAAGACCTCCAGGGGTCCCTTCCAACTCTGCTGTTCTATTATTCAGCTATTCTTTTTTCCTTCCTTCCTTCCTCCCTCCCTCCCTCCCTCCCTCATCACTTGACGTTTTCAAGAAGAAACTGGACAACCATTTGTCTGTAACGGTGTAGGCTTTCTTGCCTGAGCAGGGGGTTGGACTAGAAGACCTCCGAGGTCCCTCCCCACTCTTGTTATTCTGTACTTGGATTTGCACAGATCAGCAAGCAGAGCCCCAAGGTACGTTGACATCAGGACATATCTCTTCCAATAACCAGATTTATTTTTCTGACCCACTCGCCTTTCATCGGCGGAATCAAAATTTGTTGGGTGAATCGAGCACCTGAATTTTGTTCCTGTGACCCCAAGAACGATTCAACAGTCGTCAGCCCGTCGTAAGTCACTTTTTTTCACTCCCCATTGCAACGGTTGCTAAATAAATGCTTGTAAGTCGAGGACTTGCCCCTCTTGGCATTTGCACATCGAAGGTGAACAACCAAGCCTCTCTTTTTGAACTATGAAGGGAACCCCAATTCTCGGGCTGTCATTTCACCCAGAGGACCCCTGAAATTTCAGCCCAGCTTTGCAAGAGAGCCCACGCTGTTGCTGGCCACCCGCTAAGGAAAAGCAGGAAGTTTGAAGGAGCGTGCTGAAACTTGTAGCCAAAAAGGCAAGCAAGCAAAAAAATATATAACAAAAATAAAAATCTAGTCCTCAAAGATGGAAAAAAAAAACAAAGACAAAACCCACTTTTATTCTCGTTCCGCCGTCTTTGGCAAAGGAGGAAGTTTGTGCAAGACACTTCCTGAAACAATTCAGATCGTGAAAGAAAAGCTCTATCTGGTTTCTAAGCAAAAAACCGCAATTTTTTCTGGCTTTTTTTTTTTTTGCAACTCAGAAAGATCTTTTCAAAGTCTCTCTGATCTTTATTCTTCTCCCTGCAGCTTCCTTGTTCACTTAAATACCCCTTGTTCCAATTATTTGCAGCCCCTTGCCCAGGAAGTTTGAGTATGTGGAGAAACCTAAATTAGCGAAAATGACCATTTTGACCGATTAATTTTAATTTTATTACCTTGAACTACGTTTCCCAGGGCGCCTGTCCTGGGAGTGGGACCTGGGACTATTAGCCTGATATGAACACGCTACCAACAGTTCATCCTGGCGATAATGTTCTCTTGGTAATAACATTCTTGGCGAAATGAACTTTTAAGGGTTAGGGGAAATATCAGGCTAATAGTCCCAAGGTCCCACACCCGGAACAGGCGCCGTGGGAAATGTAGTTCAAGCTCAACAGACTACTGCGAATATTAAAATCTTTCTGCCCACGTTTGTCTGCAATTAACACACACACACCTTCCAATTTCAGGCAGTCGTCGAGTTACGACGATAATGGCTCCTGCCTATTACAGTGTCGTGACTCGCCCAGTTTTACGACCCTTTTTGCGGCGGTTATTAAGCGAACCCGGTGGTCGTACATCTGAATGCTGCAGCGGTTAAAACAAACCCATTGTTCGTTATGAGGCAGTTCTGCCCTAAGCCTTACCTCGGCAAGTGTTGATGTGTGGTTTGTTTTTTTTTAAAAATAAAATCATAAAACGAGGTTGTCACCTGCAATACCTGTGGGAATACGGCATGTGGGGGACGCACCTGGAAGACACGGTCTAAGCTGGGAGGGGTCCCAGCCGGAGAGTAGATGGGGTCCAAGGTGGTGAATTCTTCAGCAAAGTTTCGCACGTCCAACTCGTGGCGAATGAGGGGTTTAAACGGCGGCCTCACCCGGCGCGCTGCTAATTCAATCCAGTCCAGGCCCTGGAGGGGGGGGAAAATATTGGCGACATGATATAACTAAACGTCAGAGACAAACCAGCTCAGAGTTTCTCAACTTTGGCAAAATTATGTGGAATTCAACTCCCAGAATCCCCCAGCCAGCCATGCTTTAAGAGGGGTCGGCTTCAACTCCCAAGAATTCCTCAGCCGTCATGGTTGAAGAGGGTTGGACTTCAACTCCCAGGGTCTTGGCTAGAGAATTCTGGGACCTGAAGTCCACGCATCTTAAAAAGTCACTGTGTTTAAAGATCCCTGCTCTGAACAAAAACTGGGGGGGGTTTTGGTCATAGAACGCTCAGAACAGAGTTCCGACACCTTTTTTTGGATGGAACCTTGTAGGGTAGGCAAAGTGGGTTGTATGACATGTGTGAGTTCCGGCACCTTTTTCTTTTTACAAAAAACAACAACACTCGCAATAAAGCCAGGCGTTGTGTAATGGCAATCGGTTGTCCTGATCTGTGTGTTGCACAATTCTCCGGAAAAGGAATCCGGAGTGAAAGGCTGGCCAGGAATGAACTTGGCTCAAAGTCTCGGCAGGCTTGCAAACTTTACCCTGAAAAAGGGGTGCTCTTTAATCTCCTGGGCTCCCGTCGGGCCGGACCCCAAGCGTTTCTTGGGGTCTTTGCACAGGAGCTTCTGTAGCAGGTCGCGAGCCTCGGGGCCGATGAGCGACGGGAATGGCGGGCTGCACTTCAGGATCCGCCTGGAAGTTTGGAAGCAAGTGGGAAAAACTCAGATAATGTCGAAGCCCCCATTCAAGCAGGAGATGCTTTCAGACCAAGGGCTGACCAATCTCTTCTTAAAAACCTCCAGCGTTGGGAGCATTCTCAACTTCCAGTGGCCAGTCATTCCACTGACTAACTCTTCCCACGGTCAGGAAATTACTCCTTTTAATAGCTTGATTCTTGGGGGGGGATACACACACAATAATAATAATAATAATAATAATAATAATAATAATAATAATAATAATAATAATAATAATAATAATAATAATAATTTTATTTATATACCGCCCTTCTCCCGAAGGACTCAGGGCGGTGAACAAGGCACACATATACACATATATATACTGTACACATACATATATACATATACATATACATATATATTTTCTCCCCATTCTTTCTCCCACCTCACCTGGACACCTCCGCTTGCGAGTTCTTCTCCCCTTCCAGGGTGAAAGGAGAAGCTCCGGTCAGGAGCTCAAAGACCAGGATTCCCAAACTCCACCAGTCCACAGACTGCAAGGGGGGAAAAAAATGGCAACATGGGACTGAAACCAGTATAATAGAGGTAGTCCTCGACTTATGACTGTTTAATGACTGGTCGAAGTTCCAACAGCAGCACTGAAAAAAGGGGGCACACGAGATCGTGTGATGAAAATTTGGGCACCGGCGCATTACCACGGTTGCAGCTTCCCTTCCCTTTGGTGACCTTTCCTGCAGACTTCCGACACTCAGAAGTCCATTGAAAAAGGAATCTGGTTTCGCTGAACGATTGCGCGGTTAAATTAACTCTGATGATTTGCTTAAAAGTCGTTGGCAACAAGGTCACAAAATCGGGACGTTTTGCTTAACAACTGCCTGCCTTAGCAATGGAAATGCTGGTCCCAGTTTTTGGACCTAAATCGAGGACTACTTATACTTCACTCCCTCTGCTTTCCTCCTCTTTCTCCCACTAAGATGTCTCCCCCTCCGCTAGAAAAAGCTTTCCTTTTGCCACGCTGATTTTATCGAAAGCTTCAGCGCAGACAGTTAAGGCCGCCTCCTTCTTTCCCCCCCCCATACTTGAGAAACCTGCTTTCAGGGCTCTGGCTTGCCGCAGAGAATTTTTTTTTCCCCCAACTGTCTCACCTTGCCGTGTCCGCTTTTGCTGCGTACAATCTCGGGAGCCATGTATTCGATGGTGCCGCAAAACGAGAAGGTCCGTTCTTTCTGTGGCAAGGGGAAAGAAAAAGGGAGGGAGGGAGGGAGGGAGAAAGGGAAGGAGGGAAAGAAAGAAAGAAAGGTTAGGTCACCGTGAACTCATAGAGCAAAATGGACGTTGCCAACAAACTCGGAGTGCTTGGCTGTGGTGAGGAGGGCACTGACTTTTCTAGGCTGCCCTATCTACGTTTCCTGGTAAAAAACATGGGGAAATCCCATTGGAGGAAAATTCCACTTAGGGTTAGGTCACCATGAACTCAAGAGAGCAAAATGGACATCGCCATTTTTTTTAAAAAAAAAATTTGCACACGCTGGCGGAGGCGTGAAGAGATTTTATAAAACCCAGCTGAAGGCCTAGGACTGAGTTGACAGCGCGCGTGCCCACAGAGAGGGCTCTACGTGCCTTAGGGCCTATCCCCACTAAAAAAAAGCCCGCCCACTTTAAATACCTTTCAGATGGCTACACACCAACTCCCAGAATTCTCCGCCTGCTAGTCCACACATCTACATCAAGGGTCTTCAAACCTTGGCCTTTTTGGGACTTGTGGACAGCGTGCCTGGCTGAGGAATTCTGGGAGTTTATTTATTTTATTTATTTTATTACATTTATATACCGCCCTTTCCCAAAGGACTCAGGGCGGTTTACAGGGTGATTAAAAACAAAAATACAAAAGTTAAAAACAGATTAAAAAAAATTATATTCGTCCCTGCATAAGTAAAACCCCAGTTAAAATTAAAATTAAAACTAAAATTAAAATTCTCAGCCTGGGCCAGAGAGCTCAAAGAGCCAGGTCTTCAGGTCCCGGCGGAATGAACGGAGGTTGAAGTCCACAAGTCATAAAAGGGCCAAGGTTGGAAGACCCCGGTTCTAAATTGTTGGCAAAAGCTGGTCGCTGGAGCTGATTCTCCAAGCCATTCTGGCCGCCTCCACAAAGACTCAACTCCCTCCCCATTTCTATCTAAACCCTAATCCCACGAACCAGACAATCCTGGACGCTGTTAGGGGAAGACGCGAGCTTTTCCGACAAAGCGAACTCACATCCTCCGTCACAAATTCCTTGCTCAGGCCGAAATCGGTCAGCACCACGTGACCCTCGCTGTCCAGCAAGATATTTTCCAGCTTCACATCCCGATAAATGATGCCGAGCTGAGAACGAGAAAAGGACCTCTTTGGCCCTTGTGCCAACAAGCCACGATAATCTGACAAGCCCGCCCCGTAGCCTATTTTGGCTTACGAACACAAGAACCAGTAAATTCATCGTTAAGCAGGGCAGTCGCTGTATAAGGCACCCCGTGACTGCACCGATTTTACGAGCTTTTTTTTTCTGACGGAGGTTGTTCAATGAATCACCCGCCGGCTTCCCCCATCCACTTTGCTTGTCAGAAGCCAGCTTGGAAGGTCACAGCGGGGCATCACTTGATCCCGGGACCCGGCCACTCTCCTAATTGTATGACTGTCGTCACGTCAAACAGTCACTAAAACAATGGTCGTCAAGTCGAGGATTGCTTGCAACGATATTCTTAACTTGCAGCAGGAACTTCATCCGAGGGAGCCTTCCCTATCCACGGATCGAGGTGAAGGCAAATGAACCCCTGCGGCTTTTACTCTGTGGGTGTCGTTGCCGACTCTAGGGGGCGCTGCTCGTCTCCGTTTCAAGGCCGTCGAGCCAGCGCTGTCGGTAGACATTCTCCACAGTCAGATGGCCAGCGCGACGCCACGGAGCGCCAACAGCTTCCCACCGAAGGGCTGCCTATTTATCTACTCGCATTTGCCTACTTTCGAACTGCTAGGTTGGCAGGAGCTGAGCTGAGGACAGGAGCTCACCCGTGGTTGAGCCCTCGGGACTCGAACCTGGGCTGCCGGCTTTCCAGCCCACAAGCCCAGGGTCTTAACCCATGGAGCCACCGCGCCGCCCAGATGAATCAAAGCAATGCAAAAATAACTACAGGAAACGAGGGTGGCTACATTCACTTGTACCACCAGGTTTAAATCCTCAGTCTTGGTGAAACCTTGCAGAGGGAACACAGCCGAGCTGACTCTCCCCCTGTGCCTTTTGCACTGCCTCAGAGGCCCTCTTGCTTTCCCTCTAGCTCCCAGGGTCCAGCCCAAGCTTGTGGCCAACGCACCCCGTGGCTTTCACCGTGAAGAAACAGGAGTTTTCATCTAGCTCCGTCCTTCAGTGCCGGGCAGACGGGCAGCCCGAGAGATTGAATAAATGCCTAAACCAACCCTTACCTTGTGCAGGTGTTCGAGGGCCAGAATGATCTCCCCGCTGTAAAAGCGTACTTCCTCCTCCGAGAAGTGGTCCCGTTGGTACAAGTGGGTGAACAACTCGCCTCCGCTCACGTAGTCTGCGAAGGAAGGGGAAGGGGGACGGCAAAGAGACTCAGGTTGAACCCCACAGGACTAGCCAGCATCCCCTCTCGTCTCGCCTTCCAGTTCTCCCTCCCTACCCAGAATCAGATGGAGCTTGGAGTCCGTCTGGAAGGCGTAATGCAGCGTCACCAGGAAAGGCGACTGGCGCACGTGTTCCAGGACCGTCCGCTCGGTCCGCGTGTGTTCGGCCGTCTTGGCTTTAGCGACGATAGCCGCTTTCCGGAGCACTTTCATGGCGTAAAGCTTGCTGGCGTCGTGGCCGGTCAGTTTACGGACCAGGAACACCTTCCCGTAGGCTGAAGCGCAGGAGGAGAGCAAGAAGGAGGCCGGATTGAAAGGCAGTCCTCAATTTACGACCGTTCGTTTCGTGGCTGAAGTTGTACAACGGCACCGTTTTTCACACTCGCGACCGTTGCAGCACCCCCCCAGGGTCACGTGATCAACATTCAGACGCTTGGCGACTGGCTCGTTATTTATGACGGTCGCAGTATCCCAGGGTCACGGGGTCCGTTTTTGCAACAATGGGGAAGCCAGATTCATTTAACAACTGGGTTATTAACTTAAGGGCAGTGGGGAAAAAAGGTCATAAAACAGGGCAAAACTCAGCCGCTGTCTCACTTGGCAAGGGGCCTGTTTGACTCAATCGTGGCCGTAAGTCGAGGACTCCCTGTATGCTCTTGATTAATGAGATTTGGGCGGGGCATATTTGAAATATTTTGCCGAAAAGGCGAACTTTGAAAAGGATAAGACGGAACCTCTTTTTAATAACTAGGCCCCCTTTCAAATTTAATTCCTGCCCCCCCCCCGGGCAGTTTAGCACATCCCGGATCCAGAGTGAAATGCTCCAGTGTCTCCCTGGGGTGACGGGATCCCCTTTAGCGACCGTCTGACCAGCCAAGATTCGCTTAACAACCGTGTTGCTAGCTTGACAAAAAGCAGTGATTCAGTTCACAACTGTGGCAAGGAGGATCGTTAAAACGGGGCGAAATTCACGTGACAAATGTCTCGCTTAGTGACGGAAATTTGAGGCTCACTTTCGAGGACGGCCTAGCTTTCACTTTTGCAGCTTTCCTTCCAAGCTCTACGTTTCTCTCCCTCCCCCTGAATCAGAGGGGAAAATAGCTGCAATTTCAAGATTCTTAATGTTTGTTTTGTTAAAAACAAAAAAACCACGCTGTCTCTGTCATTAGGCAGAGCGAAGAAGCAGAAAGAGAGAGGGACGGAGAGGAATGCTTGCTAAAAGCCTTGTAAAAAACATGGTTTCCACTCACCTCCGGTGCCCAGGACTTTGAGCAATTCAAAATTTTCCATCCCCACCTTCTCCTCATCGTGCCCGGTTAAATTTGCTAATCGGGGAAAGGGAGACAAAATAAAAAAAAAATGCACGGGGTTATTCTGCCGTTAAAAGAACTTTTCATCCCAGCCCGAGATTTAAATCTAAATTGTATTCCACGTACAAAATCCTAAACCTGAAAGGACACACAGAGGTCATGTAACCCAACCCTCTCCTATTTTCAGGGCGCGATCAGCTCTGAAACTCCCCGCTTGTGTTTGAGGACTAGAATCTTGGCAAATGTTATTTGGACCCGGCTTCTTTTTCAGTCCGGGGCTGTTCCGAGTAGCAGTTCCAACAAAAAGAAGGGGGGAAAAAATGATTGGATCGTTCTAGAGACAATGAGGAGAAAAATGAAGTCCTCAAAGCTGTTCCAGGCTTCTGAGGAGAGCAGAGGGAGGGGGGAATTGAAATGATTTAAAGGCACAGTTATCTCTGTTTGTCCCCCGTGCACGAGGGTTTGCTTGGATGCATTGAAAAGATGCCTTCAAGAGAATTGCAAAACCAAACTATCCGTTTCTTTTTTAAAAAGCAACATTTTTTTTACAGAGGAGAGGAGGGCCAAAGCAGGGGAAATAGCCTTCAAAAATAAGGGAAGCAATGTTTCCTTAAAAACATCATGAAAACAGTTACTTAAGATAAACACAATAGAAAAAATAATAAGGAATAGAATAGAATAAGGATATGAATAGAATAGAATAGAATAGAATAGAATAGAATAGAATAGAATAGAATAAGGAAAAGAATAGAATAGAATAGAATAGAATAGAATAGAATAGAATAGAATAGAATAGAATAGAATAAGGAAATTAGAATAGAATAGAATAGAATAGAATAGAATAGAATAGAATAGAATAGAATAGAATAAGGAAAATAATAGAATAGAATAGAATAGAATAGAATAGAATAGAATAGAATAGAATAGAATAGAATAGAATAGAATAGAATAGAATAGAATAGAATAGAATAGAATAGAATAGAATAGAATAGAATAGAATAGAATAGAATAGAATAGAATAGAATAGAAATAGAATAGAATAGAATAAGGAAATTAGAATAGAATAGAATAGAATAGAATAGAATAGAATAGAATAGAATAAGGAAAATAATAGAATAGAATAGAATAGAATAGAATAGAATAGAATAGAATAGAATAGAATAGAATAGAATAGAATAGAATAGAATAGAATAAGGAAATATAGAATGGAATGGAATGGAATGGAATGGAATGGAATGGAATGGAATAGAATAGAATAGAATAGAATAGAATAGAATAGAAATAGAATAGAATAGAATAAGGAAATTAGAATAGAATAGAATAGAATAGAATAGAATAGAATAGAATAGAATAAGGAAAAGAATAGAATAGAATAGAATAGAATAGAATAGAATAGAATAGAATAGAATAGAATAAGGAAATTAGAATAGAATAGAATAGAATAGAATAGAATAGAATAGAATAGAATAGAATAGAATAGAATAGAATAAGGAAATATAGAATGGAATGGAATGGAATGGAATGGAATGGAATAGAATAGAATAGAATAGAATAGAATAGAATAGAATAAGGAAATATAGAATGGAATGGAATGGAATGGAATAGAATAGAATAGAATAGAATAGAATAGAAAATAAATATTCTTTATTGGCCAAGTGTGATTGGACACACAAGGAATTTGTCTCTGGTGGATAAGCTCTCAGTGTACATATAAACAACAAAGTGATAGGTCATAGAACATGAATCATAGTTATGATCATTAATCGTATTTTACAAACAAGTGATAAAGATCACTTTATCAACAAGAGCTAGCACAAGCCTCTTGCAAAAAAAAAACAACCAAAAGAATGGATTGGCTGCTAAAATAACAGTAACAACCGCCACAAATAATAACAGTGTTATGCCCCTGATATTCACGCCACTCCTAGTGAATACTGATCAGAGCGGCCTGTCAGTTTCGTAAATCAACTTAAAATAATATATACATTTGGTGTCCTAAAGAATCCCAGCAAATTCTCAGTCTTTAGGGTCACGTTAGTTAATGAATTAGTCAACTTCACTGAATTCAGAGGCTACCTCAGTGCCCAATGTTGGCATTTTGGCTTCAGCGGACTAAATTTATTATACAGGCTCTATTTCAGCCATCTGGGGCCCTTACTAGTTTTTTTTCCCTATAATCCTTAGCTTCAACATAATGTTTAAAAATGTTAACTGCATCGGACCATCTTTTTCCAGCTTAGCGCAACCCTCTGACCCACTCCACTCATTTATTAGATTCATTTAATGTTCTGAACTAAAACAGGCACGGTCGCACTAATTGGTAGTGCGTGGGAGGCCCTGTTTCTCAACTCCGCAATTTTAAGCTGTGTGGACATCAACTCCCAGAATTCCCCAGCCAGCACACTTTAAGGTGGGTGGGCTTCAACTCCCAGAATTCCCTAAGCAGCATGGTTTAAGATGGGTGGGCTTCCACTCCCAGAATTCCCCAGCCAACATCCTTTAAGAGGGGTGGACTTTAGTGCCCAGAAGTTCCTAACGTGCTTTAAAGATGACTGGACTTCAACCCCCAGAATTCCCCATCCAGCCCACTTAAAAGACATGTGGCTGAGGAATTCTGGGAATTGAAATCCACCCGTTTTAAAAGTTGCTGAGACTGAGAAACACTTGTGTAGGTTGAGCCAGGCACACCCCCACAAGGGATCAGAGGGGGCAATTGGGGCCCTCTCAGTGTCTCCTCATTGCTGAAACCTTTGATCATACACAGGTCACACCTCTCCACCCAATTTCACCCCATTTCCGGGCAGGTGAATCACAGGTGAACCAACAGGCAGTCAAGCGGGCCTACACTTGCCCAGGAGACTACCAGCCCAAAGGGCCTTTTTTCAAACCACACGCACAAACACGACAGCCCTTGCTTAAATCTTTCCCCACAGATGAGATCCCAAAGGAATCGGCTTTCAGATCAACAGCCTGCCTTCCCGGCGTGCCGCGTGCTTTTAAAATTTGAAAAAACAGCAACAAAACAAAACGGGCCCTCTAATCCACCATTTTAAAACCGTTTCCTTGTCCTTCCGGGGTGGGTGGGGGGTGGGGGTGTCTCTCAAGTAAAAATCCCTCCACGCTAAAGGCAATCAGAAAGGAGAAGAGACCGACGCACGTGCATGAAATACCCATCCTACAGCGGCTGCAGTTTTCTCATGATTTTGCAAAAGTGGGATTTAGTGGTTTTTTTTTTAAATGGTTCCGTCAAGTCAATGGAAAGGAGAAAAATCCTAAATCCGGATCCAACTCCGTTTCGTTCTGTAATCCACCCGCTATCAAACACTCAGCAATTCCTTCTCCCAAACAAGGTCCTGTCGCTAATAACCTTTCCCCGGCATGCAAGAGCATGCAGGTAGACTGCCCTGCTCTCTGGAGGCTCCATTTTTTTTGGAGAGCTGGAAGTGACAAATGCGGATAACCAGTATTGCTTAAAACGTCCTTGGCTTAAAGGGCACGTGGGTCACAATTACCGCTCTGTGATCCAGATTTATGATAATTAAGGAGCGGAAAGAAAAATCCTAAAAAAGGGGGGGGGGGCTGTGGTGTTGATTGACAAGTGAAGCAAATGGGGAGGGGTTGAGGTTAGGCTCTAGGCTGAGGATGCATCCCATAAGCCTACAGCTGGGTTCAGACACCATACTTAACCTGGTCACCCAAAGATGCAAAGGTATTGCGTTCACACATGGATCCCTTTTAATTAGGAAGTGTCTTCATTCCACCTTAAGTGTGCTGCTGGTCCCTATTTTTTTTTTCCTTCCAAACTTGGCAACTTTGGAGGTGTGTGGACTGCAACTCCCAGAATTCCCCAGCCAGCAAGTCCACACCTCTCAAAGTTGCCAAGTTTGGAAAACATGGACCTTTGGGTGCTACTGAGAAGACTCGGAAGCTTTCCAAATGGGCATAAGGCAATCTCCTTGATATGCACCCCTTGATATGCAATCTCCTTGACAGCCCCCCTCCAAAAAAAGGGGGGGTGCTGCTTTTAAGGCTCAACCCCCTGCCCAGTGGGGGAGGCTCCTTCCCCTGTTTGCACCAGCTCCCCACCCCCCCCCACCCCAAACTTAAGGCCAGCCGTGCCTCGATCACCCTTTCCAAAAACGCACCGTACAGTTTAATAGTGCTTTAATGTAAGGATGCTCAACTGCTGAAGGCAGAGGGGGCGTTCAGCCGCGAAGCAGCCCCCCCACACACACACACCCCGAAACAGCCTTCTGCACCCCTCCCACCACCCACCTGCCGCCGCCTCCAGGCGCCGCGGCTGCTCGCTCGCGCCCCCCACCACCAGCCCGCCCCCACGTGCCAATCCCGGTGGGGGTGGGCTGGTGATTCAGCTGCACACATAACCCCCCCCCACACACACACACACCCCACGGGTTCCCCCCGGTTCCAGCTGGGCGGAGAGGCGGGGCTTGCATCCATTAAGGGGCGGGGCTTGCCCCACTTTGAAAAATAACACTCGGCCAGGCCTGGCCAGCTGGAGCCTCTGGGTCTCTCGGGACGGGGAAGGGTCGCCTGGGGTAGATGGTTGGGGGAGTGGGGGGGGGGTCTCAGGCCGCCGGGGCTCCTGTCTTTGCCCGGCTCTGGATTCTACTCCTACCTTGCAAAGCTAGGAAGTGGCGGGGAGGGGGTGGGGGTAGTAGAAAGAAGCAACTGGTGTGTCTCCTCTCCCCTTCCCGGCCGCCGCATCCCGGGGACGGGCAGAGAAGTCCCGAGGGATGCCCGCGCCCTGCGTCTTTGCCCCCCCCTCCCCCCCAAAAAAATATCTTCTGCTACTGTGGCAGCGGGGAGGGAGGGAGGGGGAGCCAGTTTCCCTTCCCCATCTCCTGCCATCCAGCTCGCAGCGTGCGCCCCCAGCTGCCCCCCCCCACAACACCCCAAGAAGGAAGGCTGCTCCCCCAGGCGCTCCTTCCTGCGCCCCCAACTCCGCGGCCGCCTTCCAGGATCTCGACGGCGGCGGGGAGGGGGGGCGAGGGGACCCAGTTGTCACCCTACCATTCCACCCCCCACCACCACCACCCCGTTCCCGGGGTCCCCTTTCCCGCGCGCCCCGGCTTGGAGAGGTTCCAAGGGCGCGCGGTGCGCCCTAGGCGCGGCTGGCGTCTCCAAGGTCCCCTTTGCGCTCCGGCGGGGTGGGAGAGGGGGGAAAGGGGGAATCGCCGCCGCCCCGCGATCTTGGGGTACCGTTGGTAAGAGGCAGCTCCACCGTCTCCTCCTCGCCGCCGTCCCCCATGGCAGGGCCGCCGAGCCGTCTTCCTCCTCCTCCTCCTCCTTTCCTCCTTTCCTTCCTTCCTTCCTTCCTCCCTCGCCTGTCTAGCGCTACCTCCGCTCGCCTTACATGCTGCGGGCCGCACACGCTTCCTGGTGCAGCGAGCGAGCGAGCGCCCGCCGCTGCCGCCGCCGCCGCCTCCTTCTTCTCCTCCAGGCCTGAGTCAAGCGGCAGGAATGCGGGAACCCGGCGAGAGGAGGAAAGGGAAGCGCAGGCAAAATCCGGGGAGCCGCCCCGGGGAGGGCAACGGGACCCCCTCCCTGCCACCCAGCCCACCCACCCACCCACCCACTCCCCGAAAGTTGCCTGCAGTTGTCACCCGCTTGGGCGGGCAACTCCTAGAAGCTCCCCCCTTTCCCCCTTCGCCAACGCCGAAGGTTTTTTTTTTTGGGGGGGGGGTGCAATCGGAACGCCGGGCTTTCTTCCCCCTCTCTTCCTCGGTGTGTGCGGGGCCAGTTTTGGGACGCCAAGGACCCCTCGTGCACGGAGGACAAACAGAGATAACTGTGCCTTTAAATCATTTCAATTCCCCCCCTCCCTTGCAATTGGTCATTTTTTATTATTATTATTATTATTATTATTATTATTATTATTATTATTATTATTATTATTATTATTATTATTATTATTATTATTATTTCGGGCAACAGGACAAAGAAAGAGACGGCCAAGATTTCTGTTCCTTCGGAAAGACGCCTGAAACCTAGCATTAAGAAGAGTTGGAAGGGACCCCGGAAGTCTTCTAGTCCAACCCCCCCCCCCCCCCCCCCGGCTCGAGCAGGAGAGACCTAGACCATCTCAGACAAATGGCTGCCCAGTCTTCTTTTTGAAAGCCTTCCGTCCTGGAGCACCCACAATTTCTGAAGGCAAGCCATTGCCCAGAGAAGGTTGGGCTCCGGATTTGGGGAGGGGGAAGTACGCCCAGAACCCTCTTCTTTCGGTTCAAAGTGGGAATGCAAAAATAATGCTTCAATCTCCAATGCCCCTAACCCAGGGATAGGCGACCTCGGCTCTTTTATGACTCTTGGACTTCAACTCCCAGAATTCCTGAGCCAGCATGGCTGGCTCAGGAATTCTGGGAGTTGAAGTCCACGAGTCATAAAAGAGCCGAGGTTGCCTATCCCTGCCCTAACCTAACTCTTCCCACCCTCACATACCCACACGTTAAAAAATCCGTTTTGTGCAGTATTCAGCAAACAAATAACCCAAGATACATTAGCTACGATCCAGTGAAACTGGCAGGCCAGAGAAAGCTCCAGGGGAGGGGGTGTCGTGGGATGGGGGGGGAAAGCCGGGAGCTCAAACGAAATTAATCGATCGTTGGAACGATCCTGAAATTCCAACGGGATTTCCATAGGTGGATTATCTATTTTCAGGAGATTTGCAGGAAAGCTTCACAGGTGAAGGGGTGGCTCCGTTTTTCTTTCCGAAGCTTGCAGGTGTCCTCTAGGATAAATAATTGTTACTGTACTGATGAAGCAGAATATTTGCAGCCCAGGGTTAAAATCAGGGGTCCTTGATGTTTTCTGAGGTTTGGTGGTCTTTGCAGACGTTTCGTGACCCAACTAGGTAACATCCTCAGTGTTAGTTGGTTTGGCTCCAAATGATCCTTGTTGTAGCGCTGATGACGTTACCTAGTTTGGTAAACAAACGCCTTCGAGAAAACAACTTGAGTTCCAGGCCCGCCTTTTGTCATGAAAGCCATCTGGGTGACTTTGGGCCAATCACCTGGAGATGGTGAGTTCTAGTCCCGCCTTCACCATGAAAGCCAGCCGGGTGACTTCGGGCCAATCACCAGGTGACTCTGAGTTCTAGTCCCGCCTTAGCCACAAAAGCTGGCATGGTGACTTCGGGCCAATTACCAGGAGACGGTGAGTTCTAGTCCTGCCTTAGGCCTGAAAACCAATTGGAACAACAGAAGACCTTGGAGGTCTTCCAGTCCAACCCCCTTATACCATTCCAGACAAACGGTTGTCCAATCTCTTCTTGAAAAACCTCCAGTGAGGAAGGAAGGGAAGGAAGGAAGGAAGGAAGGAAGGAAGGAAGGAAGGAAGGAAGGAAGGAAGGAAGGAAGGAAGGAAGGATAGCAGAATAACACAGTGGGAAGGGACCTCGGGGGTCTTCTAGTCCACGCAGTCCTTATACCATTCCAGACAAATGGTTGTCCAGTCTCTTCTTGAAAGCCTTCAGTGATGGAGCACCACCATCCACCATGGCAAAAAAAAGGCCACAAAACCAGGCACTAACAACCGCCTCACTTAGCAACAGAAATTCTTGTCTCCATTGTGACCGCAAGTCAAGGGCTACCTGAGCACCCCAGGTCCTTGCCTTCGCACGTCCATTGTTATCTTATTACTGTAACATTTTATTTATTCATTGTTTACGTATTAAATTCATTCGCCCGCGCGCCCCCCCTCCATCTTGCCATAGGCAAGATTTGCACGGACTCGCCAAAAAAAAAGAAAGAAAAAAAAACAGGTGGTCGATTGCTGGTCTTTGAAACTCCCCTCCACAAGAAGGGAGACCCAAATTAGCTTAAATAATAATAATAATAATAAGTCTCAGAAGGGGGTTGAAAGCCCACAAGGGTTTGGTTGGTTGGTTGTGAGTGCAGAAAAAAAAAGGATCAAGTAGATTCCAGCAACTCTTGGGTCTGGCACCACCTCAGACCGGAAGAAGCCCTCGTTGTCATTTTTCATACAGGGTTTTCCCGTATCTTCCAGGAAATGAGGATTTCCTTGGTGACTCGTGCATCTGTCCAAGCTGGCTTTGTGGGTTTTTGTGGGTTTTAGATTCCTTGTTTGGAGGCGGGAACACAACCGTTTGTCCTCCAGAAATATCACGAGAGGCATTTTGAAGTTTGATTCTCCTCGCCTAGCGGCCGTCCTGAAAAAAAATGCAGACACCCAGGTTCAGGATTAACAGAATAGCAAGAGTTGGAAGGGACCTTGGAGGTCTTCTAGTCCAACCCCCTGCTCAGGCAGGAAACCCTGTGCCACCGATGGAAACTAACTAAGGAGAGAAGCAACCTGGAATTAAGGAGAATCTTCCTAACCATGAGAACACTCTGAGTTACGATGACACCGAACGAGGTGACTTACGACTGTTTTTTCACACACAGCGACCGTGGCAGCATCCCCCGTGGTCACGTGATTTACATTCGGATACTTGGCACCTGACTCCTATTTACGACGGTTGCAGCATCCTGGGATCACCTGACCGGTAAAGTCAATGGGGGTAGCTAGCTTCAATGAACAACCGTGTTACTAACTTAATGGCTGCAGTGATTCACGTAACCACCATGGCAAGGAAGGTCGTAAAATGAAGCAAAATTCACTGAACAAATCTCTCGGCCACTCTGGTCGTAAATTGAGGACTGCCGGTATCTTAGTCCTCATCCCTACCCAGGCTCAGCCTGGCTCCGTCAATCAAGCAAGCCTCACCTCTTTTCTCCTCGCTGGCTGTGGACAATTGGCTTGGGGGTTCCGGCTCTCCTGCAGGAACCACGGGGTTTTCCACGGACCCCCACAACACGCCCACCCGGCGTTGCCGGAAACGCTGCCTGGGGTTGCCCTCCTGGCCCTCTTCGTCCCCGAAGCCCGAAGGTTCTGCCGCCAGCATCCGTGAACTCAGCCGGCAACGGTGGAAGGGGCCCGGTTGGCCCTCTGGGAGGCTGGTGTTACTGCTTGCTTTGCGGAGAGGAATCGGTGAGCTGGGAGTGCTGGAAGCTTTTGGGGGGAAAACCAAGAACAATTTGGAAAGAGGCAGAGCTGGTTAAAAAAACAAAAAACAACCACGGCGTTCTGAGAGTGGAGTAAGTTGCAAATATTTCAGCGAGAAGCAAGGTGAATCTGAACATCCTTTTGAGCACGTTGGCCCAGCCCTCACCTGTACTATCAAGCCCATGTTCCTCTGGCCCTGCCAGGCTCTCGCTGCTGCTGCCCGCTCCCTCCGCCATGGGGCGCGGCTGCTCTCTGCGAAGTTTCATCAGCTTTCTTATCTTGCCAGCGATCCAGTTACTCTTCCTGTCCCAGCAGGAGGAGACAGGGACAAAAAAAGAAAAGAAAAGAAAGAAATTATAAACTGTTTTTTTCCAAAGGAGCAGAAGTCTCTCTCTCTCTCTCTCTCTCTCTCTCTCTCTCTCTCTCTCTTCTTTCTGTTTCTCTCTCTCTCTTCTTTTGTTTCTCTCTCTCTCTTCTTTCTGTTTCTCTTCTTTCTGTTTCTCTCTCTCTCTTCTTTTGTTTCTCTCTCTCTCTTCTTTCTGTTTCTCTTCTTTCTGTTTCTCTCTCTTCTTCTCTCTCTCTCTCTCTCTCTCTCTCTCTCTCTCTCTCTCTCTCTCTCTCTCTCTCTCTCTCTCTCTCTCTCTCTCTCTTCTGACTAGATTTAAACCTGGTTTGGGGGTCTGCAAAGAATGATCCGAAGGAGCGTCCTGTTTTTGCTCTCCGTCTGGTTCAAGCTTGGCTAAGATTTGGTGCTCTGGGTTTCGTGTCCTCAGAACAAGACAGGGATCCTGTGCTCTGGAGGCCTCCAAGCTCTCAGGGCCAGGAGCTGATAGGACACAGTTGGACTCTCCTCCTCCTCCTCCTCCTCCTCCTCCTCCTCCTCCTCCGTCTCCTTCTTGTTACCCTCTTCTTTCACTTCTTGTCTCCCACTTTCTCTCCTCCTCCTCCTCTTTTCTCTCTCCTTCCTCTCCCTCCCAACTAGAGTTGGCATGCGTGAGTTGCCACAGGCCGTGAGAATCACCCCTCTCGCAGAGCTGGCCAAGGGAGGCTGGGGATGGCCATAGAAATGCTCCACAGCCGTATCCAGAAGCTGCCCCGGGGCAGACGGTAGGCAGAGGCAAGGGGTGTCCCCTCCCCCCTCCTCTACCAGTGTTGCCCCTGGTCTAGCCACTCAATGCTACACCGTGCTGCTTCCCCCCCCCCCGTTGGTTGGGCGCGCCTCTGCCAAGTTGTGTGTCTCACACTTACTTGCCCCGGGGTATGGCGGGTTCCAGCACCCGGTACTGGTCCATAATTTTCTCAACCAGTTTCTGCTTCTCTCGGCGCAATTCGCCTAATTTGTCTCTGTGGAAGAAAGAACCGGGTGGGGGGAGGTTATAATCCAGACCAGGGGTCGGTTGGTATGTCTGTCTGTCTAACTATCTATCTATCTGTATCTATATCTATCTGTCTATCGTCTGTCTGTCTATCTATCTATCTATCTATCTCTATCTATCTATCTGTATATATATCATTAATATCTATATCTGTCATCTATATATCATCTATCTATGTATTCTTTCTCTCCATCTGTCAGTCTATCTGTCTTCCTGTCTATCTATCTATCTATCTATCTATCTATCTATCTATCTATCTATCTATCTATCTATCTATCTATCTATCTACCTACCTACCTACCTACCTACCTACCTATCTATCTATCTGTATCTAACTATCTATTCATCTAATATCTCTAACTATCATCTCTCTATGTATCATCTATCATCTATGTATTCTTTCTCTCCATCTGTCAGTCTATCTGTGTCTGTCTGTCTATCTATCTATCTATCTATCTATCTATCTATCTATCTATCTATCTATCTATCTATCTATCTATCTATCTATCTATCTATCTACCTACCTACCTACCTACCTACCTACCTACCTACCTACCTAGTTGAATTGCTGCTTTTTCGCTTAAGCGACAGCCACTTTCGGCCACTCACTGGTACTGACGCTGCTCCTCCTGAAATTGTTCTCGTTTCTCCATGCTGCGTTCCAACAGCTGCCTGTTCTCCCTGCTCAACAGCTGGATCTCCTGAAGCAGATGCCGGTTCTCTTCCTCCTGTTTGCCCTTCAACTGGACGAGCAGCTGCCGAGAAGAAGGGAGGTGCCATCACAGAAAGGACCATCAGCAAGGCCTCTTTGATATCCAGGTGAGGGCAGCAAACTCACAGGGTGTGTCTGTGTGTCTGTGTGTGCCTGTCTTACCTCGCATTGGGTGCTCAGGCGCCCCAAGGCCGTGTCCAGCTGCTGGTTCTGCTCTTTCAAGGCGGCGTTTTCAGCTTCCAGCTTCGCCTGCTCCAGTTGCAAGCCGGTCAGCCGGTTCTGCGTTCCTTGAAGCTCACCCTGGAGGTCATCCTGGGCCCGTTCGGTCTGGACCAACGCTTGCTTGACCCTGCAGGATTTGGGAGGGGCCGTCCTGTTACAACAGGCGGCCTTCCCTTCCTTGATGGCTGCTTGAATAAATCTTAATTACCCCAGTATAATAGTATGAAGAAGAACCAATGGAGGACCAATAGTGATATGCGCCTTGGGTGCCACCCCAAGACATCTGGAGCAGCCCTTAAACTCTGTCGGCATTGACACAATCCCCATCGGTCAACTGCCAAAGGCAGCTTGACTGGGAACAGCTGACATCCTGCAGAGAGACTTTTAACACCTTCAAACATCCAGATCTGCCTATCCCAGGTCCTTGGGAAGGACTCAGTAAGGGGACTAAAAATGCCAAATCCGGTCTGAACATCTGGCTGACTGTGTAGTCAACCCTAATAATAACAACATCTGGAGCACCGCTTGAACACTATCGGCATTGACAAATCCACCCTTGGTCAATTGCACAAGGCAGCTTGACTTGGAACAGCTGAAATCCTACCAGACCTTTAACACCATCAAACCACAACATCTGCCTGTCCCAGGTCCTTGGGAAGGACTCAGAAGTGGACAAAAAGGGGCCCAATCCAGGTCTAAACATCTGTCTGACTGTGTGACAAACCATAGCAATTGAACACTGTCGGCATTGACACAATCCCCGTCGGTCAATTGCAAAAGGCAGCTCAATTGGAAGCACCTGACATCCTGCGGGCGAGACTTTTGTCGTCGTCACTTCCGACGGTCACTAAACAAATTGTTCTAAGTTGAGGACTGCCTTATTTATCGTCAAATGCCTAGGGTTCAAGTCACTGTTGAAGGATTTACAAACGGCTCGATAAATCTGGTGGCTTCCAAATTTCCCCAGCCTTACCGCTCATGCTCTTCTTTTAAGTTGGCGTGTTGCTCAGCCAAATCCCGGTGCTGTCGCTTGGCTACTTCAAGCCGTTCCTTCTGGGCCTGCAGTGCCACCTCTTGTAGCTCCAGGCTGTGCTTCTGCTCCAAGAGTTGGTCGCGCCTGTGGGCAGGCAGAAGAGTTGAGTGTCGTCACAGGTGGTCCTCGGCATATGACCGTAATGGAGCCAGTGGTGGGATTCAGCTGGTTCGCACCACTTCGGTAGAACTGGTAGCTAATTTTTTGTTGCCCAGGCCCAGAACGGACTTCTGGAAGCGGCATCCCCACAGAGAACCGGTTGTTCACCTATTTGAATCCCACCACTGAATGGAGCCCAGAATTTTGGTTGCTAAGCGAGACGTGTCTCAAGGGAGTCTCGCCCCATTTTACGACCTTCCTTGCCATCTTAAGTGAATCCCTACAGTGGTTAAGTAAATCTGGCTTCCCCCATTGACTTTGCTTGTCAGAAGGTCGCAAAAGGGGATCGCGTGAGCCCAGGACGCTACAACCGTTGTGAGTACAAGTTAGTTTGCCCAGCGTCTGAATTCTGATCACGTGACCGCAGCAGTTGCAATTCCTCTCGTCGTTCGGACTACGGATGGTCCTCGACTTAACAGTTCGCTTAGTGACCATTCAAAGTTACAACGGGGGGGGGGGGAAAGGTGACTCAGGACCGTGTTTCACACTTACGACCGTAGCAGCCATCCCCAGGGTCACGTTCAAATGCTTGACAGCTGACTCATTTATGACGGTCGCAGTGTCCAGGGGTCACGTGACCCCCTTCTGCGACCTTCTGACAAGCCAAGTCAAGGGGGAAGCCAGATTCACTTAACGACCGTGTGACTAACTTAACAACTGCAGTGATTCGCTTAACAACAGTGGCAAGGAAGGTTGTAAAATGGGGCAAAACTCAATCAACTATCTTGCTTAGCCACAGACATTTTGGGCCCAATTTTGGTCATAATCCGAGGACTCCCTGTCCGGGCTTAATTCAACGGCGAGCCACCCGTGATGGGCGTGGATTTCCCACAATCCCCCTGCGGCGGCACCTGCCCTCCAGTTCCCGCTGCTCCTTCTCCAAGCCACGCAGCGTGGCCTTGAGGCCGGCCTGCTCGCTTAGCGTCCTCTCCAGCTCCTCGCCCTGCTGTTGGTGTAGCAGCGTCAAGCGATCGTGATCCAGGCGGAGGTGCTCGTAGCGTCTCCGCCAGGCCTCCGCCTCCAGCCGGACCGTCTGAACTTCGACCTCGTGGCAGCCCGGCCTCTGCCCGACCTCGGAGAACTGCCTTGCCAAGAGAGAGCGCTGGGAACAGTAGAGAGGCAGGCAGGTGAGAAAAATCCAGGATTAAGGGGAAACGATCCCAGCGCAGAGGGAAGAAGAGGACAACAGACCCCGTGCAGGCGGTCACAATCGGGACCAGAATTTCCATCACTAAGCAAGGCAGTTGTAACAGAGAAGGACAGCATATGAATTTAATTATCTATCTATCTATCCATCCATCCATCCATCCATCCATCCATCCATCCATCTATCTATCTATCTATATCTATCTATCTATCTATCTATCTATCTATCTATCTATCTATCTATCTATCTATCTATCTATCTATCATCTCTTATACAGTATATCTGTCTGTCTATTTATTCCTTCCTCCCCTTATTTTTCCTACAACAACCCTTTGAGGTGGGTTTTATCTATTGCATCTATCTGTTCATCCATCCATCCATCATCTATCCATTCGTCTGTCTATCTATCTATCTATCTAAAATGTATCTTACCCATCTTACCTCAAGCTAACTCTGGGCTGAGTTTATTTATAAATAAATAAATAAACAACAAACAAACGAATTTATTGATTTATCTATAAAATTTACACGCTGCCCATCTCACAGTTAGAACTGCCTGGCTTAAGCGAGGGAAATTCTGGTCTCCAAAGTGGCCATAAGCCGAGGACCACCCCGAGTTTATTTTACAAGGTTCGAGTCGCCCCCAATTTAACCATCTTTTTGTGGGCCCTGTTGTTAAGTGACCCTCCCGTTGACTGTGCTGGTCAGAACCTCACCCGCGACGTGCTGTTTCCGGGTTGGTGTAATTCTCCATCCTTGCCTTCTGCCTTTTGCCGTGCCAGGCCCAGCAACACCGTCTCCAGGCTGCTGGCCAGCGACTCCAGTTGGCTTAGGTGTCCGGTGAGCGCCGAATCCTCAGCTTGGAGAACCGTATCCTGGCAGGAAAAACAATCCAGTTTTGCCAAATTTTGTCCTGTAGCCACCCCCCCCCCCGGTGGATGAAGCTGAAATATACTGATAGACCCCCTCTTAACGACCGTAATTGGGACGGGCGGTACTGTCATTAAGCGAAGCTTATTCTCCTGCAAATCTCTTCCGCTCCAATCTCTGTGCTCTGTGAGGTGCGTTTGCGTCTGTGTGTTTGTGTGTGGAGGGGGAGTCAGTGATTTCTGTCTGTCTCCTTTGTCTGACTCCTCTCCCCCTTGCAGAGATCGGAGGGAAAGGGATTGCAAGAGAATAAGCTGTTTATTCCACCACCTCTAGAGCAATGCCGTTGCACCAGCAATGGGAAAGATGCCTTGCTGCAAATAGGTCAGGAGTTGAGCGATCACAATTTCTCCTCTTTATACACACACACGCACACGCACATGCACACACACTCCCTTACACGCTCATACGATGGGAAATGGCTCATTTGTCACTCTCACTTTCTCTGGCTTTTTTTCCTCTTCCCTTTTCCCTTTAATGCTGACTCCTCCGGGCGCTTGTTTTGGGCTGAACGACTGGCACCCCTCAAAAATTCCAGCTGTTGACCTGAGCAGTGCTCTTTATATCCCAGTACAGGTAATTCTCAACTTGCCACATTTGTTTAGTGACCGCTGGACATTACAACAGCACGGAAAAAAGCGACGTAGGACCACTTCTCGCACTTGCAACCCCTAACAGCATCCCCACGACCACACGGTCAAAATTCAGACTCGTATTTGTGACGCTTGCCGGGGTCCCCTGCCCCCCCTTTTACGACCTTCCAACAAGCCAATGGGGAAGCCGGATTCCCTTAACCACCCTGTTACTTAGCGACTGCGGCGATTCATTTAACAGCCGTAAAAAAAAAGAGGGGGGCGAAATCCACTGAATGCCGGTCTCGTTTTAGCGACAGAAACGGGCTCGGTGGCGGCCGTAAGTCGAGGACCGCGTCCCATCCCGGTTACCTGTTCCAGCACGGCGGGGGCTGTCTCCTGGTCTTCCAGTCGCCTTCTCAAGCTCGCGTTCTCCTGCTCCAGCTTGCCGAGACTTTGGAGAGCCTCTTGCAGGCTGCAGAGCTCCGCGGCCTGCTGGCGAGTTTGGGCCTCCAGGAGGGCCAGGCGGCGGCCCTGCTCCGCCAGCGCCTCCTCCTGCGCCTGGGTTGTGGCCTTCAGCCGCCAGCTCTCCTTGTCCACTTGTCGCTGGCAGCTCTCCGCTTGGCCCAGCGCCTCTTCTAAAGCCCCTTTCTCGGCCCCCAGCTGGGCCAAGGTGACCCCGTGGCGTTCTAAGTTCCGTTGTAAGCTCTGGAGCTCCTGCCGGGCTTCCCGCAACTCTTCCTCCCTCTGTTGGAGTTCCTGGGCTAGCTGGCTGCTTTGAAGATGCTCCTTGCAAAGACTGTGGCGCGCCTGGCTTAGGTTGACCTCTGCCCGGGTGGCTGCGTCTTGCAAAACCCGGGATCCGGCTTTCAAAGTCTCCTTCTCGCGCTCCAGAGCCTGGATCTCTTCGGCCAGCCTCTCCATCTCCGAGCATCGCCGGTCGCACTCCTCCTGGGCTTCGGCGTAGGTTTCTCGAGCGCGCCTCAGTTCCTCCTGGAGACCGGCCGCGCGTCCGGATTCGGCCTCCCGCTCCTGCTTGGCCTCCCGCAGTTGAGTCCGGGCTCTGGACAAGGCGGCCTTCATTTTGGCGAGCGAGGTCTCCGATTCCGGCTCGGGCACCTGGCCTTCCGCCACTTGGCCCCGTGGATGTGCCAAAGTCCCTGCTTTGCCTTCTTGCGCGTCTGAGTTCTCCTCTTCGGCCCGGCTGGACCGCCGTCTCGGCTAAGTGGGAGGGGAAAAAATGAGAGTTGGAAGTTTGCATACGAAGGGCCGCTTATACGTTGCCCCCCAAAAGATACGCATTTTTTTTTAAAAAAAGTAGGTTTGCAAAGAGAAGCAGCTGGCCTTGAGAAATGGATGTTCCATTGCTAGAGGTTTTTAAGAAGAGGCTAGCTAGACAGTCACTTATCTGAAATGGTGGAGGTTGGGCAGGGGGTTGGACTAGATAACCTCCAAGGTTCTGTTCTGTTCTGTTCCTATTATTCTATTCTATTCTATTCTATTCTATTCTATTCTATTCTATTCTATTCTATTCTATTCTATTCTATTCTATTCTATTCTATTCTATTCTATTCTTCTATTCTATTCTATTATTTTGTATTTCTGTTCTGTTCTATATTCCATTCTGTATTCTGTATTCTCTATTCTATTCTATTCTATTCTATTCTATTCTATTCTATTCTATTCTATTCTATTCTATTCTATTCTATTCTATTCTATTCTATTCTATTCTATTCTATTCTATTTTGTATTTCTGTTCTGTTCTATATTCCATTCTGTATTCTGTATTCTGTATTCTGTATTCTGTATTCTGTATTCTATTCTATTCTATTCTATTCTATTCTATTCTATTCTATTCTATTCTATTCTATTCTATTCTATTATTCTATTCTATTCTAATTCTAATTCTAATTCTAATTCTAATTCTATTCTATTCTATTCTATTCTATTCTATTCTATTCTATTCTATTCTACTCTACTCTACTCTACTCTACTCTACTCTACTCTACTCTACTCTATTCTATTCTATTCTATTCTATTCTATTCTATTCTATTCTATTCTCTGCAGCTCTTCCTCCTGTTCCTCAAGGTTATTCTCACCCTAACCCTAACCCCCATTTCCCCAGTGGTAGGACCGGGTCCCAGAGCTGTCTCTTCCATACCAGCTCATCATCCTTCAGCTCTGCTTCTTGATTCTTTGATTTTGACTCAGGTTGCAACCTGCGACGTTCCCGGTTCTCCTTCTCTAAGGCTGGCAGTCGGTCGGCCTCCTTCATCTCAGAGCCCAGCAGAAGGGGCACTTCGGGGAATTCTGCAACCAAGAGGCAGAAAGAAATATAGAATATTTTGCTTGCGAATGTGCAGGAAACAAGGGTCAGGAGAGCTGGGAGAAGAAAATTGAATATCGGGGTGGGGGGTGGGGGGGCAGGCAAAACTTAACCATTTGCATCCCAGGGAGAATCTTCAGAGCACCATTCCGTCAGGGAATCCTTTAAAGTTTCTTGTAGCTGCTTCTTCAGGACCAAATTCTCTCTCAAAAGCTCCTCCAATCGGTAAGACAACTGCTCCCGTTCCTGGGGGGTTGAAATTTTAACCACGATGTTGAGTCTATAGTTTCCCATTTCCCCCCTCTGATTCTCTGTCTCGTCTCTTTGCTTCCAGCCAGACCCAAATGTGGAGAAGGTAAAGGTAAAGGTTCCCCCGCACAGGCGTGCTAGTCGTTTCCGACTCTAGGGGCCGGTGCTCATCTCTGTTTCAAAGCCGAAGAGCCAGCGCTTGTCCGAGGACGTCTCCGTGGTCATGTGGCCGGCACTAGATGCCAAAAGGTTGGGGGCCTCTGGTATTCAGTCTATGATACATAGTATATAGAATATAGTATCGTCCTTATTGACTTTCAAGAAAATAACTTTCTTCTTTTCTAATATGCATTCAAAATGGGCTGTGATTAATATATAAAAGTGTGTGTGTGTGTGTGTGTGTGTGTGTGTAAAATATAAAGTATCTGTGTCTGTATGGGTAAAGGTAAAGGCAAAGGTTCCCCCGCACATGCGTGCTAGTCGTTTCCAACTCCGTTTCAAAGCCGAAGAGCCAGCGCTTGTCCGAGGACATCTCCGTGGTCATGTGGCCGGCATGACTAGACGCCAAAGGCGCACGGAACGCTGTTACCTTCCCACCGGAGCGGTCCCTATTTTTCTTCTTGCATTTTTACGTGCTTTCGAACTGCTAGGTTGGCAGAAGCTGGGACGAGTAACAGGCGCTCACTCTGCTACGCGGCACTCGGGATTCGACCCGCCAAACTGCCAACCTTCTGATCGACAAGCTCAGCGTCCTAACCCACTGAGCCACCGCGTCCCTTGTGGAGAAGATAAGAAATTGCAAAATGTGTGGAGAAATTAAGAAATTGCCAGCTTTCGCCTCCATACATTTTTCTGTCCAGAAATCAAACACCTTTGATCATCTGATTCAGTGCAACGGGGCTGCTTTAACAAATCTATCCACTCCTGCAAATTTATTATTGTTATTATTTTTAGGGAGAATTGTAATGCAAGGTGAGACAATCACAGCTAAACCCGTATACGCAGCAAACTGGACTTGTAAACCCCATTAAGTCCAACAGTTGTTCTCTAGCCAGTTGCACCACCTGATTTAGTCAATTGCACAAACCTGAGCTAGTCAATTTCACAACCGGAAGCTAATCAGTTTCATAACCTGATCTAGTCAGTTTCTCAGCAGAGGTGGGGGAAAAAATCCATCAACTGATTTTCCTTTTTTTAAAAAACAAAACAAAACACGTAAGTAGCATTTACCTTAGGGTTAGGTCTTACTTCCAGAAATGCGTGTGGGCTCTTAATTTAAGTCAAGGCCGTGGTTGTGTAAAAGCCGTTTTCTATCCAGCCATTTTGGATCATGAAACTTGGTTCTCAGTGAAGGGAAGGGGCAAGAGGATCCCCTTCCCACTTTTAATTGCCCAGGGAAATGAAAAACCAATTCCTTTCTTCAAAGAATTAAAACCTCAGATCGCTTTCCCAGACTCAAGTGGGAAGAAAGCTCAAAAGCAGCTCTCCGACGTTCCGATTTTATTAAATAAGAATTACGCGTATCTCAAGGAACCATGCTTCTTTTTCAACCTGACCTCTTGAATCTGGTTCAAGTGGTTTTGCAGTCGCACGTTTTCTTTCTCCGCTCGACTCAGGCGCTGGCCTCGGGCGTAAGCGGCGTCTAGTTCTTCCTCCATGGCGGCTTTTGCTTCCAACAGGGCCTTGGAGAAGTCGCGCTCCTCCTGCGGATCAAAACAACTTACTTAAGCCCCAAGGCCAGGTCTCGGCTCTCTTCGTCAAGAACCTGTTTCACGCAAACTTGGAGTAAAGTTATATCCCAAGGATGCTTTTCCAGGAAGCAAGTGGACTTCCTTGTTTTTCTTTGAAGACATTTTGCTTCTCCTCCAAGAAGCTTTAGCAGGATGGTGGGGAGTGGAGGGATTTATATTCCTGGCAGACAGCTGGTCATTTGTGCACTTTTGGAGAGTCGTTGAGGCCACTTGGAAGTTGACTTGTGTCCTCAGGGTCACCTGAGTGGTTGCAAATAGGTGGGATCCTTTCTTGGAACTGCAGAAAGGACTGTGTTCCACACCCATTTGCACCACTCAGGTGACCCTGAGGACCCAGGTAAGCCTCCAAGTGGCCTCAACGACACTCTAAAAGAAGGTAAACGACCAGTTGTCTGCAAGGAGTATAAATCCTGTCTCTCTAGAGTCGTTCCCACCTACCAGATCCGAGGCCAAAATGAAACGGCCCACCTTGAGCTGCGCCCGGCATCGTTCCAAAGCCGGTATCCTTTCCCGTAGGGTGGTCACCTCCGACTGAAGCCGCTCCGCCCGAAGTGCCTTCTCCCTCAAGGCATCCAATTCATCCTGGTATAGCCTGGCTTGGCGCGCTTCGCCTGCCAACGTGCGGTTCTGGGTAAGAAGGGGTGAATTAGACAGTGCATGTCAGAATGAGGTTTCTGCTTTTCCGGTGACGTCAGGACAGGCCTGCCGTTCTGAGCTCAGCCTGGAAATTCAAGATTCAACCGAGAAAGAAGGAGAAATTTTCTGACAGTGGGAACAATCAGCCAGTGGAACAGATTCCCTTCATAGGTTGTGGGAGCTTCATCGCTGGAAGCCTTCAAGAAGAGACTGGATGGCCATCTGTCAGAAATGGTGTAGGGCAATCATGGCAAACCTGTCAGAGACTGAGTGCCCAAAATGCGACCTAAAACTCACTTATGTATCACTGGGTGCCAAGTTGACGTGGCCCGCTGGAAGAAAATTCCACTTAGGGTTAGGTCACCATGGACGCATAGAGGAAAATGGACATGGCCAACAAACTCAGAGTGCTTGGGTATGGTTAGGAGGGCACTTACCTTTTTAGGCAGCCCTATCTATGTTTCCTGGTAAAATATGTTTCCTGCTTGGGCGGTGGGTTGGACTAGATGACCTGTGAGGTCTCTTCTAACTTTGCTATTCTATTCTGTATTCTGTATTCTGTTCTACTCTACTCTACTGTACTCTAGATGACCTCCCAGGTTCTGTTCTGTTCTATTTTATTATATTCTGTATTTCCTATTCTATTCCATTCCATTCTATTCTATTCTATTCTATTATTCTATTCTATTCTATTCTATTCTATTCTATTCTATTCTATTCTATTCTATTCTATTCTATTCTATTCTATTCTATTCTATTCTATTCTATTCTATTCTATTGTCACAGAAGAAGATCACCTGACCCTGGGAGACACTGCGACCGTCATAAGTACGAGCCAGCGGCGAAGTGCCTGAATTTTGATCATGTGACCCTGGAGGATGCTGCCGCCGTCATGTGAAAACGGTCGTAAGTCATCTTTTTCAGTGCTGTGGTAACTCCCCTCCTTCAATGGACCGTTTGTAAGTCGAGGACCCACTTTAATTGTGAACCAGAGAGGAGACGCAACCAGAGGAACAGATTCTACTTTATTGTAAGGTGGTGACCTGAACAGCACCAATTTCTCCCCTCCCCTTTGCAGCCTAAGAAACTAGGGTGGGTCCCTTCTTTTTTCCACCCAGTGTGCAGCTGAGGGCTCGGCTCTCTCTTCTCTAACCCTTCCCCGGGCTGTGGCTCTTCCTTCTGTCTCCCAAGGTCATTCGCACAGCGTTTTACTCCTCTACTGAACACCAAAATCACTTAGTCCAGGCCAGTGAGATTTAACTACAGAGAAATGCACCTCTTGCTGCGTCTTTCGAAGCTCTTTCTCCAGATTCCTTGATTCCTCTTGCTGATCCAGCAGCTCCTCCATCTTCCTCTCCCTGGAACAAGAGACCGGGAGGTCACCTCATCAAAATATGAGCTTAGGGTACAACTGTGTATTGAAGTGAGGCTGCTAATAATATAATAAATGTAAATAGTAGGAAAGTTGGAGGGAGGAAGAAAGGAAGGAGAGAGAATTGGAGGGGAAGGCAAGAAGAAAGGAAGAAGGAAAGAGAAAGAATTGGAGAGGAAAGAAGGAAAGAGAAAGGGGAAGGAAGGAAGGAAGGAAGGAAGGAAGGAAGGAAGGAAGGAAGGAGAAAATTGGAGGGAAAGGCAAAGGAAAGAGAAAGAATTGGAGAGGAAAGAAGGAAAGTGAAAGGGGGGAAGGGGAAAGGAGAGAGAGAGGGAAGGAAGGAAAGAAGGAGAGGTAGAAGGAAGCAGAATCTCTTGCAGTGACTTCCAGCCCCAAAACTCACAGCTCGCCTCGCAGGCGCCGCACTTGGGCTTGACGTTCGGCAAGCTGAACGCCGAGATGGGACTGGTTACTCTCCAGCTGGGCCGCTAAAGGGGGTCCCTCTTTCTGCTGAAGCTCCCACAATTGCTGTGCAGGAAGGAAGAATAATTTTTTTTTAAAAAAAAATGAGGTTGGAGGTGCAAAGATGGCCTCCCTCCCTCTGAGGTACTAAGGATCACAGAGGACGGTGAGAATCTTTCCAAGGCCCTTTTCCCTTTTCGAGATACTCCTCGAGTTACAACGTACAAATTTGTTTAGCAAGCCTTTCAGCGTTTCAACGGGACTGGAAAAAGGTCCCTCGTGGCAAGTCTTCACCTTTTTACGACCGTCACAGCATCCTCATGGTCATGGGATCAGAGTCTGGTTGCTAGGCAACCAGCATGTACTTATCATGGCGGTGGCAGCAACTTGGGCTCTTCCGTTTTATGACCTTGCCCGCCAGCTTCCTACAAGCAAAGTCAACGGGGGGGGGGGGAATCTGGATTCGCTAAACGTCGGCCCTGTTTCACGGAACAGCCGCGAGGATTCGCTTAACAACGGCGGCCAAAAGGTGGCAAAAATCAGGCCTGGCTCTCTGAACTTGCTTAGGAACGGCTGTAACTCGAGGACTACCTGTAAGACAGAGCTTGCCTTCCTGGTTGTGTTTATCGTCTGGTCTACCTCGCAAGGCTGATGATGTTTGCCCGTGCCAAAGCTAGGATCTGATCCCAAGGCCATCCTTGTGCGAAGAAGGCGGGACAAGGAACGGTCCCGTCTCTCACCTCCAATCCTGCATCTCGCTCAGAGACCAGCTTTTGAACTCGGGACCCAAGATCCCACAGGAGCTGCTGCATGCTGGCTGGATCCATCTCCCTCCACTGCAATCCCAGGACATTTTCCGGCTCCTGGCTAACCTGGAACGAACAGGCAGGAGTTTATTGTTAGAAACCAGATATTGATTTGCACTTCTGTTTGTTGATGTTGAGGCAAGAAAAACCAAATGCACAGCTATAGGATAGGTGGTACCTTGCTCAGTAGTAGCACCTGTGAGAGGGATCTCGGAGTCCTAGTGGACGATCCCTTAGCTAGGAGCCAGCCCTGTGCTGCAGCTGCCCAAAAAGCCAACACAGTGCTAGGTTGCATCAACAGAGGGATAGAATCAAGATCAGGTGAAATGTTAATACCACTTTACAATGCCTTGGTAAGGCCACACTTGGAAACCTGCATCCAGTTTTGGTCACCACGATGTATAAAAAGAGGTTGAGAGTCTAGAAAGAGTCCAGAGAAGAGCAACAAAGATGATCAGGGGATTGGAGGACAAAACATATAAGGAACGGTTGCTGGAATTGGTATGTCCAGTTTAATGAAGAGAAGGACCAGGGGGGACATGATAGCAGTCTTCCAATCTCTCAGGGGCTGCCTCAAAGAAGAGGGAGTCAAGCTATTCTCCAAAGCTCCCGAAGGTAGGACAAGAAGCAACGGATGGAAACTCATCAAGGAGAGAAGCAACCTGGAACTAAGGGGGAATTTCCTGACAGTGAGAACAATTAACCAGTGGAACAACATGCCTCCAGAAGCTGTGAATGCTCCAACACTGGAAGTTTTCAAGAAGGGGGGTTGGACTTGAGGACCTCCAAGGTCCCTTCCAACATTGTTGTTGTTATTAATCATCCAGGTCATTGTGGTCCCAAAGGTGGTTTCCCCCCAAAAAAAGATTGGATTTGGATCCCAAAATCTAAGTTGGATGCAGAGCTGAAGAAGCTTCTCGGATGAGAAGCGAAACAACTAGATGCAAAGAAAGTTTTTTTTTTCTCCTATGCCATCGCTCTGCTGAACACCTAATTCCCACAGCACCATCTTAGGCCTAAAGACTAGGTATCCCTGTAGTAGGTTTTATTGCTATTATCCTTCTGATCTTTCTCCTCATTTCTCCTCTTTCCTCCTACCTTCTCCCATTGGCATCCTATGATTTATCACTTGTCTATATTTTAGGATTAATGATTGTTAACCACGATCCGATGCCTTTGGTTGTTTCTAGGTACACTGAGAGCTTCTGCACCGGGGACAAATTCCTCGTGTGTGCACTCACGCTTGGCCAATAAAGAATAAAGAAAAGGCTTTCAACGTGGAGGGGGGGGGAATGAAAACAGTCCAGTTGCCTTTTGGAAAAGCAGCTTTGGGTCCTGGAACCTCAATTTTCTCTTTTGCATCTCTCCGGCAGTTTTTTGCTTTCCAACTGCAGCAAACTCGCTGGAGCTGCAGGGGAGGAATAATTAACAGGATGCGCAGCGAGAAAGCAGATTTCTCCCTTTTTGCTGCAGCGAAAAATAGAAGATGAGTCGGCCACTTAATTCACACTATAACTAAGCAACTGCAGTTCACACATTCCAGCAATCTTAATTCTTTCCTTTCCGTCCGGACGCCTTTCATGCAACACCAGCTCCGTTCAGCTCAAGAGCCTCTTCGCCTTTTCCCCAGCTGATGGATCTTTTAATTGATTCAGCTTAGATGGCATGCTATTTAATAATAATAATAATAATAATAATAATAATAATAATAATAATAATAATAATAATAATAAGAAGAAGAAGAAGAAGAAGAAGAAGAAGAAGTTGGAAGGGACCTTGGAGGTCATCTAGTCCAACCCCTTGCTCAGGCAGGAAACCCTATCCCATTTCAGACAAATGGCTGTCCAGTCTCTTCCTAAAGACTTCCAGTGTTAGAGCATTCACCACTTCTGGAGGCAGGTTGTTCCACTGGTTAGTTGTTCTCACTGTCAGGAAGTTTCTCCTTAGTTCTAAGTTGCTTCTCTCCTTGACTAGTTTCCATCTGTTGCTTCTTGTCCTGCTTTCAGGCGCTTTGGAGAATAGCTTGACTCCCTCCTCTTTGGGGCAGCCCCTGAGAGATTGGAACACGGCTATCATGTCACCCCTCACCCTTCTCTTCATTAAACTAGACCTGCCCAATTCCAGCAACCGTTCCCTATATGTTTTAGCCTCCAGTCCCCCAATCATCTTTGTTGCTCTTCTCTGTACCCTTTCTAGAGTCTCGACATCTTTTTTACATCGTGGTGGTGACCAAAACTGGATGCAGTATTCCAGGTGTGGCCTTACCAAGGCATTGTAAAGTGGTATTAACATTTCACGCGATCTTGATTCTCTCCCTCTGTTAATGCAGCCTAGCACTGTGTTGGCTTTTTTGGCAGCTGCAGCACATGGCTGGCTCCTATTGAAGTGATTGTCCACTAGGACTCCGAGATCCCTCTCACAGTTGCTACTATTGAGCAAGGTACCACCTATACTATACCTGTGCATTTGATTATTGCTTTAATGATAAGGGAGATAAGGGAATGCAAGAATCCGAGTGAGGAAGCAACTTGGTCCTGAAAGGAAAAAAAATAAATCAGCCAGTTTTGGTTTAGTTGGTTAAGGTGCTGGTCTAGAAACCAGGAGACGGTGAGTTCTAGTCCTGTCTCAGCTATGAAAGCCAGCTGGATGACTTTGGGCCAATCACCAGGAGACGGTGAGTTCTAGTTCCGCCTTAGGCACGAAAGCCTAAGGTCCTGCCTCATAGGGTTGTCGTTGAGGATAAAATAGGAGGAGGAAGGAGTACTAGGTATGTACATCCCTGTGTGTTATTTATAAAAAGAATAAAGGTGTTATATAAATAAATGTATGAATAAACATTTTTTTAAAAAAGAGAGAAAATCGAATGCTCAAATTTTGCTTGGTAATTATTTAAAATGATTTCGTCGCACAGCCCAGCCAGATGTTCAGACTGGATCTGGCATTTTGGTCCACCTCCTGAGTCCTTCCCAAGGACCTTTGCCAAGGCAGATGTTGTGGTTTGATGTTAAAGGTCTGGTAGGTTTTAAGCTGTTCCGTGTCAAGCTGCCTTTCGCAATTGACCGATGGGGATTTTTGTCAATGCCGACAGTGTTCAGTTGCTATTATAAGGGCTGTCATGCAGTCAGTCAGATGTTCAGACTGAGTTCGGCATTTTTATTTATCTAAGGAGTCCTTCCCAAGGACCTGGGAAAGGCAGATGTGGCTGTTTGATGATGGTAAAAGTCTCTCTGCGGGATGTCACCTCTTCCAAGTCAAGCTGCCTTTTGCAATTGACCGATGGTGGATTTGTCAACTCCGAGAGTGTTCAATTGCGGTTGTTATGATTTCTCACACAGTCAGCCAGATGTTTAGACTGGGTTTGGCATTTTTGTCCGCTTCTGAGTCCTTCCCAAGGACTTGGGACAGGCAGATGTTTTGGTTTGATGTTGTTGAAGTTCTGGTAGGATTTAAGTTGTTCCGTGTCAAGCTGCCTGTTGCAATTGGCCGACAGTAGATTTGTCCATGCTGACAGTGTTCAAACAGTACTCCAAATGTTTTTATTATTATTATTATCATTTGCATTCCCTCTCACTCCCAGCAACTCCGGGTAGTTGACACATGAAACATTGAAAACATTTAGGAGTAGCCCGGCCTTTCCGCTTCTCCCCTTGGAGATGGAAATAATTACATTTCTTAATTGTCTCATCGTTTACCTCTTTGATCGCAGAAGCCAAAGCTGCTTGCACGCTAATGTCCAGCGACTGGATACGGCCAATGAACACATCTCGCTCTTCACACTATTGAAAGTTCAAAGAAAAGAGTCAACATCATCCTTTTTTTTAATAAAAAAAATATATTAACCATGAATCTACGGATCTAGAAACAAAAATGCAAGAACCTTATTTAATGATTATCTAGGAATCTGGAATTGAGTAGGAGAAAGTCCTTACGTTTTACTGCGGAGAAAATAAATTTAAAACCAAGTCTGGTCCAAATCATCTCTTGGGTAAAATATAATATCACTGGTTGATTTCCCCTCTCCGTGATTTTTCTAGCGGGTAAATATTAAAAGAGATATTAAAACCCTTGCTACTGTTTGTCTGACTGCAACCGATAAGTAAATGAACAGGTTACAGATAATCCCCAACTTATTGGTATTCATTCAGTGACCATTTGAAGTTATAACAGTGATAAAAGTGTCTTAGTCCTCGCACTTATGACCATTGCAGCATCCCTGTGGTCACAAATTTAGGCGCTTGGCCATCGCCACGTATTTCTGTTAGTTGTGGGATCATGTGATTGTGTGTTTTTTTCCCCCAGTCGGCTTCTGACAAGCAAAGGGGGAAGCTGGATCCGTTTAATGACGACTTGATTGGCTGCGTTGATTCACTTAACAACCGTGGCAAAAAAGAGAGCAAAGTCAGGAGCGACTCAGCCACAGAAAGGTGAGTAATAATAATAGCAACAATAACAACAACAATAATAATCCAAATCACAATGCAGCAGTGGCACCGGTAAGGAGCCAAGAGTCTGGGAAAATCATTCTGCACATGCCGAGGAAACTGCAGACCGAGTAAAGCTCTCACCCCTGTTGTTTGATTCCCACAACCTACCTGAACGGCGCTTCCTAGCAAGAGCTGCACCAATTTCTTCATCTCCTGAACAGCCTGCGCTGAAACGGGAAGACCAAGATTAAAACCCTTGTTGCAAATATATATTTTTTCCCCTCTGTCCTTTTTTTCTTCAAACCGCTCCTATTTCCCCTTTAGCAAAACGGGTTTGCAGCCCGGATTTTAGTGAAAAGAAGGATCAGGGGTGAAACCATAGCACAGTTCCAATATTTGAGGGGCTGCCCTAAAGAAGAGGGGCTCAACTTATTCTCCAAAGCAACAGAAGGCAGGACAAGAAGCAACGGATGGAGACAAATCAAGGAGAGAAGCAACCTAGAACTTAGGAGAAATTTCCTAACAATTAACCAGTGGAACGACCTGCCTCCGGAAGTTGTGAATGCGCCAACACTGCAGGCTTTTAAGAAGAGAGTAGACAGTAATGGTATGGGGTCTCCTGCTTGACCTAGACTAGAAGACCTCCAAGGTCCCTTCCAACTCTTGTTATTCTGTTAGATTTGGACGAAGGACTCCTAGACTGACAGCGGTAAAACAAGGCTGAAGGATGTTGCTTGTGAGTTTTTCGAGTATTAGAACACAAAGTCTTTTATCTGACTATTTAAAAAGGTAAAGGTTCCCCCGCACATGCGTGCTAGTCGTTTCCAATTCTAGGGGCCGGTGCTCATCTCCGTTTCAAAGCCGAAGAGCCAGCGCTTGTCCGAGGACGTCTCCGTGGTCACGTGGCCGGCATGACTAGACGCCAAAGGCGCACGGAGCGCTGTTACCTTCCCACCGCCGTGGTCCCTATTTTTCTATTTGCGTTTTTACGTGCTTTCGAACTGCTAGGTTGACAGAAGCTGGGACGAGTAACAGGCGCTCACTCTGTTTATCACAGCCTAAATTCCTTCCCTGTCCCTAGGCATTACCTGTGAAGGGCGCTCTGACCATTAGATGGAGATTTGGAGGTGGGGAAAGGATCACCTGGTGGAGCTCATCCTGGGACAAGAAAAAAAATATACAGGTAATCCTTGACTTACAACCATTTTTTTAGCGACCGCTCCAGATTGTCAACCTTAACTACAGTTTCATCCTTTGTGTGTTACCACCTATCTTAAAATTGCCAAAGTGGGAAAAACATGACCCTCCATCAAATTTCTTTCTGGCTTGAAGAGATCCTTCCAGCTATGGTGCCCGATCCTAAGATCCCAGTTCTGCTCACCCTGTAGAAATTCTGCAGTCTTTTAAGGACGATTTGGAGCATCTGCAAGCTCTCTTCCTGCCCATTTTCTTCTCTCCAAGGAGATGGAGGTCCTCTAGGAATCAAGTCACTATGGAAGACACAATGGAGAATTAAAGATGGGTGGGTTACAACTCCCAGAATCCCCCAGCCAGCATGCTTGAAGATGGATGGACCTCAACTCCCAGAATCCCCCAGCCAGCATGCTTGAAGATGGGTGGACTTCAACTCCCAGAATCCCCCAATTAGCATGCTTGAAGATGGGTGGACTTCAACTCCCAGAATCCCCCACTTAGCATGTCACAAAGTCAATGTAAAGATTTGTGTTCTCCCTTTAAACGTGGATCTAAAATCTGTGCACTGCTCACCTTGAATGAAGTATTGTTCACGCTGTGCATTCTAAGAACGCAAGCCTGAACTTGCTGGCTTTGCAGAAAACATACAATTTCTACAAATGTAGTTAAAATATCAAACAACGAACTGTGGGCACGGCCAGCCAGCCAGCCAGCCTCCAAAAACTTGCTTTTCTAATTTTTATTTTTTAAAAAAGGCACAGGTTTTTCATCCTGGCAACTCCACACCACTCCTCGTCTTTACCGGTGGGTGAAAACGTCTGGTTTTGCTTTGTCTTTTTTTTAAAAGGAAAAGGTGGGTCTTTGAAGAGCAAAAAAATCCCGTAAAAATGGGCTTTTTAATCTTAGAAATTCTGCAAAAGAGAACGTTGGAGAATTCTGCCGGAAGCTACGAGGGTTCAGCCAGGCTAGGAAACCAAGATCTGCTGTCATGTTGTGTCTTAACGCCGGCAAAAGCGTGACTCACATCATTTGCATGACCTGGTGCAGGAAATCACCATTAACCAGTTTTCGGAAATATTCGCTCGCCTCTTCCTCTCCCTGAGGAAGCTGGTTGAGCCTCCTGCCCACCAGATCCTCCAGCGTCTGCATCTGTGGGACCAAGACACCAAGGCAAGGATGATCCAAAACACCAGTCTGGAACTCGCTTTACGACCACCTCGCAGAACATGGTGGCCATCACTCAAGGACTATCGGTTCCTAAGCTTGGCCAACACATCAAAACCTCAACTATTTAAACCAGCTTATTATCTCGGCAGACTGGAGACGAGTGTTTCTTTGCTTACTTACGAAACACATTTTAATACAAGTGTCTTGTCTTTGGGACTCAAGGCTCCATCATCCACCCCCTTTTGGTCTGCCTGGACCATTTCAAAACAAAGGTAAACCTGGTTTAGGTTGAGTCTATCGCTTGGGACTCTTGTCTACGTCTCGATGGTGGGAAGTCAAAATTTGGTGATAAAAGGAAGAAGGGAGGACAGATGGGAGGGGGACCCCCTCAGAAATAGGAGGGCGGGTTGCCCAACCTTGGTGGGGCTCCAGGCCTCCACAACTCTCCAGCCCCCAGACCCAAATCCAAAATAAGTTCTCCCCCAATCAAGCTTGTTGATCTTCTACACCATGGACATAGTTAAGGATGTCATCAACCAGGTTCAAGGATTTAGATCAATGTTTATCAATGTTGACAACTTGGAGATGGGTGGACTTCAACTCCCAGAATTCCCCAGCCAGCCATGCTGGGTGGTAGGGGAATTCTGGGAGTTGAAGTCCACCCATCTTCAAGTTGACAAGGTGGAGACATGTTGGTTAAATGGAGTCCTACCAAGATTTCTCTGTCGAGAGAATTCTCTCAACAGCCTGTCACAAGTCCAGCCCTCCCTGAACACTTCCTTTCCCCCCACCACACAAGTGAGGCTCACCCAGGTGACCAAGGGCCCGGATACGAATTCCTCCATCGCTTCAAGCCCATCTTCATCCATGGCGTGGTCAAGGCGGTGTCTCCCGGAGGCCTTTAGGTATGCCTGCGAACTTGCACGACTGGCATCATTGGGGTGTTGTAGGACTTCCTTCCGTAATCTGCATTTTTTTGGGGGGGGGAACGGTTAAGGAGGAAGCTGGGTTGCTTCAGTCAAAGCTCTAAATTAACATCCTTGGCGGCGTGGTCTTTCCCAACACGGTAGACAGGAAGTCCTCAAAATGAAACTTAATTCTTGTTAAAACTTCTGCGGGAGTCAAAAGAAACTTTAATTTTCAAAGAGAATTTGCTAGGACTAGTTTTTCTCGAGGCTGGGCTGACATTTTCTTGACTCGCATGCTGGAAAAGGACCCCAGTTGTGGTCAGGGCCCACACGGAGAACCACGCAAGACGTTTTCCGTCACCTCCTCCCATAGTGTCATCACAAGTGTGGCCTCCTGTTTGTCAGCAGGTGTTTTATTTATCCAGTTTGGCTTTCCACCGCAAACAAGGCTCTGCAAATTCAATTCAATTTCTCGGCGTCCTTCACTCTGCCTCAAAGAAACCCTGGAACGGAGCTAGGACACGGGTGCAAGTCCGCGTTCAGGGAACATTTGAAAGACGGTTAAAGAATGGCAGCTAGAAGAAATACACAACGCAGCCAAAGTGATTTATTTTTACATTTTTAACAGCATGGGATATCTTTGTGAGAGCCCTTTCTTTGCAGACGACAAAGCTACGGGTAATCTAAGCACAACAGCAAGGATGAAACTCTGTGCATGCTCCAGAGCTCTCCACAGCAGGATTGCTTGAAACTTTCTTCAAGGGAAAAGTGTTTTGCGAAATGAATAGAAATGTAATTTTTAAAATGATAGAATCGGAAGGGACCTCGGAGGTCTTCTAGTCCATCCCCCTTTTCTCAAGCAGACCTGTTCTTGAAATGAAGCAGTTTAGAGCTTGTCAATCCGTCAGAACTTGGCTGTATCTTTTGGGGGTTCCGTTGTAACTCGAGTCTCTGTGCACACAATAATCTTGCCGCAGTTGGTCATACCCCAAATTAATTTCCCCCGTTTCTTTTCTAGCTCAACCTCCGTAAAGCCCAGTTAACAATAATTCTAGGGAGCTTTTTTTTTTTCTTAAACTTGTATACCGCCCTATTCCCGTAGGACTCAGGGAAAAATTAAAAAATACATACATACAAGTTAAAATCGATTAAAACTAAAATTAAATTAAGTCCCTGAATTTAAACTAAAACCCCATTAATAAATAATTAAAACCCCTCAGTCTGGGCCAGACAGCTCAAAAAGCCAAGTTTTCAAATCCCTGCGAAATGAGCGAAGGTCGGGGGCAGTCCTAAGCTCCGTGGGAAGATGGTTCCAAAGGGCCAGCGCGCCCACAGAGAACGCCCTTCCCCTGGGGATAACCCGCCGGCATTCCTTGACCGGCGGTACCCTAAGAAGGCCCTCCCTGTGGGAGCGCACAGGACGATGGGAAGTTGATGCCGGCAGCAGGTGTTCCCTTAGATAATCCGGACCCAAGCCATTAAGAGCTTTATAGGTCATTACCAGCACCTTGAATTTCACCCGGAGGGCAACCGGAAGCCAATGCAGCTCACGGAGAAGAGCTTTTGCATCATTATACAAAGTTGCACCCAAAATGTCTCTTGCTTTTTCACACATCCACTGTCCGCGGTTTCAACCATCTCACCGAAATAGAACGAGGTGTGTTTCTCCTTCCTCCCCACCCCCATCAGAAAGACAGGAACACGGGTGAATAATCCATCTCGTTCGTACGTTAATTCAACCCTTTTGAGTTGCGATAAATTATGATATTTTTTTTAAAAAAAAGCAGGCCTGGGACCTCCCTGTATTTTTTTTTAAGAGATGTTTTTAAAAATGGAGGTTTTTTTAACAACTTGAGTCACTCCTGGGTTCCTTCATTCGTCAAGTGAAGGAACATTTTTTTTCTTCTCAGATGGAAGTGTGTGGCTGGATTTATGTGGGGGTTTGCCCTTTGCTCCCTAGCCAACGTGAGCCCTTGATGTAACCCCCATGAAACAAGTTGAGACCTCAGCTTCATTTCAGACTATTTATTTGCAATCAAAAGGAACAGAGAAGTAGCGAAAACAATCGCGTAAACCAACAGAAGAGAATATTTCCAGCTCAGGTTTAAACTATGGGGTCCTTGGTGCTCTCTGAGCTGGGTGGTTTTCCGGCAGACGTTTCATGACCCAACTAGGCAACATCATCAGTGCTACAAGGCTTGACTCTCTTTTTTTTTTTTTTAGACAAAGGGACTTGCTGCTATCAACTCCGACAATCAAACAAGGAACAGCCTAATCAAGGATCTATCAAAATGAAAACACCCTCCCCAACGCCAACAGGGCAGGCTACTGATATCTAAACAGAGAGCAAACCGCTTCTAGCACTGATGATGTTACCTAGTTGGGTCATGAAACGTCTCGAAGCTCAGAGAGCCCCAAGGACTCCACAATTATGTCAAGACACACGACTCCGTCTCCTGAGCCAATTCCAAAATCCCGCCAAGGGCCATCCGCCTGGTAGGAACCAACTGGTTTGCGTAGGGCTAAGATCAGCAACGGTGGGGCTGGGGGGGAAACGGGGGTCTGTGCCTCAGAGCTGGGAGACGATGTTGCTGGCCAGGCTGCAGGTGAGTCCCGTCCCGTCCTCTTCCACGTTGAGGGACTTCACAATGCTGTCCTCCACCACCATGGAGAACCTGGGGGGAAAAAAGGGGGGAAGAGAATAAAACCGGGAGGGCGATCGGAAGGAAAATAATGGGTGGGAAAGATTTAAGATTTTTCCATTTATTTTCCGGACTGAGAGGGCCTTATTTTGGGGGTGGGTGGTGGATGGGGGTTTGCAGGAAGACCTCAAGTTAGAGCTGAGAAGATTCAGCCGGGGTTCAATTCAACGGAGGTGCCCTTGAAGGTAGTCCTTGACTTACCACGGTTCATTGAGTGACCGTTTGAAGTTACAACGGCATTGAAACAAGGGACCTAGGACCGTTTTTCACACAACCCTTGCAGCATCCCCAGGCTTTAAGGCAGGGGTCTTCAAACTTGGCCCTTTTATGACTTGTGGACTTCAACGCGTGCCTGGCTGAAGAATTCTGGGAGTTGAAGTCCACAAGTCATAAAAGGGCCAAGTTTGAAGACCCCTGCTGTAAAGGTTTTGGAAAGGAAGAAATCTCTCTCTCTCTCTCTCTCTCTCTCTCTCTCACACACACACACACACACACTAACACACAGACACAAAATGCAATTTGCGGTTCTCAGACCTTTTGGATCGGTTTGTCCCAAACAACTGCCGGAGAGAGTCCTTGTCAAGCAAGAGATTGGTGGCCTGTGGGGAAACAAGCAAAATTGGGGCTGACCTTCATTGTCTGGGAGATTTGAGGCAGTTTGGTCTAGTGGTTCAGGCACCAGATGAGAAAGCAGGAGACGGTGAGTTCTAGTCCTGCCTTGGGCATGAAAGCCAGCTCGGTGACTTTGGGCCAGTCCAAGTCCATAATTCCCACACCTGGGGCTCTCCTAGCCGAGCGCCCAAACCCCCACACTTCGCCGGGTCTTTCCGTACCTTGCCAAAAGCCCCTGTTGGATCAGCCAGCATCCGCACCTGTGGAGAGAGAAAACAAACACCAATTATTATTTTTTTTAAAAAATCACAACATGGAGCAATTCCTAGCCTTTCCCAACCGTGAGTCAGCCTCTTAGCTTCCCTCTTCCCCAGTGGAAAACGGACCAAATTATGTGCAGAAAAGTTTTAAAGGCAAAAAAACAGAAAAAGTCTATTTGCCTGGGCACGATTATGTGGCACAACGAGCAAGATTTGCTAAGGTTAGCAGTAGCTAAGGGGCAAACCACATGCCACGCCGTAATGTGAAAATCAGATTATTTTGCCTTTGGGAAGGGCGGGCAGAGAAATGACTGCTGTTCAGTTGCTGAGATGCGTTGAGCAACTTCTGGGAAACTCCACCGGGAGCTCAAAGCAAGCAGCCTCAAAAGCTGCGCCAATTATCCATAAAAATGTCTTTTCTCAAGGGGTTTGGCCTCTCTCCCAGCCCTCTTGGTTCATTAGCTCACATTCTTTTCATTAAGAAGCAACCTGGGCTAGTTAAGAGCCTCCACCCACAGGGACGTGGCCCCACTGCTACTACTACAGCTAGTCCTCAAGTTACGACGGTTGCTCATTCGTTAAGTGAGTTTTGCCTCATTTTACAACCTTCCTTGCCGGAGGTGTCAAGCTAGTAACACGTCTGTTAAGTGAATCTGGCTTTCCCCATTGACTTTGCTGGTCAGAAAGTCACAAACGGGGATCCCACGACACGGGAACACCGCAACTGTCATTAAGTACAAGTCAGTTGCCAAGCATCTGGATTTTGATCATGTGACTCTGGGGATGCTGCAGCGGTCTTGTGTGAAAAAGTCGTAAGTCACTTTTATTGAGTACCGTCCTTCGGGAGAAGGGCGGTATAGAAATTCAATAAATAAATAAATAAATAAACTTCGATG
Source organism: Vipera berus (assembly GCF_964194415.1). Lineage (NCBI taxonomy): Eukaryota > Metazoa > Chordata > Lepidosauria > Squamata > Viperidae > Vipera > Vipera berus. The sequence goes on along the minus strand of NC_138219.1, from coordinate 6,731,167 downwards.
ACTAAACTATTGTAAGTCAAGAACTTCCTCCCGTCTCCAAGGTCATTCTCGCACACTGTTACGCCAACCTAACCAACGTGACAGCAGAGAAATAAGAAAGTTGTGGCCAATCTCTCTAAAAAACATGAAAAAAATAATGTTTTTCTCCCTCTCTGGCGCTTAAAGAATTGTAATTTGGCAGCAACTTTGGTAGACTTCTGTTGGGTTCCTGCTTCGAAGGAAGGAAACAAATCTTGCTGCAAATAAATTCCAGAATGTGTACATAAAGAGAACGAAAAGAACGGGTGGGTGGGTAGCCAGGTTTGTATAAACCAAGATGCCAAGATCAGCGTTTCTCTGTATCTTCCCATCTGTGACATCTGGCGACTGCACCATGAATTATGAATCATATTCAGTTATATAAACCTGGGCAACAACACGAGTCTTGCATAATCTTGCAAAAAGCAAAAGCTGAAAATGAAATATTTCTGGCTAATAGTTTCATTTCAGGCTCCTTGTATCTTCCCAGGTGTTACTCGAATTCTTCAAAACAAGATGTAGCTCAAACCTGAAAAACTTGAAGATGGGTGGACTTCAACTCCCAGAATTCCCCAGCCAGCATGCTTAAAGTAAGTGGACTTCAACTCCCAGAATTCTCCAGCCAGACTGCTTTAAGAGGGGTGGATTTCAACTCCCAGAATTCCCCAGCCAGAGGATGCTTTAAGAGGGGTGGACTTCAACTCCCAGAATCCCCCAGCCAGCCTGCTTTAAGAGGGGTGGACTTCAACTCCCAGAATTCCCCAAATAACATGCTTTCCTCTCTATTTGCCTGTGGGAATCTAAGCTTCGACCAACTACTTCTCAACCTTGGCAACTTATAGAATTTCTTGGTGGGCTGGCTGCAGAACTCCCAGAATTCCAAGCTGCGGAATTCTGGGACTCGGAGTCCACTCTTCTTAAAATCGCCGTTTAAGAAACACCAGTATCAATTTTTGTTTCCAATGCTTTGTGTCTTGGAAAAATTAAAAAGAAGTGGGGGGGAAATCTCCTATCCTGTAACACACACACACACACACACACACACAAACACACAGAGAGCATTATTTTACCTTTCCTTCTGCTTTGTGAGCCTTTCCCCATTCGTTCATGACAAAAATATCGTTGACCGACAGGCAAGCAATGATCTCAACCCCTTTGCCCTTCAGTTGCCCTGCTTTCTCCACGTAGCCGGGCAGATGCGTCTGTCATCGGGCACAAAACGAAAAAAGAAAAGAAAAATGACAGATAAGTCTTCAACTCGCGACCACGACCCAGCCCAACGTTCCTATGGCTAAGGGACAAAACATTTGTGAAGTGAGTTTTGCCTGCTCCATTTTAGGACCTTACTTGCCCCAGTTCTTAAGTGAATCATTTCAGTTATCAGGTTAGCAATACGGTTGCTAAATGAATCGGGATTCCCCACTGACTTTGCTTGTCACGTGACACACACACACACACACCCCCGGGAACATTGCGACCGTCGTAAAGACGAGTCAGTTGCCGAGCCTCTGAATTTTGATCACGTGACCACGGGGATGTGGCAGAGGTGGCCAGCATGGAAAAAATGCTGTCAGTCCCTTGTAACTTTGAACAGTCACTAAACGAATTGTGCTCCACCTCGAGCCGAGTTCTCAAAACTTTAAGGCTTTTGTGGTGCTCAGAGCAGTCTCAAATTCTCAACTCCGTGGCGGATTGCAAAATGGGCTCTTACTCACTTGGGAACAACCAGGGGTGAAGGCACCGGGCACCCCAAAAAGAATGCCCTTTTTCCCCATGAAGAGGCTGGACAGGTTGACTTTGTTGGAAGGGTCTCCCTCGTAAACTTCCACGCCGGGCAGCTTGTCGCCCACCTGTCGAAAAGAAAACAGCCGGACTTAATTTCCCAGAATTCCCTAGCCAGCACACCTTGCCTATCAGGTTGCAAAAGGGAATCACGTGACCCAGGGAATTCCCTGCAAGTTGCTAAGCTTAGGGACACGGTTGTTAAGTGAATCTGGCTTCCCCATTGACTTTGCTCGTCAGAAAAGAGGGTCACATGACCCCAGGACAATGCAACCGTCGTAAATGGGAGTCAAGTTTTGAAGTGTTCGAATTTCGATCACGTGACTCTGCGGATGCTGCAATGGTCGCAAGTGTGATAAACTGGTTATAATTCACTTTTTTTTCCAGTGCTGTTATAACTTCGGTCACTGAAGGGACTGTCCTAAGTCGAGGACTGCCTGTCTTATAGGTTACATTTTGAAATATGTTAGTTCCTGAGAACTGAGTAAGTGTTCTGCATACGGTATTAATATCTAACGAAAGAAACCAAGCTACATTCTGGCTTAGCTAGGCTGAGTGTCCAACATACGGCACGTTTTGTAACCCAGCTTATGCAACAGCCTAGCATTGCATCAAACATGTCCAGTATTGCACGCATATCATTTATCACTCATTCGGCACGCCCCTTTTGGGGGTTCTGTTGGCACATCAGGAGGCCAATTCCCCCGCCCAAAATGTGCAAATTGCACAATTATTAGTGTCCTTTTGCACTGACCCCCTTGTACAGCGCTTTTGAAGCCTAGTTCAAGGTCATTGCACTGGGGTCCCTGCTCCCAGCTGTTGGCACATCGGGAGGGGAACTCCACCTCCCCAAGAGTGCAAATTGCACAGTTATTAGTGTCCTTGCACTGACCCCTTGCATGAGCTGACTTTAGAAGGGAGGGCTCTTTCTAAGCCCAGTTCAAGGTCATTGCAAAGGGGTCTCTGCCCCCAGCTGCTGGCACATCAGGAGGCGAACCCCCCCCCCCTCCGAAATGTGCAAATTGCACAATTACTACTGTCCTTTTGCACTGACCTCTTACACGGCGGTGACTTTGCAAACGGAGGGCGCTTCCTAACCCCCTGTGGAGGCCATTGCACGGGGATTCTTGCACCCTCAGCTATTTGCAAATCAGGCCAACCCCCCCCCCCCCCAAGTGTGCAAATTGCACGATTGGCAACGTCCTTTTGCACGGAGTTTTCTTTTTTTTTGCACTCACCTTAAGGGCCGCCATGGCTGCGGCTCCCGAGGCAAAGGCCCGGCGGGTCACCCCAGAGTTTGCAAGCCGAGAAGCCGTCCCGGCTCCCCAACAGACTCGCCCCAGCGCCCCCGCCCGGTTCCACCCCGTTGCCATGGAAATCCCGGGAGTGACAGCCGCCATGGCAACGCGCAACCTTTTGAAGTTTTTCGCCCGCTCCGCCGCCCGGGCTTGCTCTGGCGCGCGTCCCCGACCGTGCACGCGTCCCGGGAGGTGGGTGGGAGGGCTTTTTTTTTCTTTCCCCCGAGGGATGGATGGGTGGGGGAAAGACAAGAGAGTAGGAATACATCCGTTTTACTTTATTGTAATCGTAAACATTTATATATTTTTTTGCAAAAAAAGAAAAAAATGGAATTGGATTTAGCTTTGCATCCGTTTGGGAATTGCATTACCGAAGAGAAAACGTATAAGTTGCAAGCTTGGTCCTCTTTGACTTGATTGATTGATTGCTAAATGGTTTGGCGTCTTGTCAAATCCCCCCCATTCCCAGCCTTTGGAGGCACAGCCTGGTGTAAGATGGGGCTTGTAGTCCAAGGCTTGTAAGTGGTCCTTGGTGTTCTCTGAGCTTGACTGTTCTCTTGCAGAGGTTTTTGTGACCCAAACTAGGTAGCATCATTAGTGCCGTTAGATGAAGGCCAGATCAGAGCGTCTTCGACTTAACAAGCCTTCGTTTAGTGACCATTCGACCACTCCCAAGTTACAACGGCGCTGAAAAAAGCGACATGGTTGTTTTTCCACATTTATGCTTCTTGCAGCATCCCTAGGGTCACTGCCCAAATTTTGGACGCTTGTCAAATGGCTCCTATTTATGACGGTTCGCCTGATTCACTTAACAACTGCGTTGCTAACTTAACAATTGTGGCAAGAAAGGTTGTAAAGACGACGAAAGTCTCTGCGACCAGGAACCCTCAGACCCCCGGAACCCCGTATCGCGCGGGCTCGCGTTTCCCGGAGGACCCAAGCGAGCGTTGCACAAAATCTCCGGAAGTGGGAGGAAAGACCGGCGGCTTTTGTTTACCCCAAACCGGAAGCAGACCGGAAGGGATCCCCGCGTGCACTTGCCCTTCCTTCCCTGCTCGCTCGGCGGACCGAAAGCATGAAACTCCTGACCCACAACATGCTCACTTCTCACGTGCGGGGCGTGCGAGCCGGAGGAGGGTTTCCCCTTCTCATAAAGGTAAGCGAGGATGGCAAAGCCTTCCCCCGCCTCCCTTCACAGCAGGCTGGACTACATAGCCCATCGCTTTAGTGCTGCGCTCCAACTCCCATTCCGCCAGCCAGGCTCCCCCGGTTTTGCATTCTCCAGGTTCCAGCTCCCATCATCCCCAACTCGCCCTCCTTTAGGGTTTCTTAGATTTAGATGGGAGCAAAGAGAGAGAAGATGGGTCTGGTAGTCCTAAATCTGACATTGGAGCCTTGCTGAAGGGACTGCGTCGTCGTGCTTGGGATCCCATCATCCCCAGCCTAGCTGCTTGCTTGTTTATTTGGTTTCATTTCTCCGAGCCACTCAATCTGGGCGGTGTATATCATAAAACATTTTTAAAAAGTAATTAAGGTGGTACAAAATGAATTGGCCCAACCCACCTCACAGGGTTGTTGTTGTTGTTGGGAAAATAGGAGGAGGAAAGAGGACTATGTAATGTATGTTTGCCCCCTTGAATGATGTATTCATTTGTATTTTATCTTTTATTGTTTTTAGAAATTACTCCAGGTGGTGAACATACAGTATACAATGCTCCTTCCTCCTCCTCCTCCTCTTTTCCCCACAACAACCCTGTGAGGTGGATCCGACTAAGAGTCCCTGGCCCAAAGTCACCCTGCTGGTTTTCATGCCTAAGGTGGGACTAGAACTCAACCGTCCCCTGCTTTCTAGCCTGGCGCTTTAACCATTAGACCAAACAGTCTCGGTCTCCTGTTTGAGCAGGGGGCTGGACTAGAAGACCTCCAAGGTCCCTCCCTCCCAACTCTTGTTTTTCTGTTATTTTTATCTATAAAAATAATAAAGGTGGGATAAGCAAATCTAGAACAAAATAAAAATATATGGCCCCAAAGTAGAATTGTTACGATTCAAGGTTAGTACAGCCAGGAAACAAGACCCTTAACTCACTTGGGGCCTGACTCATATTCAAGTCTTCACAGTCTTACAGAAAACCAAGAGGGTGGTGGCCCTCCTGACACCTGAAGGCAGAATATCCCAATGGGTAGGACCCGTGGCAGAGAAGGCACTTCTCCTGGTGCCCACCGGCTGACAACATGCCTTGGCTGATGGGACCCACAAGGTGCCCAGCCTGCTTGGAGCAAATTGGGCAGGCAGAAACGAGGCTTCCTAACGTAGCCCAGTGTTGTGATTCAGGGTCAGCCTGTGGGTTTGGCAGTTGGGTTGCACGACTCAGAGGAGGAGGAGGGGGGTGTTGAAGACCTTGCTGATGAGAGACCCAGCTGTGTGAGCCTGACAGCGTGGATGAAGATGACCCACAGCTGGCCCTGTTCAAGGACACCTGACGCAGGAGGCAGTCAATTAGGAGTAAACAGAGGAAGGCAATGGGGTTTCTCGGAAGGAGGAGAGAGAAGCCACGCCCTGAACTCTATATAAGGGGAGGGCTGGTTTGCTGAAGGCAATCGCTTGGATAGTTCCTGTTTCTTAGCTCACGTTTTATGGTTTGGTGTCTTGTCTTGCTCTGTTTTATGTGAATAAATTTGGGAGGCTTTATTCCAGCCTCTTGCCGTTTGTAAAGGGGTTGTCCCTGCTTTTGATGCAGGGCCGGAAGCAGGCTGGTACAGAACACCCAGTCCCAAACTGGGAAGGGCTGTGGACCGTTCTGCCCCTAGGAACATGGGGAAATAAGAATTGCAGCCTGCTTAACTGCACCATAAACCTTGTTTTAAGGGTTTCCCGAGATTTAAAGCTTTCTGTCTCTTCTGCCCACAGGCTACAGAGGTCAAGGTGAACAATATCGACTTCAACGCAGAGTTTACTGCACGGATGGTGGCCAAAATCGAATGGGCAGCTCTGGTGGGTGCTGCAGAAAGTGTAAGTCCTCTTCCTTCTCCTTCTAGTCAGCTGGGGGCATTTTGAAACATGTGCAACTTCCTTCATGGCATGGCATGGCATGGCATGGCATGGCATGGCATGGCATGGCATGGCATGGCAAGGCAAGGCAAGGCAAGGCAAGGCAAGGCAAGGCAAGGCAAGGCAAGGCAAGGCAAGGCAAGGCAAGGCAAGGCAAGGCAAGGCAAGGCAAGGCAAGGCAAGGCAAGGCAAGGCAAGGCAAGGCAAGGCAAGGCAAGGCAAGGCAAGGCAAGGCAAGGCAAGGCAAGGCAAGGCAAGGCAAGGCAAGGCAAGGCAAGGCAAGGCAAGGCAAGGCAAGGCAAGGCAAGGCAAGGCAAGGCAAGGCAAGGCAAGGCAAGGCAAGGCAAGGCAAGGCAAGGCAAGGCAAGGCAAGGCAAGGCAAGGCAAGGCAAGGCAAGGCAAGGCAAGGCAAGGCAAGGCAAGGCAAGGCAAGGCAAGGCAAGGCAAGGCAAGGCAAGGCAAGGCAAGGCAAGGCAAGGCAAGGCAAGGCAAGGCAAGGCAAGGCAAGGCAAGGCAAGGCAAGGCAAGGCAAGGCAAGGCAAGGCAAGGCAAGGCAAGGCAAGGCAAGGCAAGGCAAGGCAAGGCAAGGCAAGGCAAGGCAAGGCAAGGCAAGGCAAGGCAAGGCAAGGCAAGGCAAGGCAAGGCAAGGCAAGGCAAGGCAAGGCAAGGCAAGGCAAGGCAAGGCAAGGCAAGGCAAGGCAAGGCAAGGCAAGGCAAGGCAAGGCAAGGCAAGGCAAGGCAAGGCAAGGCAAGGCAAGGCAAGGCAAGGCAAGGCAAGGCAAGGCAAGGCAAGGCAAGGCAAGGCAAGGCAAGGCAAGGCAAGGCAAGGCAAGGCAAGGCAAGGCAAGGCAAGGCAAGGCAAGGCAAGGCAAGGCAAGGCAAGGCAAGGCAAGGCAAGGCAAGGCAAGGCAAGGCAAGGCAAGGCAAGGCAAGGCAAGGCAAGGCAAGGCAAGGCAAGGCAAGGCAAGGCAAGGCAAGGCAAGGCAAGGCAAGGCAAGGCAAGGCAAGGCAAGGCAAGGCAAGGCAAGGCAAGGCAAGGCAAGGCAAGGCAAGGCAAGGCAAGGCAAGGCAAGGCAAGGCAAGGCAAGGCAAGGCAAGGCAAGGCAAGGCAAGGCAAGGCAAGGCAAGGCAAGGCAAGGCAAGGCAAGGCAAGGCAAGGCAAGGCAAGGCAAGGCAAGGCAAGGCAAGGCAAGGCAAGGCAAGGCAAGGCAAGGCAAGGCAAGGCAAGGCAAGGCAAGGCAAGGCAAGGCAAGGCAAGGCAAGGCAAGGCAAGGCAAGGCAAGGCAAGGCAAGGCAAGGCAAGGCAAGGCAAGGCAAGGCAAGGCAAGGCAAGGCAAGGCAAGGCAAGGCAAGGCAAGGCAAGGCAAGGCAAGGCAAGGCAAGGCAAGGCAAGGCAAGGCAAGGCAAGGCAAGGCAAGGCAAGGCAAGGCAAGGCAAGGCAAGGCAAGGCAAGGCAAGGCAAGGCAAGGCAAGGCAAGGCAAGGCAAGGCAAGGCAAGGCAAGGCAAGGCAAGGCAAGGCAAGGCAAGGCAAGGCAAGGCAAGGCAAGGCAAGGCAAGGCAAGGCAAGGCAAGGCAAGGCAAGGCAAGGCAAGGCAAGGCAAGGCAAGGCAAGGCAAGGCAAGGCAAGGCAAGGCAAGGCAAGGCAAGGCAAGGCAAGGCAAGGCAAGGCAAGGCAAGGCAAGGCAAGGCAAGGCAAGGCAAGGCAAGGCAAGGCAAGGCAAGGCAAGGCAAGGCAAGGCAAGGCAAGGCAAGGCAAGGCAAGGCAAGGCAAGGCAAGGCAAGGCAAGGCAAGGCAAGGCAAGGCAAGGCAAGGCAAGGCAAGGCAAGGCAAGGCAAGGCAAGGCAAGGCAAGGCAAGGCAAGGCAAGGCAAGGCAAGGCAAGGCAAGGCAAGGCAAGGCAAGGCAAGGCAAGGCAAGGCAAGGCAAGGCAAGGCAAGGCAAGGCAAGGCAAGGCAAGGCAAGGCAAGGCAAGGCAAGGCAAGGCAAGGCAAGGCAAGGCAAGGCAAGGCAAGGCAAGGCAAGGCAAGGCAAGGCAAGGCAAGGCAAGGCAAGGCAAGGCAAGGCAAGGCAAGGCAAGGCAAGGCAAGGCAAGGCAAGGCAAGGCAAGGCAAGGCAAGGCAAGGCAAGGCAAGGCAAGGCAAGGCAAGGCAAGGCAAGGCAAGGCAAGGCAAGGCAAGGCAAGGCAAGGCAAGGCAAGGCAAGGCAAGGCAAGGCAAGGCAAGGCAAGGCAAGGCAAGGCAAGGCAAGGCAAGGCAAGGCAAGGCAAGGCAAGGCAAGGCAAGGCAAGGCAAGGCAAGGCAAGGCAAGGCAAGGCAAGGCAAGGCAAGGCAAGGCAAGGCAAGGCAAGGCAAGGCAAGGCAAGGCAAGGCAAGGCAAGGCAAGGCAAGGCAAGGCAAGGCAAGGCAAGGCAAGGCAAGGCAAGGCAAGGCAAGGCAAGGCAAGGCAAGGCAAGGCAAGGCAAGGCAAGGCAAGGCAAGGCAAGGCAAGGCAAGGCAAGGCAAGGCAAGGCAAGGCAAGGCAAGGCAAGGCAAGGCAAGGCAAGGCAAGGCAAGGCAAGGCAAGGCAAGGCAAGGCAAGGCAAGGCAAGGCAAGGCAAGGCAAGGCAAGGCAAGGCAAGGCAAGGCAAGGCAAGGCAAGGCAAGGCAAGGCAAGGCAAGGCAAGGCAAGGCAAGGCAAGGCAAGGCAAGGCAAGGCAAGGCAAGGCAAGGCAAGGCAAGGCAAGGCAAGGCAAGGCAAGGCAAGGCAAGGCAAGGCAAGGCAAGGCAAGGCAAGGCAAGGCAAGGCAAGGCAAGGCAAGGCAAGGCAAGGCAAGGCAAGGCAAGGCAAGGCAAGGCAAGGCAAGGCAAGGCAAGGCAAGGCAAGGCAAGGCAAGGCAAGGCAAGGCAAGGCAAGGCAAGGCAAGGCAAGGCAAGGCAAGGCAAGGCAAGGCAAGGCAAGGCAAGGCAAGGCAAGGCAAGGCAAGGCAAGGCAAGGCAAGGCAAGGCAAGGCAAGGCAAGGCAAGGCAAGGCAAGGCAAGGCAAGGCAAGGCAAGGCAAGGCAAGGCAAGGCAAGGCAAGGCAAGGCAAGGCAAGGCAAGGCAAGGCAAGGCAAGGCAAGGCAAGGCAAGGCAAGGCAAGGCAAGGCAAGGCAAGGCAAGGCAAGGCAAGGCAAGGCAAGGCAAGGCAAGGCAAGGCAAGGCAAGGCAAGGCAAGGCAAGGCAAGGCAAGGCAAGGCAAGGCAAGGCAAGGCAAGGCAAGGCAAGGCAAGGCAAGGCAAGGCAAGGCAAGGCAAGGCAAGGCAAGGCAAGGCAAGGCAAGGCAAGGCAAGGCAAGGCAAGGCAAGGCAAGGCAAGGCAAGGCAAGGCAAGGCAAGGCAAGGCAAGGCAAGGCAAGGCAAGGCAAGGCAAGGCAAGGCAAGGCAAGGCAAGGCAAGGCAAGGCAAGGCAAGGCAAGGCAAGGCAAGGCAAGGCAAGGCAAGGCAAGGCAAGGCAAGGCAAGGCAAGGCAAGGCAAGGCAAGGCAAGGCAAGGCAAGGCAAGGCAAGGCAAGGCAAGGCAAGGCAAGGCAAGGCAAGGCAAGGCAAGGCAAGGCAAGGCAAGGCAAGGCAAGGCAAGGCAAGGCAAGGCAAGGCAAGGCAAGGCAAGGCAAGGCAAGGCAAGGCAAGGCAAGGCAAGGCAAGGCAAGGCAAGGCAAGGCAAGGCAAGGCAAGGCAAGGCAAGGCAAGGCAAGGCAAGGCAAGGCAAGGCAAGGCAAGGCAAGGCAAGGCAAGGCAAGGCAAGGCAAGGCAAGGCAAGGCAAGGCAAGGCAAGGCAAGGCAAGGCAAGGCAAGGCAAGGCAAGGCAAGGCAAGGCAAGGCAAGGCAAGGCAAGGCAAGGCAAGGCAAGGCAAGGCAAGGCAAGGCAAGGCAAGGCAAGGCAAGGCAAGGCAAGGCAAGGCAAGGCAAGGCAAGGCAAGGCAAGGCAAGGCAAGGCAAGGCAAGGCAAGGCAAGGCAAGGCAAGGCAAGGCAAGGCAAGGCAAGGCAAGGCAAGGCAAGGCAAGGCAAGGCAAGGCAAGGCAAGGCAAGGCAAGGCAAGGCAAGGCAAGGCAAGGCAAGGCAAGGCAAGGCAAGGCAAGGCAAGGCAAGGCAAGGCAAGGCAAGGCAAGGCAAGGCAAGGCAAGGCAAGGCAAGGCAAGGCAAGGCAAGGCAAGGCAAGGCAAGGCAAGGCAAGGCAAGGCAAGGCAAGGCAAGGCAAGGCAAGGCAAGGCAAGGCAAGGCAAGGCAAGGCAAGGCAAGGCAAGGCAAGGCAAGGCAAGGCAAGGCAAGGCAAGGCAAGGCAAGGCAAGGCAAGGCAAGGCAAGGCAAGGCAAGGCAAGGCAAGGCAAGGCAAGGCAAGGCAAGGCAAGGCAAGGCAAGGCAAGGCAAGGCAAGGCAAGGCAAGGCAAGGCAAGGCAAGGCAAGGCAAGGCAAGGCAAGGCAAGGCAAGGCAAGGCAAGGCAAGGCAAGGCAAGGCAAGGCAAGGCAAGGCAAGGCAAGGCAAGGCAAGGCAAGGCAAGGCAAGGCAAGGCAAGGCAAGGCAAGGCAAGGCAAGGCAAGGCAAGGCAAGGCAAGGCAAGGCAAGGCAAGGCAAGGCAAGGCAAGGCAAGGCAAGGCAAGGCAAGGCAAGGCAAGGCAAGGCAAGGCAAGGCAAGGCAAGGCAAGGCAAGGCAAGGCAAGGCAAGGCAAGGCAAGGCAAGGCAAGGCAAGGCAAGGCAAGGCAAGGCAAGGCAAGGCAAGGCAAGGCAAGGCAAGGCAAGGCAAGGCAAGGCAAGGCAAGGCAAGGCAAGGCAAGGCAAGGCAAGGCAAGGCAAGGCAAGGCAAGGCAAGGCAAGGCAAGGCAAGGCAAGGCAAGGCAAGGCAAGGCAAGGCAAGGCAAGGCAAGGCAAGGCAAGGCAAGGCAAGGCAAGGCAAGGCAAGGCAAGGCAAGGCAAGGCAAGGCAAGGCAAGGCAAGGCAAGGCAAGGCAAGGCAAGGCAAGGCAAGGCAAGGCAAGGCAAGGCAAGGCAAGGCAAGGCAAGGCAAGGCAAGGCAAGGCAAGGCAAGGCAAGGCAAGGCAAGGCAAGGCAAGGCAAGGCAAGGCAAGGCAAGGCAAGGCAAGGCAAGGCAAGGCAAGGCAAGGCAAGGCAAGGCAAGGCAAGGCAAGGCAAGGCAAGGCAAGGCAAGGCAAGGCAAGGCAAGGCAAGGCAAGGCAAGGCAAGGCAAGGCAAGGCAAGGCAAGGCAAGGCAAGGCAAGGCAAGGCAAGGCAAGGCAAGGCAAGGCAAGGCAAGGCAAGGCAAGGCAAGGCAAGGCAAGGCAAGGCAAGGCAAGGCAAGGCAAGGCAAGGCAAGGCAAGGCAAGGCAAGGCAAGGCAAGGCAAGGCAAGGCAAGGCAAGGCAAGGCAAGGCAAGGCAAGGCAAGGCAAGGCAAGGCAAGGCAAGGCAAGGCAAGGCAAGGCAAGGCAAGGCAAGGCAAGGCAAGGCAAGGCAAGGCAAGGCAAGGCAAGGCAAGGCAAGGCAAGGCAAGGCAAGGCAAGGCAAGGCAAGGCAAGGCAAGGCAAGGCAAGGCAAGGCAAGGCAAGGCAAGGCAAGGCAAGGCAAGGCAAGGCAAGGCAAGGCAAGGCAAGGCAAGGCAAGGCAAGGCAAGGCAAGGCAAGGCAAGGCAAGGCAAGGCAAGGCAAGGCAAGGCAAGGCAAGGCAAGGCAAGGCAAGGCAAGGCAAGGCAAGGCAAGGCAAGGCAAGGCAAGGCAAGGCAAGGCAAGGCAAGGCAAGGCAAGGCAAGGCAAGGCAAGGCAAGGCAAGGCAAGGCAAGGCAAGGCAAGGCAAGGCAAGGCAAGGCAAGGCAAGGCAAGGCAAGGCAAGGCAAGGCAAGGCAAGGCAAGGCAAGGCAAGGCAAGGCAAGGCAAGGCAAGGCAAGGCAAGGCAAGGCAAGGCAAGGCAAGGCAAGGCAAGGCAAGGCAAGGCAAGGCAAGGCAAGGCAAGGCAAGGCAAGGCAAGGCAAGGCAAGGCAAGGCAAGGCAAGGCAAGGCAAGGCAAGGCAAGGCAAGGCAAGGCAAGGCAAGGCAAGGCAAGGCAAGGCAAGGCAAGGCAAGGCAAGGCAAGGCAAGGCAAGGCAAGGCAAGGCAAGGCAAGGCAAGGCAAGGCAAGGCAAGGCAAGGCAAGGCAAGGCAAGGCAAGGCAAGGCAAGGCAAGGCAAGGCAAGGCAAGGCAAGGCAAGGCAAGGCAAGGCAAGGCAAGGCAAGGCAAGGCAAGGCAAGGCAAGGCAAGGCAAGGCAAGGCAAGGCAAGGCAAGGCAAGGCAAGGCAAGGCAAGGCAAGGCAAGGCAAGGCAAGGCAAGGCAAGGCAAGGCAAGGCAAGGCAAGGCAAGGCAAGGCAAGGCAAGGCAAGGCAAGGCAAGGCAAGGCAAGGCAAGGCAAGGCAAGGCAAGGCAAGGCAAGGCAAGGCAAGGCAAGGCAAGGCAAGGCAAGGCAAGGCAAGGCAAGGCAAGGCAAGGCAAGGCAAGGCAAGGCAAGGCAAGGCAAGGCAAGGCAAGGCAAGGCAAGGCAAGGCAAGGCAAGGCAAGGCAAGGCAAGGCAAGGCAAGGCAAGGCAAGGCAAGGCAAGGCAAGGCAAGGCAAGGCAAGGCAAGGCAAGGCAAGGCAAGGCAAGGCAAGGCAAGGCAAGGCAAGGCAAGGCAAGGCAAGGCAAGGCAAGGCAAGGCAAGGCAAGGCAAGGCAAGGCAAGGCAAGGCAAGGCAAGGCAAGGCAAGGCAAGGCAAGGCAAGGCAAGGCAAGGCAAGGCAAGGCAAGGCAAGGCAAGGCAAGGCAAGGCAAGGCAAGGCAAGGCAAGGCAAGGCAAGGCAAGGCAAGGCAAGGCAAGGCAAGGCAAGGCAAGGCAAGGCAAGGCAAGGCAAGGCAAGGCAAGGCAAGGCAAGGCAAGGCAAGGCAAGGCAAGGCAAGGCAAGGCAAGGCAAGGCAAGGCAAGGCAAGGCAAGGCAAGGCAAGGCAAGGCAAGGCAAGGCAAGGCAAGGCAAGGCAAGGCAAGGCAAGGCAAGGCAAGGCAAGGCAAGGCAAGGCAAGGCAAGGCAAGGCAAGGCAAGGCAAGGCAAGGCAAGGCAAGGCAAGGCAAGGCAAGGCAAGGCAAGGCAAGGCAAGGCAAGGCAAGGCAAGGCAAGGCAAGGCAAGGCAAGGCAAGGCAAGGCAAGGCAAGGCAAGGCAAGGCAAGGCAAGGCAAGGCAAGGCAAGGCAAGGCAAGGCAAGGCAAGGCAAGGCAAGGCAAGGCAAGGCAAGGCAAGGCAAGGCAAGGCAAGGCAAGGCAAGGCAAGGCAAGGCAAGGCAAGGCAAGGCAAGGCAAGGCAAGGCAAGGCAAGGCAAGGCAAGGCAAGGCAAGGCAAGGCAAGGCAAGGCAAGGCAAGGCAAGGCAAGGCAAGGCAAGGCAAGGCAAGGCAAGGCAAGGCAAGGCAAGGCAAGGCAAGGCAAGGCAAGGCAAGGCAAGGCAAGGCAAGGCAAGGCAAGGCAAGGCAAGGCAAGGCAAGGCAAGGCAAGGCAAGGCAAGGCAAGGCAAGGCAAGGCAAGGCAAGGCAAGGCAAGGCAAGGCAAGGCAAGGCAAGGCAAGGCAAGGCAAGGCAAGGCAAGGCAAGGCAAGGCAAGGCAAGGCAAGGCAAGGCAAGGCAAGGCAAGGCAAGGCAAGGCAAGGCAAGGCAAGGCAAGGCAAGGCAAGGCAAGGCAAGGCAAGGCAAGGCAAGGCAAGGCAAGGCAAGGCAAGGCAAGGCAAGGCAAGGCAAGGCAAGGCAAGGCAAGGCAAGGCAAGGCAAGGCAAGGCAAGGCAAGGCAAGGCAAGGCAAGGCAAGGCAAGGCAAGGCAAGGCAAGGCAAGGCAAGGCAAGGCAAGGCAAGGCAAGGCAAGGCAAGGCAAGGCAAGGCAAGGCAAGGCAAGGCAAGGCAAGGCAAGGCAAGGCAAGGCAAGGCAAGGCAAGGCAAGGCAAGGCAAGGCAAGGCAAGGCAAGGCAAGGCAAGGCAAGGCAAGGCAAGGCAAGGCAAGGCAAGGCAAGGCAAGGCAAGGCAAGGCAAGGCAAGGCAAGGCAAGGCAAGGCAAGGCAAGGCAAGGCAAGGCAAGGCAAGGCAAGGCAAGGCAAGGCAAGGCAAGGCAAGGCAAGGCAAGGCAAGGCAAGGCAAGGCAAGGCAAGGCAAGGCAAGGCAAGGCAAGGCAAGGCAAGGCAAGGCAAGGCAAGGCAAGGCAAGGCAAGGCAAGGCAAGGCAAGGCAAGGCAAGGCAAGGCAAGGCAAGGCAAGGCAAGGCAAGGCAAGGCAAGGCAAGGCAAGGCAAGGCAAGGCAAGGCAAGGCAAGGCAAGGCAAGGCAAGGCAAGGCAAGGCAAGGCAAGGCAAGGCAAGGCAAGGCAAGGCAAGGCAAGGCAAGGCAAGGCAAGGCAAGGCAAGGCAAGGCAAGGCAAGGCAAGGCAAGGCAAGGCAAGGCAAGGCAAGGCAAGGCAAGGCAAGGCAAGGCAAGGCAAGGCAAGGCAAGGCAAGGCAAGGCAAGGCAAGGCAAGGCAAGGCAAGGCAAGGCAAGGCAAGGCAAGGCAAGGCAAGGCAAGGCAAGGCAAGGCAAGGCAAGGCAAGGCAAGGCAAGGCAAGGCAAGGCAAGGCAAGGCAAGGCAAGGCAAGGCAAGGCAAGGCAAGGCAAGGCAAGGCAAGGCAAGGCAAGGCAAGGCAAGGCAAGGCAAGGCAAGGCAAGGCAAGGCAAGGCAAGGCAAGGCAAGGCAAGGCAAGGCAAGGCAAGGCAAGGCAAGGCAAGGCAAGGCAAGGCAAGGCAAGGCAAGGCAAGGCAAGGCAAGGCAAGGCAAGGCAAGGCAAGGCAAGGCAAGGCAAGGCAAGGCAAGGCAAGGCAAGGCAAGGCAAGGCAAGGCAAGGCAAGGCAAGGCAAGGCAAGGCAAGGCAAGGCAAGGCAAGGCAAGGCAAGGCAAGGCAAGGCAAGGCAAGGCAAGGCAAGGCAAGGCAAGGCAAGG
This sequence comes from Vipera berus, assembly GCF_964194415.1. NCBI lineage: Eukaryota > Metazoa > Chordata > Lepidosauria > Squamata > Viperidae > Vipera > Vipera berus. Next base: position 6,716,071 of record NC_138219.1, on the reverse strand, counting down.
CAAGGCAAGGCAAGGCAAGGCAAGGCAAGGCAAGGCAAGGCAAGGCAAGGCAAGGCAAGGCAAGGCAAGGCAAGGCAAGGCAAGGCAAGGCAAGGCAAGGCAAGGCAAGGCAAGGCAAGGCAAGGCAAGGCAAGGCAAGGCAAGGCAAGGCAAGGCAAGGCAAGGCAAGGCAAGGCAAGGCAAGGCAAGGCAAGGCAAGGCAAGGCAAGGCAAGGCAAGGCAAGGCAAGGCAAGGCAAGGCAAGGCAAGGCAAGGCAAGGCAAGGCAAGGCAAGGCAAGGCAAGGCAAGGCAAGGCAAGGCAAGGCAAGGCAAGGCAAGGCAAGGCAAGGCAAGGCAAGGCAAGGCAAGGCAAGGCAAGGCAAGGCAAGGCAAGGCAAGGCAAGGCAAGGCAAGGCAAGGCAAGGCAAGGCAAGGCAAGGCAAGGCAAGGCAAGGCAAGGCAAGGCAAGGCAAGGCAAGGCAAGGCAAGGCAAGGCAAGGCAAGGCAAGGCAAGGCAAGGCAAGGCAAGGCAAGGCAAGGCAAGGCAAGGCAAGGCAAGGCAAGGCAAGGCAAGGCAAGGCAAGGCAAGGCAAGGCAAGGCAAGGCAAGGCAAGGCAAGGCAAGGCAAGGCAAGGCAAGGCAAGGCAAGGCAAGGCAAGGCAAGGCAAGGCAAGGCAAGGCAAGGCAAGGCAAGGCAAGGCAAGGCAAGGCAAGGCAAGGCAAGGCAAGGCAAGGCAAGGCAAGGCAAGGCAAGGCAAGGCAAGGCAAGGCAAGGCAAGGCAAGGCAAGGCAAGGCAAGGCAAGGCAAGGCAAGGCAAGGCAAGGCAAGGCAAGGCAAGGCAAGGCAAGGCAAGGCAAGGCAAGGCAAGGCAAGGCAAGGCAAGGCAAGGCAAGGCAAGGCAAGGCAAGGCAAGGCAAGGCAAGGCAAGGCAAGGCAAGGCAAGGCAAGGCAAGGCAAGGCAAGGCAAGGCAAGGCAAGGCAAGGCAAGGCAAGGCAAGGCAAGGCAAGGCAAGGCAAGGCAAGGCAAGGCAAGGCAAGGCAAGGCAAGGCAAGGCAAGGCAAGGCAAGGCAAGGCAAGGCAAGGCAAGGCAAGGCAAGGCAAGGCAAGGCAAGGCAAGGCAAGGCAAGGCAAGGCAAGGCAAGGCAAGGCAAGGCAAGGCAAGGCAAGGCAAGGCAAGGCAAGGCAAGGCAAGGCAAGGCAAGGCAAGGCAAGGCAAGGCAAGGCAAGGCAAGGCAAGGCAAGGCAAGGCAAGGCAAGGCAAGGCAAGGCAAGGCAAGGCAAGGCAAGGCAAGGCAAGGCAAGGCAAGGCAAGGCAAGGCAAGGCAAGGCAAGGCAAGGCAAGGCAAGGCAAGGCAAGGCAAGGCAAGGCAAGGCAAGGCAAGGCAAGGCAAGGCAAGGCAAGGCAAGGCAAGGCAAGGCAAGGCAAGGCAAGGCAAGGCAAGGCAAGGCAAGGCAAGGCAAGGCAAGGCAAGGCAAGGCAAGGCAAGGCAAGGCAAGGCAAGGCAAGGCAAGGCAAGGCAAGGCAAGGCAAGGCAAGGCAAGGCAAGGCAAGGCAAGGCAAGGCAAGGCAAGGCAAGGCAAGGCAAGGCAAGGCAAGGCAAGGCAAGGCAAGGCAAGGCAAGGCAAGGCAAGGCAAGGCAAGGCAAGGCAAGGCAAGGCAAGGCAAGGCAAGGCAAGGCAAGGCAAGGCAAGGCAAGGCAAGGCAAGGCAAGGCAAGGCAAGGCAAGGCAAGGCAAGGCAAGGCAAGGCAAGGCAAGGCAAGGCAAGGCAAGGCAAGGCAAGGCAAGGCAAGGCAAGGCAAGGCAAGGCAAGGCAAGGCAAGGCAAGGCAAGGCAAGGCAAGGCAAGGCAAGGCAAGGCAAGGCAAGGCAAGGCAAGGCAAGGCAAGGCAAGGCAAGGCAAGGCAAGGCAAGGCAAGGCAAGGCAAGGCAAGGCAAGGCAAGGCAAGGCAAGGCAAGGCAAGGCAAGGCAAGGCAAGGCAAGGCAAGGCAAGGCAAGGCAAGGCAAGGCAAGGCAAGGCAAGGCAAGGCAAGGCAAGGCAAGGCAAGGCAAGGCAAGGCAAGGCAAGGCAAGGCAAGGCAAGGCAAGGCAAGGCAAGGCAAGGCAAGGCAAGGCAAGGCAAGGCAAGGCAAGGCAAGGCAAGGCAAGGCAAGGCAAGGCAAGGCAAGGCAAGGCAAGGCAAGGCAAGGCAAGGCAAGGCAAGGCAAGGCAAGGCAAGGCAAGGCAAGGCAAGGCAAGGCAAGGCAAGGCAAGGCAAGGCAAGGCAAGGCAAGGCAAGGCAAGGCAAGGCAAGGCAAGGCAAGGCAAGGCAAGGCAAGGCAAGGCAAGGCAAGGCAAGGCAAGGCAAGGCAAGGCAAGGCAAGGCAAGGCAAGGCAAGGCAAGGCAAGGCAAGGCAAGGCAAGGCAAGGCAAGGCAAGGCAAGGCAAGGCAAGGCAAGGCAAGGCAAGGCAAGGCAAGGCAAGGCAAGGCAAGGCAAGGCAAGGCAAGGCAAGGCAAGGCAAGGCAAGGCAAGGCAAGGCAAGGCAAGGCAAGGCAAGGCAAGGCAAGGCAAGGCAAGGCAAGGCAAGGCAAGGCAAGGCAAGGCAAGGCAAGGCAAGGCAAGGCAAGGCAAGGCAAGGCAAGGCAAGGCAAGGCAAGGCAAGGCAAGGCAAGGCAAGGCAAGGCAAGGCAAGGCAAGGCAAGGCAAGGCAAGGCAAGGCAAGGCAAGGCAAGGCAAGGCAAGGCAAGGCAAGGCAAGGCAAGGCAAGGCAAGGCAAGGCAAGGCAAGGCAAGGCAAGGCAAGGCAAGGCAAGGCAAGGCAAGGCAAGGCAAGGCAAGGCAAGGCAAGGCAAGGCAAGGCAAGGCAAGGCAAGGCAAGGCAAGGCAAGGCAAGGCAAGGCAAGGCAAGGCAAGGCAAGGCAAGGCAAGGCAAGGCAAGGCAAGGCAAGGCAAGGCAAGGCAAGGCAAGGCAAGGCAAGGCAAGGCAAGGCAAGGCAAGGCAAGGCAAGGCAAGGCAAGGCAAGGCAAGGCAAGGCAAGGCAAGGCAAGGCAAGGCAAGGCAAGGCAAGGCAAGGCAAGGCAAGGCAAGGCAAGGCAAGGCAAGGCAAGGCAAGGCAAGGCAAGGCAAGGCAAGGCAAGGCAAGGCAAGGCAAGGCAAGGCAAGGCAAGGCAAGGCAAGGCAAGGCAAGGCAAGGCAAGGCAAGGCAAGGCAAGGCAAGGCAAGGCAAGGCAAGGCAAGGCAAGGCAAGGCAAGGCAAGGCAAGGCAAGGCAAGGCAAGGCAAGGCAAGGCAAGGCAAGGCAAGGCAAGGCAAGGCAAGGCAAGGCAAGGCAAGGCAAGGCAAGGCAAGGCAAGGCAAGGCAAGGCAAGGCAAGGCAAGGCAAGGCAAGGCAAGGCAAGGCAAGGCAAGGCAAGGCAAGGCAAGGCAAGGCAAGGCAAGGCAAGGCAAGGCAAGGCAAGGCAAGGCAAGGCAAGGCAAGGCAAGGCAAGGCAAGGCAAGGCAAGGCAAGGCAAGGCAAGGCAAGGCAAGGCAAGGCAAGGCAAGGCAAGGCAAGGCAAGGCAAGGCAAGGCAAGGCAAGGCAAGGCAAGGCAAGGCAAGGCAAGGCAAGGCAAGGCAAGGCAAGGCAAGGCAAGGCAAGGCAAGGCAAGGCAAGGCAAGGCAAGGCAAGGCAAGGCAAGGCAAGGCAAGGCAAGGCAAGGCAAGGCAAGGCAAGGCAAGGCAAGGCAAGGCAAGGCAAGGCAAGGCAAGGCAAGGCAAGGCAAGGCAAGGCAAGGCAAGGCAAGGCAAGGCAAGGCAAGGCAAGGCAAGGCAAGGCAAGGCAAGGCAAGGCAAGGCAAGGCAAGGCAAGGCAAGGCAAGGCAAGGCAAGGCAAGGCAAGGCAAGGCAAGGCAAGGCAAGGCAAGGCAAGGCAAGGCAAGGCAAGGCAAGGCAAGGCAAGGCAAGGCAAGGCAAGGCAAGGCAAGGCAAGGCAAGGCAAGGCAAGGCAAGGCAAGGCAAGGCAAGGCAAGGCAAGGCAAGGCAAGGCAAGGCAAGGCAAGGCAAGGCAAGGCAAGGCAAGGCAAGGCAAGGCAAGGCAAGGCAAGGCAAGGCAAGGCAAGGCAAGGCAAGGCAAGGCAAGGCAAGGCAAGGCAAGGCAAGGCAAGGCAAGGCAAGGCAAGGCAAGGCAAGGCAAGGCAAGGCAAGGCAAGGCAAGGCAAGGCAAGGCAAGGCAAGGCAAGGCAAGGCAAGGCAAGGCAAGGCAAGGCAAGGCAAGGCAAGGCAAGGCAAGGCAAGGCAAGGCAAGGCAAGGCAAGGCAAGGCAAGGCAAGGCAAGGCAAGGCAAGGCAAGGCAAGGCAAGGCAAGGCAAGGCAAGGCAAGGCAAGGCAAGGCAAGGCAAGGCAAGGCAAGGCAAGGCAAGGCAAGGCAAGGCAAGGCAAGGCAAGGCAAGGCAAGGCAAGGCAAGGCAAGGCAAGGCAAGGCAAGGCAAGGCAAGGCAAGGCAAGGCAAGGCAAGGCAAGGCAAGGCAAGGCAAGGCAAGGCAAGGCAAGGCAAGGCAAGGCAAGGCAAGGCAAGGCAAGGCAAGGCAAGGCAAGGCAAGGCAAGGCAAGGCAAGGCAAGGCAAGGCAAGGCAAGGCAAGGCAAGGCAAGGCAAGGCAAGGCAAGGCAAGGCAAGGCAAGGCAAGGCAAGGCAAGGCAAGGCAAGGCAAGGCAAGGCAAGGCAAGGCAAGGCAAGGCAAGGCAAGGCAAGGCAAGGCAAGGCAAGGCAAGGCAAGGCAAGGCAAGGCAAGGCAAGGCAAGGCAAGGCAAGGCAAGGCAAGGCAAGGCAAGGCAAGGCAAGGCAAGGCAAGGCAAGGCAAGGCAAGGCAAGGCAAGGCAAGGCAAGGCAAGGCAAGGCAAGGCAAGGCAAGGCAAGGCAAGGCAAGGCAAGGCAAGGCAAGGCAAGGCAAGGCAAGGCAAGGCAAGGCAAGGCAAGGCAAGGCAAGGCAAGGCAAGGCAAGGCAAGGCAAGGCAAGGCAAGGCAAGGCAAGGCAAGGCAAGGCAAGGCAAGGCAAGGCAAGGCAAGGCAAGGCAAGGCAAGGCAAGGCAAGGCAAGGCAAGGCAAGGCAAGGCAAGGCAAGGCAAGGCAAGGCAAGGCAAGGCAAGGCAAGGCAAGGCAAGGCAAGGCAAGGCAAGGCAAGGCAAGGCAAGGCAAGGCAAGGCAAGGCAAGGCAAGGCAAGGCAAGGCAAGGCAAGGCAAGGCAAGGCAAGGCAAGGCAAGGCAAGGCAAGGCAAGGCAAGGCAAGGCAAGGCAAGGCAAGGCAAGGCAAGGCAAGGCAAGGCAAGGCAAGGCAAGGCAAGGCAAGGCAAGGCAAGGCAAGGCAAGGCAAGGCAAGGCAAGGCAAGGCAAGGCAAGGCAAGGCAAGGCAAGGCAAGGCAAGGCAAGGCAAGGCAAGGCAAGGCAAGGCAAGGCAAGGCAAGGCAAGGCAAGGCAAGGCAAGGCAAGGCAAGGCAAGGCAAGGCAAGGCAAGGCAAGGCAAGGCAAGGCAAGGCAAGGCAAGGCAAGGCAAGGCAAGGCAAGGCAAGGCAAGGCAAGGCAAGGCAAGGCAAGGCAAGGCAAGGCAAGGCAAGGCAAGGCAAGGCAAGGCAAGGCAAGGCAAGGCAAGGCAAGGCAAGGCAAGGCAAGGCAAGGCAAGGCAAGGCAAGGCAAGGCAAGGCAAGGCAAGGCAAGGCAAGGCAAGGCAAGGCAAGGCAAGGCAAGGCAAGGCAAGGCAAGGCAAGGCAAGGCAAGGCAAGGCAAGGCAAGGCAAGGCAAGGCAAGGCAAGGCAAGGCAAGGCAAGGCAAGGCAAGGCAAGGCAAGGCAAGGCAAGGCAAGGCAAGGCAAGGCAAGGCAAGGCAAGGCAAGGCAAGGCAAGGCAAGGCAAGGCAAGGCAAGGCAAGGCAAGGCAAGGCAAGGCAAGGCAAGGCAAGGCAAGGCAAGGCAAGGCAAGGCAAGGCAAGGCAAGGCAAGGCAAGGCAAGGCAAGGCAAGGCAAGGCAAGGCAAGGCAAGGCAAGGCAAGGCAAGGCAAGGCAAGGCAAGGCAAGGCAAGGCAAGGCAAGGCAAGGCAAGGCAAGGCAAGGCAAGGCAAGGCAAGGCAAGGCAAGGCAAGGCAAGGCAAGGCAAGGCAAGGCAAGGCAAGGCAAGGCAAGGCAAGGCAAGGCAAGGCAAGGCAAGGCAAGGCAAGGCAAGGCAAGGCAAGGCAAGGCAAGGCAAGGCAAGGCAAGGCAAGGCAAGGCAAGGCAAGGCAAGGCAAGGCAAGGCAAGGCAAGGCAAGGCAACTCTGATGATCTTGTTTCCTTTACAGTTGGGTCACCGATCAGACCTTCCCTCCGAGCTCATCCCCGATTATGAGCACAATGAAGATTTTCTTCGAAAAGTGCATCATGTCTTGATGGAGGTTTGAAACTTTACTTTGTTTCTCCCTTAATCCAGGGTGGGTGTGTCTAGTGCGCGTATGGCCTACTGGGTGGGCGTGGCCAGCTCTACACATCAAGGGTGCCTATGGGGGCCTGGCCAGGAGTGTGACAGATCTGAGGGTCTCTGCCAGGAGGAGGGTCTCTGGCCCAGGGCCAAGGCAGTGGGGCCCGTTCCCTCACTGTTTCCAGGATGGCTTCGCGGGCCGCATGAAACCACTTCGCGGCCCCGATCTGGCCCCCGGGCCTTGTGTTTCACATGTCTGCCTTAATCCATGGAATGCATCCAGCCAAGTAAGGAGAATCCCGTTTGTCCCCTTCCTCCCACCCTTCCCTCTCTTCCTTTCTCCTTTTCATGTTCCTTCCTTCCCTTTATTCCTTCCTTTCCTTCCTCTCCTCTCCTTTTTTAAGTTGTTTTTCTTTCTCCTTTCCTTTCCTTTCCTCCGCTCTCCTCTCTTCTCTTTTCCTTTCCTTTCCTTCCTGATTCCATTTTTGCATTGTTTAGGTGGAGGTGATCGAAGGTGTGTTGAAGTGTCCGGATACCGGGCGGGAATTTCCCATCACCAAGGGCATACCGAATATGTTGCTGAGTGAAGACGAGACGTGAGTCGTTCCTACTATCAAAACGGCGTTAGAAGAAGTCCAGAGGGACGGAGGAGAAATAGTTAACTTCCCTGCAACAATTTTTGCTTTATTGTATGTTTTGTGTCTGTAAATAAATCTGAATGCTTGAAACGGACTTCTGGATGTTGATAAGAGAATCCTAGGACTGGGGTTTAGGAGGCCTGTTTGGAAATTGAATACCAGTAGACCTCAACGTACGGCCGTTTGTTTAGTGGCTGTTCAAAGTTATGACAGCGCTGAGAAAAGTGACATGGTGGGTCCTCACACCTACATTGCAGCATCCCCCAGTCATGTGATCAAAACTTGGGTGCTTAGCAACCAGCATGTATTGATGACGGTTGCAGCATCAGCGTCACTGAAAAAAAGCCATTTATGATCGGTTTTCGCACTTAACGACCGTTGCAGCGTCCTTAACAACTGTGGCAAGCAAAGTCATAAAATGGGTCCAAAATGGGTCACTTAACCGCTCACTGCCTTGCTTACCGACAGAAAATTTGGCCTCAGATGTGGTTGTAAGTACTTACCTGTTGTTTTTTAAGTGCTGTGTTAATTACTCTTCCCTGCCCTGGACTCATGGCCATGAGATGAATGAAGCTTATAAATAAATGATGCAGAATATTATCTGGCTGCATCTCCTGCTTCTCTGGCTGGCCGAGAGTTCGAATTCATCGCAAGACGCTGCCACCAAACAAAAGACCAGAGGCTTAAATGTTGCCAGAGGCTGCATCGGCCTTTTTTTTTTAATTCTTTCCATAATAGAGCTCTCTATGAATGTATAACCGCCTATACACAGATCAAAGTATTTATAATATGTACACACACATAATTTAATTTAAAAAAAAAAAGACCAGTGTCTTGGTTTTTCCCACCTTCCTTTATTCCCCCCCCCCCACACACACGCACACACGCACGCACACCAGGGAGAATGTCACAGCTGCCTCTTTAGGGAAAAGGGGCAGATGTGCCAAAGATGGGCCCAGATCTTTTTTTTTTTCCTCCTTTTTAAATTTTTTTTTTCCTGCAACAAATATACAGTAAAATATATTGCTATATACACGGCTCTCCCGTTTTCAAGCCACAGGGGCCCTTCCTTCCAAATTTTAGCGGGAAGGAAAGGAATTGAGAGGAAATATTAAGGTGTGTTTTTTATTGCTTTGGGCACAGGTTGGGTCTGGATTGGGTGGGGAAGGAGGCCGTCACCTGTTTGGGCGAGGGGAGACAGGGCGTCACACCTGAAAAGAAAAGCAAAATTGCCTTTTGAACTATTGCTATATGGGACTTGGGTGAAGGACGCAGAACGAAAGGACCGGCCTTTATTTTTATTAATTCTGTCTCGGAGGGAGGGGGGGCTCACTCCTTCAACGCAGCCCACCTCTTTCCTAGCTTTTAAGGCAGGTTGCGCGCGAACGAGGCAATCCCGCTCGGAGACACCCCCCCACCTAACTCTGCATCCTGGTTTGCTTGTATTTATTATTCAAAGTTATTGCTTCAAAGGGATAATTCAGGGGAGGAGGAGAGGAGGAGGCAAATGGCAGGAATGGGGCAGAGATCGGCGGAGGAGCGTCCCTCCCCTGAGGTTGCGCAGAGACGGCATGCAAAGGCAAAACGAGGAGGGGGTCCCGTGCCCTCCCATTTTCCCCTCCCCGTTCTCTGCCGCACCCCAAATTCCTGGAACCGTGACTTCCCACAATGTCTTAAGGTGCTTTGGATCGGGGCATAGCCCAAGCGTGGGAACGGAGAGAGATTGGGAAGGAAAATTAGGCAGCAGGAAAGAAGCCGTCCCCGAAATGGGCCCACCCAAATGAGGCTTTCTCGCCACTTCCAGGGTGGGACAGCTCCAATTCCCCACTCCACCCCACCCCACATGCTAAAAGAGCCCTATGTCCTTTGTACACAACACTTAAACCGAGGCGATGGCTAGCATTACAGTATCTAATCCGTTCTTTCTCAACCTTGGCAGCTAGAGGAGGGGTGGACTACAGCTCCCAGAATTCCTCAGCCCACATGAATTCTGGGAGTCGAAGTCCACCCAGCTGAAAGTGTGCTGGCTGGGGAATTCTGGGAGGTGAAGTCCACCCCTCTTAAAGCGTGCTGGCTGAGGAATTCTGGGAGCTGAAGTCCACTCCTCTTAAAGCACGCTCTCTGGGGAATTCTGGGAGCTGAAGTCCACCACCCCCTTCCTGCTGCCGAGGAGAAGCCCTGTTTTAACCTGCTTCCCTGCCCCCCACTTCCCGATCAATAAATTAAAATTAAAGTATGGCTTCCAAAACATATGTCCCTGTCTCCACCAACCGGCCCCGGGTGTCAAATCCAATCTGGGGAGGATTGCCGTGGGGTCTGCGTTGCGGTGGGTGTGTCGTTCTCCACTGTGCACGAAGCTTTGGGGGGAAACCGACCGCAAGGTTTGCATATGGTGAAATGCATGTTAGCTAGCGCGATAGCCATGGCGGGGATTCAGAGGGTGGAATCCAGGCCTCTGTGGTTCCTGGTCTCCGATCGCGGACTTGGCACCCCACCCCGTCTTGGATGCCTGGGCTCCCTCACCCTCCTGAATCCTGACCCCAATTCTCAGCCTGTCCTGCCTTCAGTCCATCATGGCTTCCAACATCTCCAGGAACAGCTTATGCATGGGGATTTTGCCCTCCAATTTCAGGCTGTAGAAGTGGTGCAGCACCCGAGTGGCGGTCTGGCGCAGCAGCGGGAGGGTTAGCAAAAGGCGGCCGGCCCGGCGTGGCTCCTCTGGGCGCCGCGAGGCTTCGTACTCCAGCAATGCCTCGTGAAGGACGTCCCGGAGGCGTTGCACAGCCGCCATGTCCTCGATGTGAACGGAGTCTGATGGCGGAAGGGAAAGCAACGGGATTACATGGAGTCCTCCACGTGTTCACTTAAGCATCATTGCGTGCTTTGCTTAACAAGGTTGGCAAAAAAAGGTCGTAAAATCAGGCACAACTTGCTTAACCCCTGTTTAAGGCAGGACTAGAAGTCCCAGTCTCCTGGTGTTTGGCCAAAGTCATCCAGCCAGTTTTCATGCCCAAGGCAGAACTAGAACTCATTGTCCTCCTGGTGATTGGGCCACTGGTTTTCATACCTAAGGTGGGACTAGAACTCACCGTCTCCTGGTGATTGGCCCAAGTTACCTAGCCAGTTTTCATGCCTAAGGCGGGACTAGAACTCTCCGTCTCCTGGTGATTGGCCCAAATTAACCCAGTGGGCTTTTGTGCCTAAAGTGGAACTAGAACTCACCGTCTCCTCATTCCTGCAGGAAACGACCAAGCCTTTGGGCTGAGCTCACCTGAGTTGGCCAGGGCCAACGCCTTCAGCAGCACGTATTCCTCGCGCTCCAAGCGCAGCGCCCGGTATTTGCGCACCAGCTGGAGGACCACACTGCTCAGCTCCAGCAGTCCCGCCGTCCGGGCTGCCTCTTCGTCCAGCGCGAAATCTTCCGCAAACACAATCTCGTCCTCGCAAGGCAGGGAGCGCCAGGCGACGCCGAGGAGCAAAACCTCCAGCCAGACGCTCTGCAGGACAGACATCTGATCGGCCAAAGACAAGGCTGGAAATCCTAGCCAGAAAAAGCAAACCAGGAATGGGGTTGTGTGAATTCAGGCGCTGTTATTTGCCCGGTCACTACAGGCAGTCCTCGAACTTATGACCACGATCGAGCCCAAATTTTTGATCCTGAGCCAGACGGTCACTAAGTGGGTTTTGCCCATTTTACAACCTTCCTTGCCGCCACGGTTAAATGAATCGCCGCAGTTGTTAAGTTAGTCACAGGGTCGTTAAATGAATCTGGCCTCCGCCTTGACTTTGTCAGAAGGTTGCAGATGGGGATCGCGGGACCCCTGTGACCGTCAGAAATACGAGTCCGTTGCCAAGGGTCTGAATTTTGATCATGTGACCTTGGCGGCGCCAGTGTGGGAAAACAAGTCATAAGTCATTTTTTCCCAGTGCCGTTGTAACTTGGGTCACTAAACAAACGGTTGTAAGTTGAGGATTCCCTGCACAGAAAGTGCCAATGGTCTAAGGATATATTGAAATAATATCTTTTTCCCTGATTTTTTTAAGTTGCAAGGGAATCAAACAGAAGAAGAAGGCAAAGTTGTTTTTTTTTTAACTTTTAATGGAAGGCTCTTTCGGAGGGCAAGATCAAATAGAATAATTAGAGAATATTAGGAAATTAGAAAATATTGCAGCTTTCCAAGATTTGGACTCCTCTTCAGTACATTAACGGCCTTTTGGGAAGGATCAGACGGGAGGCAGACGCGGGCACAAGGGAGAGCGGAATCCCTTGGCTAAATAATGAACTTATGAAGTCACCCTATTTTATGACTTTTTTTTTTTGGCCCTGAGCGTTAAGCGAATCACTCCAGTCGTTCAGTGAGTCAGGTGGTCATTAAGCAAATCGGGCTTCCCCCATTGACTTTCCTCGTCCAAAGTCAACGGGAGCGGTTGCAAAAACGGTGATCCTGTGACCCCCGGGACACTGTAGGCCGGTTGCCAAGCACCCAATGTTTGAACCCTTGACTGTGTGGGGATGCTGCGACGGTCGTAAGGGCGAGGACTGGTCGCAAGTCCCTTTTTTCCAGTGTCCATTTGCACGGTGGTTAAGCAAAAAGTCACCAGTCGAGGACTGCCTGTGTTTGTGTCCTCCTCAGAACAACGGCACTGAGACGGCTGTTCTAGGACAACAGACCACCATCGAGAAGGAAGCAATGGGCACAAATTGGGGGGGATGGGGGGGGGGCAGATGGGAAATTTCAGGCCATACCTGGTATATTTTTGGCCCAGCCAATGATGACCACAATTTCCCGGTCGGCCAGATCACACAAAGTGCTTGCAGCTTTCACGGGACCCTCGGGAAGCGCCGGATCCGGCATGGCGTAGAGTTTTTCCGGTTCAGCTACCAACAAATGCGACACCATCGTGTTCATCGGGGCTGGGCGGGAAGGGAGAGAAAGAGAAGGGGATTGGCGTGAGTGTTTTTGGGGGTTTGGTTTGGTGTTGTTTTTTTTTTTTAACAGCCCAAAAGAGAGACGAAAATTAATCGGAATGAACAGTGAAGGGAGGAGAAAGGAGAAAAAGGGAGGCTATTGCTAAGCTTGTAAGCCGCCCTGAGTCTTCGGAGAAGGGCGGGATAGAAATGGAATTAAAAAAAAAAAAGTAAAGGGAGAGAAGAAAGCCCAAAGTCTCTTTGTGTGTGTGTGTGTGTGTGTGTGTGTGTGTGAGAGAGAGAGAGAGAGAGAGAGAGGAGAGAGAGAGAAAGAGAGAGAAATGGAATTATTGTAGGCTAGTTTGATGATTAGAAAAATAGATGGTAGAGAAAAATGAAGGTAATGCTGATGTAAAAGAAAACTCGAAGTTATTTCGTGTTTGTTTTATGCACTTTAGTTTTTTCTCTTTTCTTTTCCTTCCTTCTTCCTTTCCTCCCTCCCTCCTTCCTCTTTCCTTCCTTCCCTTTCTTTTCCTTCCTTCCTTCCTTTCTCTCTCTTTCTCTTTTCCTTCCTTCCTTCCTTCCTTCCTTCCCTCCTTCCTCTTTCCTTCCTTTTCCTTCCTTCCTTTCTCTCTCTTTCTCTCTTTTCCTTCCTTCCTTCCTTCCTTCCTTCCTTCCTCCCTCCCTCCCTCCCTCCCTCCCTCCCTCCCTCCCTCCCTCCTATTTAAAAGAAAGAAAAGAAAGGGACTATCCAAGGCAAAGAAGTGGAATCCGAAACGGAGGTTTCTGCACCCCGAAATTATGGAGTCAGTCAAGGCCTACTTACCTGACTTCTTGGCGGTAGCTGTGGCGATCTGTGGGGTCACAAAAGTGCTGGGGTAGGGGGCACCCTCCACCTCTGGCCGGCGCTTATATTTCTGTCGACCCCCACGTACCCGATCGAGGCGTACCCCTAAAAATTGGCAAGGGAATGGAGAAAGGAAGCAAAGTTATAACATGTACTTTCATCCATCGCTAAAGACTTGTGCGTTTCTCAAACCACCCAAATTTAGCCTCAAATCTTTTACCCTTCCTAAATCCTTCCTTCCTTCCTTCCCTCCCTCCCTCCTTCCAATTTCTCACTTTTTATATCTATGTTTTTAGGCACTTCCTTCCTTCCTTCCTTCCTTCCTTTCCTTCCACCTGGGATTCAACTGTGGCATGGAGGGGGGGGAAAGCAACTCTTGTTACGCTCAGAGGCACTGTCTTCAGAATTCAGCACCCAGCTGGGGCAAAGCACAATTGAAAACTCTGCAGCCCGGCAAAATTTGCCAGCCAAGATTTTTTCCCTTCTTCAGCAAAATGAGACTAATGGGTGTGGGTGGATTACAACTCTCATCATCCACACCCATGGCAGCTGTGGAAGATGGGGATGGTTTTCCATCAGCTGCTTGTGAAAGCCATGTTTGGAAAGGCTGTGAAGAAGAAGGAGAGAACGGAAGGGCAAGGAAGGGCAAGGAAGGAAGGAAGGAAGGAAAGCAGGAAGGAAGGAAGGAAGGAAGGAAGGAAGGAAGGAAGGAAGGAAGGAATAGATGGGAGGAAAGAAAGGAAGGAAGAAATAGGAAGGAAGGAAGGAAGGAAGGAAGGAAGGAAGGAAGGAAGGAAGGAAGGAATAGATGGGAGGAAAGGAAGGAAGGAAGGAAGGAAGGAAGGAAGCAAGGAAGGAAAGAAGGAAGGAAGGAAGGAAGGAAGGAAGGAAGGAAGGAAGGAAGGAAGGAAGGAAAAAAGAATAGCTGAATAACGGAAGAGCAGATTTGGAAGGGACCCTGGAGGTCTTCCAGTCCAACCCCTGCTCAGGCTATTCAGATCTTCCTCCCAGAACGCCTCTGGCCAACGGGTGGTCCGAACTGAATGGAACTACAACTCCCAGCATTCACCACTCTAAGGAAGCCGGGAAGTTCAGCAATAATTGATCCATTGGTCGCCCCATCACTGAGACTTAAGCCCCTTCCCTCCAAAATCTACCTTCCTTCAGCATGCCCACACGGAGGCACTTCGTGAAACGACACGCCTGGCAGGCCTTCCGGCGACGCTTGGTGATTTCACATTCGTTGCTGGCCGGGCAGCTGTACTCAATGCTTCCTGCAGGACAGAGCAAAGGCGTCCCTTACCGACGGTCCTCTCTTTACGACCCTTCCCTTAGCGTCCATTCAAAGTTACGACGGCACCAAAGAAAGCCACTTAGGACCCGCTTTCACACTTAACGACCGGTTCACAGCATCCCCGTGGTCACTTGATCCAAATTCAGAGGCTTAGAAATGGACTCATACTTACGACGGTCGCTGTGTTTCCTCCCCCCCCGGTCACCTGATCCCTTTTGTCAACCGTCTGAGGAGCCATCAGCTTCACTTAACAAGCCTGTCGCTAATTTAAGAACCGCAACGATCCACTTAACAAGTGTGGGAAGAAAGGCCGTAAAATGGGGCAGACAACTGTCTTGCGTAGGAAAAAAGAAAATTTGGGCTGTAGTTTTCTCAAGGCTCAAAAGCAGCATAAATTCAATTACTGAATAGGCCGACAACTGGATAAAGCAGTTGTACCTGGTGGCAATTCGGGTAGCTTTTATTGTTCCCTATTTGATATTCCCCTCGAGCAGTACGGAGGAACAGCGTTAAGAAAACTGGTTTCCTCAAAGCTGACAGGTTTTTTAAGGAAGTCTCTTTGGATAAACGACTTTTAGCTCCTGGAATTCCCCTCCTGGCTTGTGAAGCAACCGGATTGACAATTGGGGAATTTCAAGAAGATTCCCAGTGATTTGTCATCGTGCGGACAGGTGCAAAGTTAGAGAAGAGCTTGGATTTAAAGCCAGGGTGTGCGAATCTAAAGTTTTGTTTTTTAATCCCATTTATATCCCGCCCTTCTCCGAAGACTCAGGGTGGGCTTACAATCTATTTAATGTCTTGGGTTCGAGAGAGCGTATTTCAATAACAGCAGCAGATTTGCATTCGGCTTCCTCCTTGGGTTTCCAAGAATCAAAAGGGTTTTAAGAGGTTTCAGTCCTCCCTCGTGTTTATTTCTGATTTATTTTCTGACATTGGTAGCTGCAGAAATTCAGGAAAAATACTTCGGCTGGAGCTGTGCAAGTCGCATTTCATGTTGTTGTTAGCTGCGAAGTCGTGTCCGACCCATCGCGACCCTATGGACAACATTCCTCCAGGCCTTCCTGTCCTTTACCATCTTCTGGAGTCCATTTAAGCTCACGCCTACTGCTTCAGTGACTCCATCCAGCCACCTCATTCTCTGTCGTCCCCTTCTTCTATTGCCCTCGATCTTTCCCAGCATTAGGCTCTTCTCCAGTGAGTCCTTCCTTCTCATTAGGTGGCCAAAGTACTTGAGTTTTAGCTTCAGGATCTGGCCTTCTAAAGAGCAGTCAGGATTGATCTCCTCTAGGACTGACCGGTTTGATCGCCTTGCGGTCCAAGGGACTCGCAGGAGTCTTCTCCAGCACCACAGTTCAAAGGCCTCAATTCTTTGGCGCTCAGCCTTTCTTATGGTCCAACTTTCACTGCCATACGTTGCAACTGGGAAGACCATAGCCTTGACTATACGCACTTTTGTTGACAGGGTGATGTCTCTGCTTTTTAGTGTGCTGTCTAGATTTGCCATGGCTTTCCTCCCCAGGAGCAAGCGTCTTTTAATTTCTTGGCTACAGTCCCCATCTGCAGTGATCTTGGAGCCCAGGAAAACAAAATCTGTCACTACCTCCATTTCTTCCCCATCTATTTGCCAGGAATTGAGAGGGCCAGATGCCATGATCTTGGTTTTCTTAATGTTAAGTTTCAACCCAAGTTTTGCACTCTCCTTCTTCACCTGCAACAAGAGGCTCTTTAGTTCTTCTTCACTTTCTGCCATTAGAGTGGTATCATCTGCGTATCTTAGGTTGTTGATATTTCTTCCGGCAATCTTAATTCCAACTTTTGATTCATCTAGCCCTGCCTTTCTCATGATGTGCTCTGCATATAAGTTAAATAGGCAGGGCGACAGTATACAGCCTTGCCGGACTCCGCATTTCATAAGACCATTTAAAACACAGTTCTCGACTGACAAAGTTTGTCTAGTTGACCGTCTGAATGACAACGGCACTCCCCCAAAAATGACTTACAACCTTTTTTCACACTTGTGACTGTTGGAAGTGTCCTCATGGTCACGTGCTCAAAATTCAGACACTTGGCAACCGACTCCTACTTACGACGGATGGTCGCAGCGTCCCAAGGGGGGTGTGTGTGTGTGTCCTGCGATCCCCTTTGGCGACCTTCGGGAAAGCCAAGTCAACGGGGAGCCCAGATTCACTTAACAACCGTGTGTGACTCAGTTGACAACCGTGGTTGATTCCCTCAGCCATTGTGGCAAGGAAGAGTGTAAAAATGGAAGAAAACTTACTTGCTTAGTGACGGGAATTTTGGGCTTAGCTGTGGTTGTAAGTGAAAGACGACCTGTAGCAGATTTGCGCCTTTGTCTTCCAAGGGAATTGGACGGTCCTTAAGTGAACTTGGCTTCCCTTCCAGCTTGTCACAAAGAGTGATCCCGTAACATGGGTAAAGGCGAAACCACGTCCGAGCCTCTTTTAACAGCGCCGTTTAGTAACTGAGCAGTCACTAAACGAACGTTGATGGGTCCTTCAGGTCATCCGTGTAGGTTAGTCCTTGAGTTACGACCGCGACCGAGGCCAAAATTGATGTTGCCTAGCGAAACGTTTGTGAAGTGAGCTTGCCCCATTTTACGACTTCGCTTGATGCGGTTGCTAAGCGAATCATTGACTTTTGTTAAGTTAGCAACGTTAAGTCCCTTTTTTTCCACAGTAACTTTGAACTTCGATCATGGAAGACTAGTCTGAAGACTATTTGCAGTCAGGCAGGAGAGGAAGAAACTTTCCTACCCGTTAAATTATAGCTTTTTTTAAAAAAAAATCACAGGCCTGGAAGGGACCTTAAGAGGTCTTCTAGTCCAGCCCCGAAAGTGAGCTTCTATCGGGTTAAGGAGGAAGGAGCTTCAGCAGAGAGCGGTGGGGTGTGTGTGTGTCCAAACATGGCCATGTTAAGCCGCCTGGACTTCAACTCCCAGAATCCCTGGCTGTGGCATTCTGGGAGTTGAAGTCCACAAGGCTTAAATTGGCCACGTTTGAAGGCCCCCTGGCACAGATAGAGCCAGAAAAAGGAAGAACTGACCTTGGATCGTTCGCTTGAAGAACGCTTTGCAGGCTTCGCAGGAGGCCACCCCATAGTGGTACCCCGAGGCGATGTCCCCACAAACCAGGCACAGCCGCTTGGCCATCGTGTTCAGCATATACTTTCCCCGGCCGGGAGTTTCGTCGGGGTCCTCATCGTGGCGTCGGCGGGAGGCCCCCGTCCCAGCGGGCAAGGTGCTCGCGGTCTCGAGTTCGGCCGGAGCCCCGCTGGTGCTGGTGTCGGAGGAGCCGCTGGGACTGTGTTGCACGAGGCTATCCGGGGAAGCCGGCTCGGTTTTGATGAAGAATTCCGTCCGGCGTTCCCGGGAGGACATGGCTGGACGGCTCTGCAGGAAGGGGCCAAAGAGAAAACCAGGCGCAGTCAGAATAGTTGAAGTCAGGGGGGGGGGTGTTCAGACAACCTGTTTAAGCTGGTAAAGGAGAATATTTGTAGGCCAGAGTTAAGATGAAGGGTCCCTGGTGCTCTCTGAGCTGGGTGGTTTTTCTGCAGATGTTTCACGACCCAACTAGGTAACATCATCAGTGCTAGAAGGGAGAGAGGTTTGTGGAGGAGGAGGTGGAGGAGGAGGAGGGGGAGCTGTGGGGTCCTTGGTGCTCTCTGAGCTGGGTGGTTTTTCTGCAGACGTTTCACGACCCAACTAGGTAACATCATCAGTGCTAGAAGGGAGTGGGGTTTGCAGAGTGGAGGAAGGAGGAGGAGGCAACTGTGGGGGCCTTGGATGCTCTCTGAGCTTGGTGGTTTTCTTGCAGACATTTCATGACCCAACTAGGGAACATCATCAGTGTTAGAAGGGAATGGGGTTTGCAGAGAGGAGGAGGAGGAGTGGGAGGAAGAGGAGGAGGAGGAGGAGGAGGAGGAGGACTGTGGGGTCCTTGGTGCTCTCTGAGCTTGGTTGTTTCCTTGCAGTCATTTCATGACTCAACTAGGTAACATCATCAATATTAAAAAAGGGGGGGTTGTGGAGAGGAGGAGGAGGAGGAGGAGGAGGAGGAGGAGAACTGTGGGGTCCTTGGTATTCTCTAAGCTTGGTTGTTTCCTTGCAGACATTTCATTAACAAGCTAGGTAACATCATCCTTGCTAGTAAGGAGTGGGCTTTGCTTTATCTAGGTTAAAGAAAGTGAAGAAGAACTAAAGAGCCTCTTGTTGCAGGTGAAGAAGCAGAGTGCAAAACTTGGGTTGAAACTTAACATTAAGAAAACCAAGATCATGGCATCTGGCCCTCTCAATTCCTGGCACATAGATGGGGAAGAAATGGAGGTAGTGACAGATTTTATTTTCCTGGGCTCCAAGATCACTGCAGACGGGGACTGTAGCCAAGAAATTAAAAGACGCTTGCTCCTGGGGAGGAAAGCCATGGCAAATCTAGACAGCACACTAAAAAGCAGAGACATCACCCTGTCAACAAAAGTGCGTATAGTCAAGGCTATGGTCTTCCCAGTTGCAATGTATGGCAGTGAAAGTTGGACCATAAGAAAGGCTGAGCGCCAAAGAATTGAAGCCTTTGAACTCTGGTGCTGGAGAAGACTCCTGCGAGTCCCTTGGACTGCAAGGCGATCAAACCGGTCGGTCCTAGAGGAGATCCACCCTGACTGCTCTTTAGAAGGCCAGATCCTGAAGCTAAAGCTCAAATACTTTGGCCATCTAATGAGAAGGAAGGACTCACTGGAGAAGAGCCTAATGCTGGGAAAGATCGAGGGCAAGAGAAGAAGGGGACGACAGAGAATGAGGTGGCTGGATGGAGTCCCTGAAGCAGGAGGCGTGAGCTTAAATGGACTCCAGAAGATGGTAGAGGACAGGAAGGCCTGGAGGAATGTTGTCCATAGGGTCGCGATGGGTCGGACACGACTTCGCAGCTAACAACAACAGCATTCACACAACCAATCCAGTTTGGTTCATTCGTTCGTTCGTGTCTTGGGCAAAAGCCAGCCGACCTGAGTATCTCACCCGGCGACCCTGCAAACGCCCCCCTCCCCAAAAGACTTACGATCATTAAGCCAACAGAGACTCGGTCCTCCCCAAATTAGCCGTGACTTTAAATTTCTAGATCTCAAGACGCAAACGGGTCTCCGCAGTTGGGGAGGGAGGGAGGGGGGGGGACGAAAGCAAAGAAGCTGCAGGTTTCTTTTGGGGAGGGTGAATTGGAAAGAGCCCCCCCCCGCACCTTACAGCTTACTTCTACGACCTGCCCCCGTCTTCGGCTATTGGAGCAATCTGTAGATCCCGGCACCCAGCCAGGAGAATGAAGCTGTTTCAAGGTCACTCCAGGGAGATCCAATCAGGCATGGCGTGGAGAACGGTGTGGTGGTGGGGGGGGAGAGGCAGGAATGGGAGCAGACTGGGTCACCTTGGGTGCCCCCTCCCCTTTTATTCCTCCCAACTTCCAACGATGCACTTCCCCCCCTCCCTCCCTGAAAATCTAGGGATTCAATCTATCCAGTCTATGGTTAAAAACTGCCCTCTTTCTTTCCTGCCTTCGGGAGCTACGAAGCGTCCTTCTCGCCAAGCCGTGGTCTAGACAGACCACGATCATTTGCAAAAGCACAACCCTGGTTTGGCCCCTACCTGGCCCTTTTCTCAGCCAACCTCCCTCAGAATCCCGGGGGGGGGGAGAAGAGGGGGCTGAAAATAGGGGTGTTCCAAAAAGCTGACCTAAAAAACAGGTTTGGAGAATCCCTTCCCGTATCTAACCGGGGTTTGTTTTGTTTTGGAGCACGTAGCCTAATATCCTTGTAAAACCCAGGGAGGAAACGCTCCCGGCCCTTTTGTTCCTGCGGGAAACAGTTGGCTTTGCGGCACGGAGATGGGTTACGGAACTCTAACCATGCACACAACCTATAAAACTGATTAGTTCTTTCTTTCTTTCTTTCTTTCTTTCTTTCTTTCTTTCTTTCTTTCTCTTTCTTTCTTTCTCTTTTTCTCTCTTTTTCTTTCTCTCTCTCTCTCTCTCTCTTTCTTTTCTTTTCTTTCTTTCTTTTGCATTTTTTGGTTATGCAGCTGGAGGGACCTTTGTCCTCTTCCGCATGGGCCAAAACTGTTGCCTTATCCGACAGGAGGGCCAAAGTGGAACTGACGCAGGGGTTTGTGTGTGTGTAAAATTGGGAGCCTTTGGTCAACTTTCTTCCACCCTTAGGGGAGCCCAAATCTTTGCCAAGTCTTTCTCCAACTTTGCACTTAGAAGGCAAAGGGACATTACATAATTCCCGCCCCCCCCCTCCGCATGCAGTCTCCAATCCATGACTCAGGGAAGCTGCAGGGCCTATGTTCCACCACCCCCACCCCCACCCCCACCCCAGCAGTTCCTCCGTGGTTGCGCACAATCTCCCTGCACCCAGAGGGCATGTGATAGTTTTGCAAAAGATCATTTCACCTCTAAAGTCAGCCTCGCTGACCTTTGACCTCCCCGGGAGTTGATTCCTGATAGGCATGGTGGAGACTGGGTTCTACCACCAACACACACACACACACACACACAAAGAGAGAGAGAGACACAGACAGAGACACACACAAGCCACAGTACCTCTTAGCATGTCGAAATTAAATTCAATTAAATTTCAAAGGTGCCTCTGCACCAAGCCCGCATTCACACGTGTCTTGGCGCCAAAGAGGTCTAATTGGGGGGGGGGAGGCTAAAAGGTCACGTCCAGTTGTCAGAAGCATTGCTGGACCGTGTCCCCCCCCCAGGTAATCCAGGCACACCAGGGATGTGTGTTTCCCCACGCACACATGCTCTTCCACCATGTGCTTTTTGGAAAGAGCAAGCTGGGTGTATAGGCACATGTGGGAATGAATGCATGTCTGATCCTCCCACGGAGCTCCCTTGCAGGGAATGGTCCCCTCTTCTTGCCTGCGCCCCCCCCCCCAACCCCCAGACCTGCAAATATGTCCAGGAATGTTCTCTCTCTCTCTTTCTCCCTCTCTCTTTCTCTCAATCTCTCTCTCTCCCTCTTTCTCAATCTCTCTCTCTCAATCTCTCTTTTTCAACCTCTCTCTTTCCCTCTCTCAATCTCTCTCCCTCCCTCTCTTTTTCTCAATCTCTTTCTCTCTCTCTCTCAATCTCTCTCTCCCTCCCTCTCTTTTTCTCAATCTCTCCCTCTTTCTCAACCTCTCTCTCTTTTTCCCTCCCTTTCCCCTTTTTCTCAATCTCTCTCAATCTCTCCCTCTCCCTCTCTCAACCTCTCTCTTTCCCTCTCAACCTCTCTCCCTCCCTCTCTTTTTCTCAATCTCTCCCTCTCTTTCTCTCTCTCTCTCTCTCTTTCTCAATCTCTCTCCCTCCTTCTCTCTTTTTCTCAATCTCTCCCTCTCTTTCTCTCTCTCTCTCAATCTTTCTCCCTCCCTCTCTTTTTCTCAATCTCTCCTTCTCCCGCTTTCTCTCTCTCTCTCTCTCAATCTCTTTCTCCCTCCCTCTCTCTTTTTCTCAATCTCTCCCTCTCTCTTTCTCAATCTCTCTCCCTCCTTCTCTCTTTTTCTCAACCCCTCTCTCTCTTTCCCTCTCTCAACCTCTCTCCCTCTCTCTCTTTTTCTCAATCTCTCCCTCTCTTTCTCAACCTCTCTCAACCTTTCTCCCTCCCTCTCTTTTTCTCAATCTCTCCCTCTCTCCTTCTCTTTTTCTCAACCTCTCCCTCTCTCTTTCTCAATCTCTCTCCCTCCTTCTCTTTTTCTCAATCTCTCCCTCTCTCTTTCCCTCTCTCAACCTCTCTCCCTCTCTCTCTTTTTCTCAATCTCTCCCTCTCTTTCTCAACCTCTCTCAACCTTTCTCCCTCCCTCTCTTTTTCTCAATCTCTCCCTCTCTCCTTCTCTTTTTCTCAACCTCTCCCTCTCTCTTTCTCAATCTCTCTCCCTCCTTCTCTTTTTCTCAATCTCTCCCTCTCTCTTTCCCTCTCTCAACCTCTCTCCCTCTCTCTCTTTTTCTCAATCTCTCCCTCTCTTTCTCAACCTCTCTCAACCTCTTTCTCCCTCCCTCTCTTTTTCTCAATCTCTCCCTCTCTCCTTCTCTTTTTCTCAATCTCTCCCTCTCTCTTTCTCAATCTCTCTCCCTCCTTCTCTCTTTTTCTCAATCTCTCCCTCTCTCTTTCCCTCTCTCAACCTCTCTCCCTCTCTCTCTTTTTCTCAATCTCTCCCTCTCTCCTTCTCTTTTTCTCAATCTCTCCCTCTCTCTTTCTCAATCTCTCTCCCTCCTTCTCTCTTTTTCTCAATCTCTCCCTCTCTCTTTCCCTCTCTCAACCTCTCTCCCTCTCTCTCCTGGCGCCAGAGGGCGCCCACCTCTCCGCCTCCCGACCGGCAAACCCCCCCACCCGCCACCCCAATTGGGCCACGATCCGCCGGCCGTGACACCCCCCTTCCCCACCGCCAGACACGGCCGCGACCCTCCCTCACCCCCCCCGTACCCCCCCCCCGGTCCCGGCTTGCCGGAGAGGGAGAGGGAGGGGGAGGGCGGGCGCTCCGTCCCCCCCCTTCCCCTGGCCCGGCAGGCAGAGAGGCAGGGGCGCCCCACGTGTCCTCCCCCCCGGGGCCCTCGGGACCCCCGTGCCCCCCCCCGGCCCGTCCCCCCGGGAAGGAGGGAGGGAGGGAGGGGGGGCCGCTCCGTCCGCCGTCCAGCCGGCTCGGGGACGGCACTGACCTTGGCGCGGCGGAGCAAGGGCTCGGCGCGGGGGCGGCGGGGCGGCGGGGCGGGCGGGGGGGCCGGCGCGGGTCCCCCTCCGTCCGGCTGGCTCAGAGGCCCCTGGGGACGGGCCCCGGGCGGGCCATGGGCTGGCGGAGCGGCGCGCGGGGCCCCGGCTCGAGGACACAAAAGGACAGCGCAGCCCACTTCCTACTCCGCTCGGCTTCCTCCAGCTGGCGGGGGCGGGGCCGGGGGAGGGGCAGGCGGGGCGGGGGGCGGGGCCACGCGGGAAGCCTCCTTCCTTCCCCCCTCCCCCCCCCCCCGCCCGGTCTCTCTGCGCGCGTCCCCGAGCCTGGAGCGGATGGATGGATGGATTCATATGACAAATAGATAGATAGATAGATAGATAGATAGATAGATAGATAGATAGATAGATAGATAGATAGATAGATAGATAGATAGATAGATAGATAGATAGATAGATAGATAGATAGATAGATAGATAGATAGATAGATAGATAGATAGATAGACAGACAGATAGATAGACAGACAGACAGACAGACAGACAGAGATAGATAGATAGATAGATATGGATGAAGATATGGATGGATATAGATAGATAGATAGATAGATAGATAGATAGATAGATAGATAGATAGATAGATAGATAGATAGATAGATAGATAGATAGATAATGATTGAAAGTATATAGCGAGATGATTGAAAGGATAGATAGATATAGATAGATAGATAGATAGATAGATAGATAGATAGATGATAGATAGATAGATAGATAGATGATAGATAGATAGATAGATAGATAGATGATAGATAGATAATGATTGAAAGTATATAGAGAGATGATTGAAAGGATAGATAGATATAGATAGATAGATAGATAGATAGATAGATGATAGATAGATAGATAGATAGATAGATGATAGATAGATAGATAGATAGATGATAGATAGATAGATAGATAGATAGATAGATAGATAGATAGATAGATAGATAGATAGATAGATAGATAATGATTGAAAGTATATAGAGAGATGATTGAAAGGATAGATAGATATAGATAGATAGATAGATAGATAGATAGATAGATAGATAGATAGATGATGGGCAGGTAGGGAGAGAGAGAGAGAGAGAGAGAGAGATAGGGCAAATAGACAAATAGAAAGAAAGAGTCCTTCGGGAGAAGGGCGGTAGAAAAATTAAATTATTATTATTATTATTAAATTAGATAGATAGATATAGATAGATTCATATGACAGATAGATAGATAAGATAGACAGATAGATATAGCTAGACCAGGGGTAGGCAACCTTGGCTCTTTTATGACTCGTGGACTTCAGCTCCCAGAATTCCTGAGCCAGCCATGCAGCTTCAGCCATACATTTATGCAGCTTCAAAATTCTGGATCTCTGCAAGAAGACTTCCCCGCTGGCTGGGGAATTCTGGGAATCGTTGCAGTTCAGCAACACTAGCTTAGATGATTCAGACCGAAAAGCGGCTCTTCGTTGGCTACAGAGCGGGCCCTCCTAGCTGAGGATGATGGGATTTGTAACCATCAGCACTGAAAATTCCCAGCTGGTCTCCTGTCTCTAGGCTCTTTGCAGTCCCAACAACTGGCCAGTAGAGGTCGCACCTCCCTCAAAGTGGACAGCTCCCTATTTCAGCCAATGGCAGAATGAAAAAAGATAAATTAAAAACAGGAAAACAAACAAACAAGCCATTAGTTGTTCAATCTTTCCCACAGCCTGGAATTCGGGATTCACTCTTCCAAAACTCCCAAGAAAAGTTCCTCGTCTAGTTGCATCATCGAACTGAAAACTGCTGTTGTTAGGTTATCACCATTTGTTTAATAGCCAAAGTTACCATCGGACGGAAAAAGTGACTTATGACCGGTCCTCTCTCTTACGACCATCGCAGCATCCCCCACGGTCACGTGATCAAAATTTTGGCAGTTGGCAACCAGCAAGTGTTCACAATGGTTGCAGCATCCCAGGGGACACGTGATCGCCATTCGCGACCTTCCCGGGCCAGCTTCCGGCCAAAGTCAACGGGGGAAGTTGGTTTCTCTTAACGACCGCCTACTTCACTTAAAAACGGCAGTGATTCACCTAACAACCCTGAGGAAAGTTGGGTGAAACGCACCGAACGGCCCGGTTATTTAGCAACCTTCTCATGGTCATAAGTTGCACCCCTTTCTCTTGGCGTGCGTGCACACGCGTGTGGGAGGAAGGAAAGTCGCAAGCAGGACAAAAATCAGAGCCAGAACAGTTACTGAAAGTCTAGGGAAGGGAAAAAAAACAATGTTGAATTTGACTTGGCATGAGAGCTTTTGGCTTGGATGGACTGTCTGCTAATGGCTTGGCCTTTCTGCCCCACATTAGTCCTGGATTCAGATCGATCAGTTGTCAGACAGAGAATCTCAGAGGATGGATGGCAAAATCGGCAAGAGCCCACCTGTTTTTACAGCAATAAAACAGAACAGAACGCAGAATAGAATAGAATAGAATAGAATAGAATAGAATAGAATAGAATAGAATAGAATAGAATAGAATAGAAATACAGAATAGAATAGAATAGAATAGAATAGAATAGAATAGAATAGAATAGAATAGAATAGAATAGAATAGAATAGAATAGAATAGAATAGAATAGAAATATAGAATAGAATAGAATAGAATAGAATAGAATAGAATAGAATAGAATAGAATAGAATAGAATAGAATAGAAATACAGAATAGAATAGAATAGAATAGAATAGAATAGAATAGAATAGAATAGAATAGAATAGAAATACAGAATAGAATAGAATAGAACAGAACAGAACAGAACAGAACAGAATAGAATAGAATAGAATAGAATAGAATAGAATAGAATAGAATAGAAATACAGAATAGAATAGAATAGAAATACAGAATAGAATAGAATAGAATAGAATAGAATAGAATAGAATAGAAATACAGAATAGAATAGAATAGAATAGAATAGAATAGAATAGAATAGAATAGAATAGAAATACAGAATAGAATAGAATAGAAATACAGAATAGAATAGAATAGAATAGAATAGAATAGAATAGAATAGAATAGAATAGAATAGAATAAGGAATAGAAAATGAATGGAATGGAATAGAATAGAAAATGAATGGAATGGAATGGAATAGAATATAATAGAACAGATTGTAGAATGGAATGGAATAGAATAGAATGGAATGGAATAATAACAATAATAATAATAAAAGAAGAAGAAGAAGAAGAAGAAGAAGAAGAAGAAGAAGAAGAAGAAGAAGAAGAAGAAGAAGAAGAAGAAGAAGAAGAAGAAGAAGAAGAGGTAGTAGTAGTAGTAGTTAGAAGGGACCTTGGAGGTCATCTAGTCCAACCCCCTGCTCAGGCAGGAAACCCTCTACCATTTCAGACAAGTGGCTGTCCAGTCTCTTCTTAAAAACCTCCATTGATGGAGCACCCACGATTTCTGGTGGCAAGCTGTTCCACTGGTTAATTGTCCTCACTGTTAGGAAGTTTCCAGGTTGCTTCCCTCTTTGATTAGTTTCCAACCATTGTTTCTTGCCTCGCCCTGTGTTGCTTTGGAGAATAATTTGATTTCCCCCCCCCCTCTTATTTGTGGCAGAACTAACCGAGTTCTATACTTTTGGCAAACCCCAGATGTGACCTGGTTGTGTGAACCAGGCTACGGAAGCGGCAGGATCACAAGATCGTAGGTTAAAGGCTAAAATGGCCAGCTTGGAAATTTAGGAAGGTTGCCAAGTTTCTAGCTTCCCTCATTCCTGGCCAAACTGGCTGGTGCTGATGGGCTTTGTAGTTCTGGGGAAAAAAACCTCTGGGACTACTGACTCAGAGGAACGCTAGCGGGCTCCATCAGCGTATTGCTTATTTTTATTTCTTCCTCCTATTAAAAAAAAATCGAGATCTATTTTTTGCCCCGAAACAAGCCGGTGTTTGTTCTCACATAACTGGAAATCCCCCAAAGAGGTCTAAAATTATCCAGATCTTACTGAAAAGGCTGGCAAAGTGCAGCCATCAATGGTGGCTCTGTGTGGCCACGTCACGGGGCAGGAAGGAGGCGGAGATGAGGTTGGAAGGCTGAAGGGGAGATGTTTTGCCAAGGCTGCCGATGGACGCTGACCAGCCGTGGAGATCCAGGACAAGGACAATCAAGCCTCCAGGGGGCCATTGACGGCCCTCAAAAGGTGCTCCTAAGCCTTCCAACTTGGCTCAAGAGGTTGCGGTGGTTCTACAAGACCCACAACTGTCCCAGGAGAAAGCTCTGGAGAACTTCAGAAGGTCCCCAACTGCCGGGAGGAGGCAAGGAATCCGGTCATCTTCTAGAGGTGGACAGAGAAACAAGTTTGGAGAACTTGAGAAGATCCCCAACTCCTGCCGGGGAAGAAGTCAAGGATTTGAGTCATCAGGTGGTGGATGTAAAAAGAAGCTTTTTGGGAAAACTTCAGAAGATCCACAAGTCCTGCCAGGAGGAGGCAAGGAATCCGGTCATCCGGTAGTGGACAGGCAAACAGTCTGGAGAACTTCAGAACATTCCCACCAAGAAGAGGCAAGGAGCAGGTTGAGGACAATCCCATCGGAAGAGTCAAGGAAGGTGGAGATTGGGGGTCTAATCGGTCCTGGGTTAGCAAGGGCTCTGGAAGGACTGGAGGAGGTGGGGGGGATCTGCCCCCCCCAGCCCCACACCTCTAAGCATGTTCTTCTTCTCTGTGCTGGTGGTGGTCCCATGGATCCTTGGACCTCACGGTGCTGATTCTGCATTTTCCATGTGCCAGAGTTTGGACCTTGAGGTGGCAAGGGCCAGAAGGATTCAGGCAATCCGAGGCCAGATCCTAAGCAAGCTGCAGCTGGAGACACCCCCCAAGGAAGAAGGGGCGCCTCATCCGTTGCCCCCCGAAGTGATGCTCCTCTTCAACAGCACGCGGGAGCCGGTGAGACAGCTGGCGACCTGCGAGGGACAATGCCCGGCGCTGCGCCAGGACGAGGAATATTACGCCAAAGAAGTCCGGCGGGTGGATATGTTGAGTCTCGGGCACGCTGACAGTAAGAGGGGGGTGGGTGTGTTCTTTCAAAGTGGGGGGGGCACTGAGCATTGGCAAAGGGAGGAGAAATGGGGAGCATCTTGTAAGGAAGAAAGAGAGAGATTGGAACGATGGGGATCGGGAACGGATGGGGCTGGAAATGAATCCGTGCGAACCTCCACAGCCAGGAGCAGTATACCAGATGAGGGGACAAACCAGAGGAAAAGAGGAACAGTTATTAACTTAACGACTGCAGCGGTTCACTTGATAACCGGAGCAGGAAAGGTTGTAAAACGAGGTAAAATTCAATTAAAAACTGTCTAGCTTAGCGACAAACATTTTTGGGCTGAACTGTGATCCTAAGTTGAGGATTCCTGGTAATCCAGATCACCCTTTTTACAGCCACAACTGAGAGATCAGGGATCTGTAGATTTTAAACGGTCTGGTCATTTAAACCAGGGCTCTGCAAACACGGCCACTTGAAGACTGGTGGACTTCAACTCCCAGAATTCCCGTGCAGGCTGGGGAATTCTGGGAGTTGAAGTCCACAAGCCTTCAGGTGGCCAAGTTTGGAGAGCCCTGGTTTAAACCAATAAACCGAAGATTACATACGGTACATCCTCTGGAATAAAAAAAATGGCTGAGGGAGGCTATTACCCCACAGATTCCATCCTCGGCCCCTTCTCCACTCCTTTCTTCCGATTCCTGCACTTTGATCTCTCCCTGGCACCCCACAACTTCAGCCGCCT
This sequence comes from Vipera berus, assembly GCF_964194415.1. Taxonomy (NCBI): domain Eukaryota; kingdom Metazoa; phylum Chordata; class Lepidosauria; order Squamata; family Viperidae; genus Vipera; species Vipera berus. The sequence continues at coordinate 6,687,513 of NC_138219.1, read as the reverse complement.
CGTCCAAGCGGAGCTGAGGATCTACAAGGTCCCAAATCCTGGATCCTACGCCACCGAGCAGCACGTGGAGCTCTATCAGGTTAGGAACCCTTTTGAACCCTGCGGTCACCGGTTTGTGCCTTGGTGCTAAATCTCCTGCTTGGGATTTAGGCTGAGAAACTGACTAGGACAGCGGGCTTAGGAGTTTCAAATAATAATCATAATAACAAAAGCCTGAACTCTCTCATTTCTAGGTGATGCAAGCAAGGGAGCCTTCTGCCCCAACCCAGCGTTACGTGGGAAGCCGAATTTTACTCCCCAGGCACCGGGCCGAGTGGGTGTCGTTTGATGTCGCTGACAGCGTCCGTCGGTGGCCGCGGAGCAGAGGTAAGGGCATCGCTCGGCGGGAAGACCGCAACAACGATCCTCAGAGTTCTCCAAAGGACAGATAACCTCGAATGACGACTGTTCGTTTGCCACAACACCGAAAGCAGCGGTTTGGGGCCGATCCTAGCCTCTGCAACGATTGATTGATTGCACGATTCATTTAGCGACTGCAGAGGGTTTGCTTAACAACTGTGTTGAAAACAAAAAAAAGCTCATCAAATCAGACCCCGCTCACTAGAGACCCCCTTTGCTTAGCAACAGAAATCCTGGCCCCAGTTCCAGTCGTAAGTCGAGGATCCCCTGTAGGAAGCAGAGGGAAAAGAGGTTTTTTTTGTGTGTGTGTGTTTTGTAACTTTGGCTGTTTTTCCCCACCCCTCATCAGGGAAGAAACTCAGCTTCACACTGGGGTTGCGTTGTCCCTGTTGTACTTCCATCCCGGCCTGGAACACAATCAATTCCCAGCACAGCGAGCCGCTGGAAGCTCTCTTTGCAGGTATGTGGAGTGTTGATATTGGATTGCTGTAATTGCTTTACAGAAGAACAGAGTTGGGAGGGACCTTGGAGGTCTTCTAGTCCAACCCCCTGCTCAGGCAGGAGATCCTGGACCATTTCAGACAAATGGTGGTCTAACCTCTTCTTGAAAATCTTGGGTGATGAGGAAGGAAGGAAGGAAGGAAGGAAGGAAGGAAGGAAGGAAGGAAGGAAGAGAATAGCAGAATAACAGAATAATAGAGTCAGAAGGGAGGACTAACCCCCTGCTCAGGCAGGAGCAGAGACTGGACAGCCATTTGTACGAAATGGTATAGGGTTTCCTGCCTGAGCAGGGGTTGGACTAGATGACCTCCAAGGTCCCTTCCCAGTTATTATTATTATCCAACCTAGACCATTTCAGAAAAATGGTTGTCCAATCTCTTCTTGAAAACTTCCAGTGATGAAGAAGGAAGGAAGGAAGGAAGGAAGGAAGGAAGGAAGGAAGGAAGGAAGGAAGGAAGGAAGGAAGGAAAAAAAAATCCCCTCGCAAAAGGGGATCACGTGACACTGGGACACTGCAACCGTCCTAAATGTGAGTCAGTTGTCAAGCATCAGAATTGTGATGCTGTGATTGTGGGGGTGCTGCCACGGTTGTAAGTGTGATGTCACCGTTGTAAGTCACTTTTTTCAGTGCCATTGTAAAGTATGGAATGGACTTTGGAACGTGGAATATGGAACATAGAACATGGAAAGGAAGAGTGTGAGGTCCTTGCTGAATTTGGTTGGTTTTTTTCCCCCTAAGGAGGAGGAGGAGGAGGAGGAGGAGGAGGAGGAGGAGAAGGAGGAGGAGGAGGACTGTGGGGTCCTTGGTGCTCTCTGAGCTGGGTGCTTTTCTTGCAGACGTTTCATGACCCAACTAGGAAACATCATCACTGCTAAAAGTGAGGAGGAGGAAGGAAGGAAGGAAGGAAGGAAGGAAGGAAGGAAGGAAGGAAGGAAGGAAGGAAGGAAGGAAGGAAGGAAGGAAGGGCGGACTCTGGGGTCCTTGGTGCTCTCTGAGCTTGGCTGTTTCCTTGCAGACATTTCATGACCCAACTAGGGAACATCATCAGTGCTAGAAGGGAGAGGTGTTTGTGGAGAGGAGGCGGAGGAGGAGGAGGAGGAGGAGGAGGAGGAGAACTGTGGAGTTCTTGATGCTCTTCGAGCTTGGTGATTTTCTTGCAGAGATGTCTTGACCCAACCATATAACCCCATCAGTACTAGGAAGATTCTTTGCAACCCCCCCCCCACCTCTCCCTCCTAGCACTGATGACATCACATAGTTTGGCTAGTGAAACATCGGCAAGAAAACCATCAAGGATCCCTCAACGTAGAACTAAGCTGTGTTTCCGTCCACCTGGTAAAGCTGACCACGAGGATAATAAACTAGTCCAGCCTCTTCACCCTACTTCACCACTGGCTGTGGATCAGTGACTTGGCCAAACTCTTCCCGCAGCCACAAAACGCAGCGTTGTTTTCGCTACTTTTATACAGGTCTGGACGACGTGCTCATCAAACAAGCCTGGTCCAGACCCCCGGATCTCACGCACAAAGTCCCCCACCTGATCCTCACGTTGCTGCCCCCAAACCAGCCAGACCCTGCCCCAAAGGGCAGGCATCGCCGGGCAGCTAAGCCCCCCAATTGCCCCAGGTGAGATGCCTCGGTTTCCTCAAAGTATCCAGCACGAAGTGGCGGGGGGGGGCATGAATTCCGACCAATTGCGCAATCCGGCTGGACTTGCAAAAAAACAGGACCTGGAGATTTTCAGAGTTACGACGGCCCTGAAAAAGCGGACTGGCCGCCATTTTTCCCTGCAACCTTCGCAGCGTCCCCGTGGTCGCGTGATCGAAATCCAGATGCTTGGCAACCGGCTCATCTTTATGACGGTTGTGACCTTCTCGTAAGCGAAAGTGAACGGGGAAGCCAGGAGGGTAACGTGAGTCCCTGCAGTTGTTAAGTTTGTCACAAAGTTGTTCAGTGGATCTGACTTCTCCGTGGACTCTGCTGGTCAGAAGGTCGCAAAAGGGGATCGCGGGAGCACCCCCACCCCACCCCCCAGGACACTGTGAGCGTCATAAATAGGAGTCAGTGGCCGAGCGTCTGAATTTTGATCACGTGGGGACGCTGCAATGGTCGTAAGTGTGAGGAATGGTCATAAGTCACTTTTTCCCAGTGCCAATGTAACTTCGAACGGTCACTAAATGAGCTGTTGTAAGTCAAGGACTGCCTGTATGTCGCTCCAGTCTTGTGGCTGTGAGTTCCACTGAGTAATGCCGTGT